>NC_084664.1:161017401-161321487 GCF_028389875.1 Rhea pennata
TAAAGTTCTTCACCCTGAGAATTTCTCTCTTTTAACTGACTTCAATGATAAAATTTCATTTTTTTCTACTAGGATGTAATTTCTCAGCTTAAGTTGCCGTATGGGATATTCACCCTAATATTCGTCCTACATTCTCCCATTGTGACTTCTGCATATGACTCTTTTTTTTATGACCTTAAATTAGTCTAAACCCTCTTCTGATAATCTCGTCAATGTTTCGTGATTGTTGCGACAGAAGTGCAAACACTTGTTAAATGAAAAGATAAATTTAATAAGTAATATATGTGATATTTTTCTAGCCTGAATACTAGCTTCAGACTCAAGAAAAAAAAAGTTTTGAAAGTTTTTTTGATACAACTTCCATTAAAAATTATGAATTAAATAGAGGCATTCAATATATGACCAAAACATCTGTGATGTTACAGTAGCAATTTTAAGAGACTTCTGTCATGAATGAATTTAATTCATTGAATTAAATTCAAAGAGGTTGAAAACTAAATTATACTGAATATCTTATATCTCACACTCCATGCCAGCTCAAATGTCCTTTTCAAAAAATGAAATAGAATTCTGCTGTTTTCATCACATTATAACAAATATTTACTTGTGCTACTGTAAACATGAAAACGGAGCAGGACACTTTAGAAGGGGAGGACGATTCAGAGAAGAAAAGAGTATCAAAACAATCTGTCCAAAAGCTATAAAGGAAGGGCTCCTCAGAGAGGTCTGACATCAAGAGCACAACCTCAGGCTATCCCGGTTGAGAAGAGTCTGGAAGAATTCTGTGAAGTCCCAGTGACTTAAAACTTTATATTCTGAGTGATGTGGGTGAATTCAGTAATGGAAGCTTCTACAGGAAAAATGAACTTACAGTGCTGCCAGAGTTGCTTCCCAGGGACACAGGGCACCCGTGAAAGGGGAGGGAGCGCAGACTAGGTGTGCTTGGGCCCAGCCCAGGAGACGTGTCCCCATGCAAACCTCAGAGAGCCCCCAAGTCCCTCGGGTCAGGTATCATTTTTGTATGAAGGACAGTGCCATCCCTTACCACTCTCATCACCCCTGCTCTTTCCCTTTTATGTTTATTTAGCACTCCAGATTTCAAGATACACGTGTCAGTTCTCCAGCATAGACCTTCCTGTGTCGTGTATACTCAAATCTTTGAAAGTAATGTCTTTTATCTTAAATGCCTTTCAAGGATTAGGCTTCTTTCTTTTTTTTTTTTTTTTTTTTTTTTTTTTTTTTTTTTTTTTCAGTCTGTTTTTATCTCTGTTCTGTCCTGGTAAAAAGGAATAACAGCTTTGCCTTATTTCAGAGGACTGTCATGAAGGTCACTAAGCTGAAGTGTATGTGGATATATTTATTGTATGATAGATATGTTCAAAACGTATTGAAACAAGGTGTGCTAAAACAGGATTGGGAGCTTAACTTGAAATGCAGAGCACATCTGTTTTGCCCTGTTCTTCAATATGCAACAAGGAGATAAATATAATCACTGCAGAAATAGCTATTAGTAACACAAAGATAATATGTGGCATCAGCGAAAACACTTCTAAAATCCACCCTGAGAAAAATAAATTAGATAACTTGGAATGGCTTAGAAAAGAGTAATTCAGCCTCATTTAGCGTATGAAGTTCATTGAACATGCTGAAAATGAGATTAGCGAGTAAGTTGATCAAGGTGTACAAGTATGTGGTAAGGATTCCTTCCCTAGTGTAAGGAAAGACTGATGATAGATGATGACTTGATATCTTACAGGAACTGAGATCAGAGAAGTAAATGGGTGCAAGAGCTGATATTCGAAACAAGACAAATTTTGAGTAAATAAAGAACAAATATTCAACACAGAAAGTAATTAACCACATGCAGAGCAATGAACTCACCTTTACATTAAGAAAAGAAACCTGCCTTAGAGAAACGTAATATTACAAATACTTAGGAACAGAAATGACCAAACGCAAGTATAGTGGCTTGTGTTATGCAAGGAACCTACTTAGATCATAATGAAACTGTCTGGCTTGAAAATCTATATAGCTATCACTGATCAATCTGTAATTTGAAATATTGTCATGTGTGGTATTTACAAACACTAGGAACCAGCTATGGCTTAATTCCACCAGCATGACCATCTCTTACCATCTATAATACAGAACTATGAAGAAACCCTAGTCAGAATTTGGGAATGTTCCTACTGCCAAATAATACACCTTTTGAGTAGTATTTTTAATCCTAATGACATTTCCAGTTGCAGATCTCCTTCCTCTGATAGCACAAAATTCCTCTCCGATATATTTCGAATTCAAACATGAAATGAATCTTAGCTGAGTTTATGTCTGCAGGCATATTTCAGCAATTGGACTACATGTGTCTTCTGTCAAATATACTCGTCATAAAATGGTATTTTCCAAAAATCTTCCAGAATAAACATTTGGTTTACAGAAATAACCTTAGATTTAGAGTAAAAAAAAATATCCTAATATGTTTGGTTTTCAATACATTTTTGGCAAAAAAAAGAAAAAAGTAAAAAATCATAAGAAATAAAACATTTATATAAAAAATATATTTTAAAAAATAATAAAAGTGTTAATGAAACCTTGTTAAACATGCTCTGTGATAACATTTTACAAAATTTAAAAATCTAAGCCGTGAAAAATTGTTTGCATCTTCATCATTCTCAATATCAATTACCAGCATAATACTAATTCTGTCCAAGAAAAGAGAAGAAAATCATGTTCTATGTAATGAGAAGAAAAACTAGTATTATTAAAAGATATAAAATATGAAAAGGATATAAAAAGAAATACAAAATAATAGGGTGGAATATATAAACTATGCCATTTTCTATATGAAGGAAGTGGTGCAGTCATCTGTTTCTGATTCCCAGGGTGCAACTGAGAGATGTAAAGACCATAGCTGGTCTTTGATACTTGTCTAGTGCAAAGTTTAAACTCATGTTTCAGCATTTCTGCTGAGACAGCTTAATGCCTCCTCAAACATATCCTCTGTTTGCAACACAGCTGTAGTGTGTGTTAATGTCACAGAGGAGGATTCCTGCTTTTGCATTCATTTGTCCCACGTCCATACTCAACCGCCCACTTGTCATTGTGCCCATAAGGGGAAAGAAAAGCACTAACTCTTTCAAATTCAAACCAAATGTTTTCTCTATTCCTTTTTCCCCTCAAGTTACATGGTCAAACATGAAAACACCATGTACTCTTAGTTAATAAATTGTAGCTAACTTCATTTTTCAGTAGACTGTATAATAATATTAAAATGTTCCCTAGAAACATATGGTCCAAATACATCAGTTTGAAGCTAAGTCGTATATCATTACCAAAATGTATGATGGAGTGCTGTCTCTGTTCAACAGATGTCCACGATTTTAGATGTTCAGTGTCATGGTCCATGGACTTTATTACAAAGGTAGAACATGCATCAACAACAAAAATACTTTTACATTAATTTCAAGGCTAGGCATTCACAAGCAAGGAGTGGCTCATAAATCATAAATAAATATTATTATTCTTCCTTGAACTAATTTATTTTCCTGAAATGTATCCAGGGAACTAACCGTCTTTCTTAGCCAAAACAACAAAAGAAATACCACACACTTTTCATAGGAGAGACTTAGAGCCAGGACGATGCCCTGTTTCTGAATGCAGATTTTTGAACCCCGTGAAGTATTCTTAAAGCTTAGTATCATATCCAATATAGATAAATACTTGAGGGGAAAAAAAGAATTAGAGGATTCATACTTTGGATTATCATAGGATAAAATATGCAATTTAACAGAGGTAGATAAAAACCCCTGGGAAAAAGGAAAAGTCTAAAAATAAGAAGTGACAAAATCAGTGGCAAAACCAAAATAAGATTTAAATTTTCCAAGACTTGATGCAGTATCTTTTCCATTAGATTTCTCTTTTTCCACTCTACTTTCACCATGAATATTCCAATGTAACTGTCAGTCTCTGTTATACTCTTGACCTCATTTATATCTTTTAGCTTTTATGGTGAAGAGATTCTGGGAACCAAATAGCCAGTAAACTTCAGGACTCTACCTAGCACGTTGGCCGAAATAATCATTAGAAAGGGAAAAATGAATATATTAAAAATTATAACATAATTTACTTCTCAGTCAAGGGCAATGGTGTCTTATTAGTCTTTCAGCCATTACACATGCTATCAGTGAGACATCAATGGATCCACAATACCTGTTCCTGGGTGCTCATATCCTGTTGCAAATGATAATTAATTCAAACTAGCTGAGCACATTTTCACTGGAGAAAAATTATTTTACATTTGCCCCTGACTAAGAGCTCACAGGCAGGCAATTACCAGAGACTGCTGATGAGTAATGAGTGGCTACCTCAGCACATGTCTGAGCCTTCAAATATCTTTGAACATACCAGGAAAGTGATATCAAAAGAAGAGCTGATAATATTAGGCATTTCGTTTTCCAAAGGGCCTTTGGCAAGGTCATGCACAAAGGACTATTAAAAAAGATCTTGCAAGTAGTTATTAACACAAACTCACAGAATGGTTGAGGTTGGCAGGTACCCTGAAGGTCTTCTGGTCCAACTCCCTTGCTCAAAGCAGGATTAGCTAAGGTGGGTTGTTCAGAGCCATGACCAGTTGGGTTTGAATACTGCCAAGACTGGAGACCCCACAGCCTCCCTTCACGATTCATCTCTTCCAAGAGCAGATATCTCTGTTTGGTTTGCAGAAATGGTATATAACTCTGTGTGCTGGATTTCCCTTACTTGTAATAAGGAATATGAGAATTATTTTAGATGGAGGTCACTAAAGACAATCTAAAAGCAATACTAAATCCCATTTTGGAAGCCAAAAAGTCAAACAGGACATTAGTAGGCACATGTCATCAAAATGTGAGTGACACTTCTATGCAAATCAGTAGTGTGGCTTCCTTGAGACAGATTTAAGGACTGGTAAAATCAAGTTGAAAATGAATATTATGTAAAGAGAGGGCCAAACTAAACTTACAGTAAGGATCAAAGACCTGGAAAAGCACTTGAATACTAGAAGTGACTGAAAAGATAGAATGTCTCTAAAAAAGGGGGGGGGGGATTGAATATGACAGAAATATAGGAAAAGAATTAATGGCTTAGAGAAGGCAGATTGAATTCCCGTTCTCTTCATCTCAGACTAAGGCAAGGAACAGCAGCGTGAAATATGAAGGAGAATTTGAGCTTTTTTCCTTAGATGCTCAAAGGAGTTTTGATTTTCCCATTCAGTCTGTGGTTCTACTGAGGAGCTCTTTGCTCCAGTAACTCTTTAAGGACAAGATGTTACCAAGATAGCAAAAAGTATGGCATTTTAATTTGTAAAATAAAATGGCCTGAGCCAGTTGACATTACTATCTCTCCATTGCTTTAGCCATAAAGCTCAGGAAACTGTATTTTTTTCCTAATAGTCTGCTATTTTGCTACTATGGATTCACTGTATTTAGCACTTCTGTGTTGCTGGAGAACCATTATTTTTAAACAAAATTCCCTAATCAATATACTCAATATTAACAGGGACTATTCCCATGTTCTTTCATGCTAAATGAGCAAGCTTTTGATAGTGCTGTCTTCTGCACCAGCAACAGGGCCATTTTAATTGCAAGCTACACCACTCCAGCTCAGACAGGGTTTGGGCTACCTTTGTCAAAAAATGTGCCGTGTGAAAGGAAACATCATTAGTTTTAAAGTCAATATTCAGAATTGCTTGAAGTATCCCTTCCTTATCTCTGTGTCTTCCTGCTGTTTCCTGCCCTCTGCTCTCTTTTTGCTCCACTTTGTCCATCTGATTTTTCTAGTTCTCTGTGTCAGTGGCATGAGCAATTCATTCAACGCAACAAAAACATTTTTTATTGCAGAGAAAAGGAACCAATACTTGCTATGAGTCAGATGAGTATGTATCCTGGATGTCCTACGGAGAGGGCATGAAAGGGTAGGGAAATTGAATTCCCGACTCTTTTTTTTCCTTTGTTTTGGATGTCAGAGTACAAACAAGACCTGACTGGCAGAACGTGCAGAAGAAAAGAGCTGAAATCCCCATCCAAAATCAATGAGGATAATTAGCAGAAGAAAGATCTGCTGGAAATGGATAATTTTCCATGTCAGCAGGTAGATGAGGAGTCAATGAGGTAGTCTCGTTCCTCTCATTTCAGCAAATTTGTTCACATTAGAGGACGCAGCTCAGTTTACATAATTTGTTTGAGATGCCTGTGTCTATCTCCTAGGCAGAAACACACAGTATAAAACATCCAGAACCAAGAGGCCAGATTCTTGGCTGGTATAAATATCTTTATTTCTATTTATACCAGACAAAGGATCTGACTCAAAATGCATTACTCCTGGGCATATCAAGCTGTTGCAAAACAGGGTACAACACAGATTGTTCAAATTAGACATCATCCTTTATTCGTCAGGATCTCAGTCTGGACTGGATCTATAAAAGACTCACTCGAAATTCACAGTAGGGTGCCTAAGAGGGGAAAGTCATCATGTGTGTTTCAAAAAAAGAGGATGTTAAATGATCCCTTTTTCTGGAAAACTGAAACTTAGGCTCAAAGGAGAAATGATAATAACAATAATAATAGCAATAAAATCCCTTCCCTTCCCTTCCCTTCCCTTCCCTTCCCTTCCCTTCCCTTCCCTTCCCTTCCCTTCCCTTCCCTTCCCTTCCCTTCCCTTCCCTTCCCTTCCCTTCCCTTCCCTTCCCTTCCTTTTCCCATACATCCATATAGTCATTTTAACTTACTGCCCAGCTCACAGATATCTGATCACTTTGTGTTTCCAACCATATAAATTTAAGCTGATTTATTTCCCTTTTGGGGCTCTAACTTGATTAAGTAACAGTAAGAGAAAAAGTCTTCCCTTTGGGTATGGATACTTTAAGTGCAGAGACTTGCTTCCATTGACTATAGGACACTCAACCTTCTGGAGTCATTTTAGTAAAAACAAAGAAAGATGTTTTGTTTTCAGAGTTATTCTTTCTCTTTGTGAATTGGTTTCTTGAATGTTTAACCCCTCTCTTTTCCCCAAGGCAAAACATAAACACTTTAATAAATGTACATGTTTATTAAATGTTACCAAAATCAGATATTTCAAAGATCAATTTTCCCATTCACCAGAAAGTTCTTAAAAAGGTCACAGGAAACATAAATTATTTTTATGTATTTATTTTTGTCCTATCCTATTGCTTCTGCCAAGAGAACAGGGAGCTTAATTGCAATTGTCATCATTATGAGCAGCAAAATTAGACATGCATATGTAATGTATTTAAATTTACATAAATTGATTATTAAAAGAAATGGATAATCTAAGTGAGCCTGTCCCCTTTGCTCAAAGTAAGCCCTGCCCTTCTATTCTCTTTAGCAAGGACTTTGCGAGTAATTATGAACTGCTATTTAGAACAAGTCTGGGTGCACCACTGCATCTTTCTCCTTTTAGCATGACTTACAGGCAGAGGATAAATTCTGGTCAACATAATGCTCTTTCTGAGCCCACCTGAGTGGGCAGCTGGTTGAGGTCTTTTTTTTTGTTTTTGTTTTTTTCCCCAGGATAATAATGACCTTTGTGCAAAACACTATAGGAATACCTATCCTCCCTTGCTCCCTTTTTTTTTTTTTCCTTTTCCCCACCTATTCCACAGTGCCTGTTTGGGAAGTATGAAGGTGAATGCAGGTGAGTCATAGGCTCTTGATCTCTTGTACTGAACATCATCAGAGTTGCACTATATACTGTTAAAGCTTAAACTAGCCAAACAAATCCATGTGCCCGGCCCTGCATTGCACCCTGTGGGTAGTGGGACCATTAGCACTCATATACCAGTGAGCAATTTTGGCCTTTTTCCAGAAGGTCAAGTTTTCCTGTGGCTTTTTTCACAGTCAGAATTGGTTGTCTCTGTTTTTTTTTTTTTTTTTTTTTTTTTTTTTTTTTTTTTATCAAAGGTTAGACATAAGAAGCCCATAAAAAGTCAATAAGAAACCAAAGTTCAGCCTCTCTGATTTTTTTCCTTTCTCCAGCTCTGAGACTCTTTATCCTGAAACACAGAACTGGTGAGAAGGGACAAGTAAGGTGGCTGTGGAGGGGCTGAAATGCTGATTATAGCTGGGGGTGTGACAGGGAAATCCTTCAAATAGGGCCCTTTCCATTAGGAGGCTATAGAAGCCAGTGAACCCCATGTGCACTCCTGTATAAATCTTATTTCATTAATTCTAAAGGTTGCTGGTAGATAGGAACAGGAGAACAACCAATGTGTCACCTATATTCTTCTTCAGCTCATCAAAATAGGCATTACGGGAATGTAATAGCTCTTCTCATGACTTTGTCCAGAAAGTCAGTATTATCTTGAAAAAAAAAAGGTGGACATTGGACCACTTGTTTTAACACAGACCTTGGGGACCCTCATTCTACTCTAATCCCACATAGTGGGATCTGAGAGGGACTGAGAAAGAGGAAATAGTCTAGGGCTCTGCAAAAGGACTTTTAAAAATGATGGCAATTAGATAGCACACAGCAGGGCTGATGTTGCTCGACACATTTAATCGCCAGCCAGAAGAGGAAAAGACCAAGGACAGAGAGGTGGCACACATTTGGGGATATTAGACAAGGTCGAAGAAATGACAAAGGATTTTGGAGTCTTGCAAAGCCAGGTGATAGGATGATTCAGGGCTTTCACGCTGGCATGCATTAGAAAGAGTGCTTTATGTACTCGTAGTGGTGTTGGAATAGTTTATCAACAGATGGAGGAATTCAGCAAAATTACTGTGTCTGCAGAACGCTGGTCAAAGAAGCAACTGGAATGATGGCACATGAAAAGGATAAATCAAGAAAAATTACCAAAAATATTATTCTTTTTTTCCCCCCAAAGACTTCATCTAGGACTGTATTTTTACTTCTGATCACCTTCTTTTGTAAAAAGGTCTTGCTGAATAAAACATGTCACCAGCAACAGATTTGTAAAGAGAGAATGAAAAATAAGGATGGTTTATCGTAGTGGATGGATGAATTGCAAAAGAACAAACTGATAACAGCAACAGAATTGGACTGAAATATTATCTATAAAGGTCTGTTCAGGCCAGTCTGCCCTATAACTGCTTATTGAAGAGTTCTTGTGCCTCCCACTAAGGCATCTGATCCTGGACAGCTGTGGAGATGGGATGCTGGGCTTAATCCTTCGTCTGATCCACTGGAGCAGGTGCTAGGTCTTTCTTCCCAGAATAGTTATCTTACATTTAGGAAATGCTAATGATTATGGAAAAAAGTGTATTGAATTTTACTAAAGGTATAATCTAATGTGGGTCTTGCATAGTTTTTAAACCTCTTTTTTATGTAATCAAGACTGTAATAACGCCTCAGTTCTAAATTAAACACTTATTCAAAACACTTATTCAAACAATATACTTATTCAAACACATTTAAAATCAGCCATGCAGCTCTCTGTCTTTCCCCTTGTGGATTCTACCTTTTGGCTGAGAAAATGAGCTGTGCTTTGTGCTTAAAAGCTGGGAAAATTTGGCTCAGTGGGAGAAAGAGTCTGCACTTCCGTTGAACATTAGCAGTGTCCAAGTGGCTCTGACAAGGTGCTCTTAGTACTTGAAGCTTAGCTGGCCTGACCTGAGCCTCTGACAATACATGCAAAGGAGGGTAACGGCTGGAAGAGTGGTTTCTGTAAAATTAAATTTTAATTTGGAAAAATTTTAAATTGGAAAAATCAGAGAATCAGGCCGATCTGAATGGTTCTGCTCAAGGTAGTTCATTGACTATGGGTTATTTAGATAATCTTCTCAGCCTTGACAGCTCAACACTGCAGTGCCAAGAAAGTCAAACTGACAATGAAAGAAAACCAAAACCAACCAGACTGTCTTGTTTCACACTTCAAGCTCAGGGAAACACAATGTAGATATGAGCAGGTTAAATGCGATAATAATAATTAGAATTATCATACTATTTCTCATCTAACAGCTCTGGTATTACCATTAAAAATAGCAGGGGAAAGGGATTTCTGCTTTCAATTGTGTTATATTAATCTTGACGTGATATTATGATACCTTGATTCTCCCCTCTGCCCAGACTTACTCTCCCTGTCCGTCAGGCACCCTGAGTCACTGTGTTCGCTGCAAACAGCGAGCAAGTTCAGCGCCAAAATAACACAAGCTGGAGTCACGCTGCATAACGCAATCATCTGCACTGCGGTCAGTGAAACTCCCAGCTCCGTCTTTAATACGCTGTCTCATCGGTAACGATTATATCCAGCTGTAAATGTAGATCCAAAGGAAATGCTGCTGTTGTAATTATCGGATGAAGTCTGCTTAGGTTAGCTTGTCTCCTTATAACAGCTGACATCCTTCACAGAGAGGCGTCTGTCTCCGTTTTCCTACCATCAGTTCAGGTTGTCAAAACTTTCCTTCGTGTTGTGGAGTTCAGCCCTTACTTTGCAAACATACCTGTTCAGCCGCTTTCTATTTTTCTCCGCTTTTACTCCCTCCCCATTCACACTATGTCAAGAACTCAGAAATCCATCGCTGCAGCTGTCAGTCATTATTTAGCAAAAGCAGCTCATTCTCGTACTAGCACTGAGGTGCTGGGTGGGGAGGACAAAAACTAGTCTGATGAAGCTTAGCAATAACAGTAAAGTTTCATCAGGAGCAATTCAGGCAGCACCTGAGCGCTGCAAAGACCATCTGACCTGTGCTGAACACTTGGTTCAGATATTTCTCCTTATCCAGGAGCTATTCAGAAACCTGGCAGATGACTGCTTGCGTGTATATGCGACCCTTGAGAAAAGACTCTGCTAAGATAATATTGGGGACGCCCAAGAGGGCCAAAAAGATTCAGTGCAGGTTGTGCAGGTTATCAGATGGCTTTATTGTTTTTTTGATTGTTTGGTTGGTTGGTTGATTTTTTTGCCTTTTACAAGAAATATGCATATTCTTATTTCATATTTACAGCAATGAAGGTCCCCCAGAATTTCCTTCCAGTCCCTGGGGGTCTCCACTAACAAAGCAGGAAGGGGGGGGGGAAAGATGAAGAATAAGAAAAAAAAGGACAGCTCTATCCCTAAAGAGTGTTCATTTTAAATAGATGGGCAGAGATGGTGACCAAGGAAACAGGGACACTGTGACTCACCCCAGCTCATGCAGGGCTGATCCACAGCACAACTGAAAACAGATATCCAGTTCCCAGAGCCTCATTTCACTGTCTGGTCCGGAGCAAACATGGGCTTTGCCTGGAATCAGTTCAGTGCAAGAGTATCTTAGCCCTCCACAGCCACTGGTGGCCTCAGCCCAAAGCTTAACTTGCTGGTGTCCGTTCTGCAACCAGTTAGCAAGAACTGGCATTTTTATCAAGCTAGGAGTCTGGCGGTTAGGCCATACTCTTACATCTCGCCACCCTTGCCCGTGGAAGTCCTTTGGCATCCTGGCACAGCTGCTGCTGTCATGCTGCTTATGTTCTGTGGGTAAATAAAGACTCCTGTCTCTAGGGATGGCAAGCCGGTACTTTTCTGTAGCTCTAAATCACTTTCAGAAAAAAGAAAAAAGAAGTCATAGCAAAGACAGAGAAAATACCTGGGAGACTCACTGAATTTTCAGCATCAGATCTGATATTCCAGGGAGGTTTGCTTTAGCAGCCCTTTGTCCCTATCTGCAAGTACAAATCAACATTCCTCTTATTGTAGAAATGATTGCTTCAATTGCTGCCAGAGTTTTTTTCACTCACTTTGGGTTTAGCAAGCAACAGCTATAGGAATCTTATGCTATACAGAATGGAGACTTCTGTGATTTTTGATTTTTCATGGTTGAATCAATGTCCTTCTGCAAGACCTGAGGGAAGGGAAGGGAGGTGGAGGGGAAGAGGGGGAAGGCAAAGTGAATAAAATAAATAAAATAAAAGAGAAGGAACGGAATCCTTGTCCCAAACAGCAGGTTTCATCTTTAATAATATCCTTCCAGGCTCTGATTGCCATCAAACTTCAGATAGGACTCTTTCTGAATTATTCAGAGAAATTTGTACTGTAATCATATGCTTGTTAGTACTGCTGTTTGCGACTTTCATTCCAAAGATTTTTGCTTCTCTGCTCTGGAGCGGCTATCGTCAAGGTTAGCGATAGTCCCTGTGAAAGGATGCACTCCTCAGCACTGCATTGCAAACGGCAAGATGTTGTTCAGCCTGCTGTTCAGAAGATCAATAGAGATCAGGTAATGAGAAATGTGCAAATGCCAAAAGGGTCCTCTACTCCTTTCAGAAGAGCTGGTACACTTGCCATAATGTATTGCTGTGAATTTTAGTTTGCACAGAAGAAGCTTGATTTACAATCAAACAAGGTGGAGTTCAGAGCAGGGCAGTGACTAGCACTCATGAAACGGATGAGGGCTTGGTTCTACCACACACGGAAAACACAACCCCTCCGCACCTTCTCCTGAAATAGACTACCTCTGGCCATCTCTGCAGAGCTGAGCAGAAGTCACCCCTAGGTGAGTCACACCAAGTGAGTTCTGTTATTCAGGGTGCGTTTATTAGTGACAGTTTACGTGACAAACCCTTTCTGCGTTAGTAGGTCTTCAGCACCATCTTCATGAAATCCACAGGATGCATGAAGGAAATATTGCAAAGTCTTCCAATTCAAGCAAAAAGGGCAAAAGTTTGGCATAATCATAATTCAGTTCTATTCACACTGTTAACCATGAAGAGTGCTAAGGTATGGGACCGTACAGCAGCCTCCTGACTGTTGAGTTTATGCCATGTTTTTCCCCAGGTGACATTCCCAAATTCTTGATAAAGCCGGGTTTGTAAAGCCCAGCATAATAATCACAGAATCGCAGAATGGTTGAAGTTGGAAGGGACCTCCGGAAATCATCCAGTCCAACCCCCCTGCTCAAGCAGGGTCACCTAGAGCATGTTAGATATCTCTATCATCCAGGTGGGCTTTCAATATCTCCAGAGAAGGAGACTCCACAACCTCTCTGGACAACCTGTTCCAGTGCTCTGTCACTCTCACAGGAAAGAAGTTTCTCCTCACATTCGGATAGAAATAATGTATTTTAGGAATCTAAATTGTTTAGCCACACAAGAAGTAAACCTCCCACTGAACTGGTAGCGTAGTGAAATGGCAGATTTAACGGGTAGCTTTCCTGCAGCAGAGTTCACACATTGCATACGCCTTATAATGGGAGACAGGAAACACTTTAAAAGTCTGAATCTATTTTAGGTGAAGATCGACTGGAATGTGGCAGTATGTGAGGTCTCCTGATCAAGTCTGATTCCTGAGTTTGTACTTGTTAATATTTTATTATTTTTACTTGTTACTGTTTTATTATTTTTGTTACAGAAACAGTTAAAGGTTTCTACTCGACATTATGGACACGTTTTTCTAGGGATGGTACAAACTCTTAATTAAACCTGCTCTGATCCCAAGAGTTTACAGTCTAAGGAGACTGAAAGAGAGGCAGAAGCACAGAAAGGTGAAATGATAGATCTCAAATCACGGCAGCGCTCCAGGGTAAGAACTGCACAGCTAATGGGTTTTCTCATTTGGTGGTCAAAATGGAGAAAACAAAATAAAACATTCTGAGCCCAGTCATTTGACTCACAAATTTCTCAGTGAAACAAAATGAACCAAAAATAGTAAGTCTGCTTACAGAAAAACAAAGCATGACATTATATTGGTTTGAGTTGCAGCTGGCCGTGACTTGCAACTCTCTGGTTCATCCCTGTCCTTTATTATATCTGTTGGCAGTAGAGCTGTGTCAGTAATTGATTTTCCAGCGAAATAAATTAGCAAAAGAATTTCTTTCACAGTTTAAAGGCCAACTGGCAACTAATTTTTCCCTCAATAACATAACTCCCATTCTTGGAAAGAAAAATAAGTCTTTTCAATCAAATTAAATATTTTATTTGCAAGGACATATTTCTCTTTTCCTTCTGTTTCTTTTTTATTATTATTATTTTTAAACTTAGATAGATTAGAAAAACTCCTCAGTGGGAAACAGTAATTTAATTCTTTTTTTTTTTACTTTAACAGTGGTAAAGTTAAATGTTTCAGCATCACCAGCTTTTCAGTAATTTTCAGTTTTTCTGTTCTAGTGAGACAGTTTGATCGGGAACTAACTGAATAAGGCTTTCAGGGGTGAGGAACAGAGAAAAAACACAAAGTCCTGCTCCACAGAAGCGTTTAGTAACTAATTTACATTTAAACATCTCATTACCATTAACTTTAATGGTTTAGGTATCCAGATGGGAGATGTCAGCTTAAGGGTATTTGCAAATCTATGCCTTTGAACTTTGGTCTCTGGGTCAGAAACAGCGTTGTCTTATTTTGGGGGGAAAGGATTGTCCGCTACTGTCCTTGGCAGAACAAGGTCATCTAGGTCCGTTTTTGCTGTCCAAATAGTGGTAAGTAACAAGGAGTTTTCTAGAAAGGGCAGCTGGGAGAAATGCATGCAGACAGAAAACCATGTTTTATTCATGCCATTCCCCAACAAATAAGTTCCATCAGCATGTATTTTAACTGCCCTTTAAGCAATTCCTATGGGCAGGGGAGTGAATTGCATCTCTCCTCGCTCAACCCATTAGATACTTGGAAAGTAAAAAGGGAGAGTGAGTGCGTGGGATTTGTCAGCAGGACTTTCTGGCTCAGGTATTTCTCCTAATGGGTCCTCTCTGGGCAGAAAAGGCATAAAGCACCTTCTGTGATAGCAGAGCCTGATGTGACTGCAGTGTCAGATCTCAGTGTCTGCTCATGCACACTTAAGCCAGTTTAACATCTGTTTTGTAGTTCAAGGAGGCTCTTGCTGTTTGGTAATTCCTTCTTCCCTTGTTAGCAAATCACGAGTCATCTCACTCTATGCCACTACATTATTCTTGTCATCCAGAGCTCTGAAGGCTTAAAGAGCACCACTAGCTACTTGAAACTGATGGAGTCTACAATTAGCATGGAAGCTGTAGAGGTATTTTGTCTCTGGGACGCCAGCCGATTTGTGAGGAAAGGAAGCAGGCTGCAGTGTTGGAAGGAGCTGTGCAGCAGCTAGGAGCTTCGTTTCCCAGTGCAGCTATTATTCACCTAATTTCACAGCTCTATTTCTGCGACTTACTGTCACAGTTTGTATCTGAACGCACATTTTTTTCCAAAGTGATCATCCAAAAGATATTGGTCCCAAGCGAATTCCAGTTTGGGAATCTCATGCCTGTTAGGGCTATTTCAGGTCACATTGCTGAGGAACCACTAAAGCAATTCCAGAACCGAAACTCAAGGTTTCACTAGGCTTTCCGTGATGGAATCATCTGCAAGAGAAAGTCTGGGGACTCACATCTAGGTGTTGCATCAGTCAGGATAGTGTCCCATCCACTGGGCAGTAAGTTAGAATAGATGATTGTTTCCGAGTTGCAACTGTGATTTTCATTTTCAATGGAAAGAAACAGGAATAAAGTTGCTGCAAAGTGAGACTACTGTCTTCTGATCAACTCTGTGTTTACTCTTTGAAGGTAGATCAAATTCTACAGTTTGGATAAACAGCTGGTCACCATCCAACCTGGGTTCTTCATGCCTTTTGCATCCTATGCTGTTTTGTGTGCGCTCTGCAGTAACTGGATGTAAGTGCAGCTTTTGTACGGCTACAGTGAGAATCCTGCTCCACATTTTGCTGGGAAACCTGATGATAGCAATTAGATGTTGATGGACGCATCTGATTGATTGTTTACAAATTCACTGTTGATTCTTCTCTCTTTCTCAGCCAAAACGGCAGTGTAAGAAAATTTTCAATCCCTGACTACTATTCAGTTATTTCCTCACATTTGTTATTTTGTTTTTGTCTTTAGCAGAATCACTCTAAATCAAAAGGCTTCATAATTCTGTATCGAGATTGACATTTGTGTATGACATCTATATAAAAAGCTCAAAATTTATTTCAGTTAAACTTATTAGTGGATAATTTTCTTTCTTCTAAAACGTTCACAACTTTACTTACATTTGATAATCAAATATTTGAATTTTTTAATCTACATCTAAATATACCAGCTAGAATCCCATTGCGGTTCTCTGTTTTGTTCTCTGGAGAGACTAAGGAGCTGTTTTATTCATTGGATACTGAACTCACAATGCTGGATAATGTTATCTGAATTTGAAAGACAATCTGCTAAATCCTTGGACTCAAATATGTTATATTCTTTCTCTTTGCCTCTCATATATTTCCTTCTGCCATCATCATATCTGATTAATGCCCAGATTTGCCCAAGAATTACTTTCCAATAAACACATTGGAGTACGTCATTTGTCAATATACCACACTGATGGCACAAGCATATGAATTTCCAATGACGATTTCCCACTGAAATCAGATTAGGCTTTAAAGATTGGGTGTAATTAATTCAATTAGATATTAATCGGGTTGGAGTAGAATGAGTGTTTAGGGACTTCAGTAACTGACTCGTAAGGGTTTGAGTACCTTGAGATAGTTTTGTACATACCATCTTTTCCCAACTCATGGCACTTTAAATTATGAAAATTGAACCTTGTTCCTACGGAATCAAGGGAAAACAGAAGATAACACAGGCTAAAAGTCAATGGCAGTGATGGTAAATTAAAGCCAAAAGGCCTGAGTGTCACATAGATTCTCTGTAACTAACTTAAGTCAAGTAAATAGTGAATGTAATTTAGACAGATGTGATTGCTCCTCCTATCACACTTCCTACAGCTTAAGTTCATTTTCAGGACCCTCGGATTCCTGGCTTCTTTCTCTGCTTCCCTAAAAGTTTATTTTCAAGAGTCTGGAAGGAACCCGTTTCCCTTTCCAGTTCTCCGCACGCACATAAAAGTTTCCTAGTAGTGACACAGTGACAAGCCACTTTTCTGTACCGAGCAATTATCTGTTCTTTAAGCTAAAGCAGTTTGAGACGATGCTCAGTGGGACGTTCTGGCCCAGGATTTTCTCCTGACTCGGCTTCTTTGCAGCTAAAGGACACCAAGTCCCCTTGCAAGGAGTGAGCTTGGTATGACTGCACCGTCAGCTCCTGGTAAATTTGTATATATTTAAGTACATTAAACATCTGCTGAATTAGTTGAGGGAGGACTGTTCTGTTAGGCAAGCCCTTGCGCCCTTGTGAGACAAATCACAAGATAGCTAGCAACGTGCTCTGACACTGCCTGCCAACATGGGCAATATTATCCTCCTGAAAAAGGGTGGAAGAGGCTCGTTGCCATCGTATAATTTGCTGACATCATGTGTCCTAGGCAATGTGATAGATCCCTACCTCCGCAACAGCTCTTTCTTCGTGACCAAAAATATATTTGACTAGATGGAACCATGCGCTGCATTTTGTAAAGATTATGATGGCCCTGAGCACTTCTGCCCACCCCGAGCCCTAGGCGGAAGGGAAATACGAAGGCTGCTATGTGCAGGGTGTTTAAATGCCTGTGAGGACCTAAATGGCAGTGAGTGTGCATTTAAGACTCTAATGTTTTTATGCATTTATTTGTTTGTTTTTACCTACTTTTACCATAACCTACATGGCTACTACGTGGACTGCCAGGAAACTGGCTCTCAGCTCCTAGCTTGATATTCCTGGAAGGCTGAAGAGTGAAATTTGACTGATTTTTGCAAGTTTTCATGTGTTGGTGAAAGGCATTTTTGTGGCTCATGAGCCAGCTAAATTGTCATGGAAATATAGGCATTGGGGGTCTAGCAAGGCTAGAGCTACAACGAGCAGAGAAGTTGTAGTGGGGGGAGATGAGGCCAGGCAGGACTGAGGGAGGACAAAGTAGCTTGCACACTAGGCATTTTGGGCAAATGGCAATTGTAAGAACAGGTATTTTTTATCTATATCTTATAAGAGTTCCCTTCCTCTTTTCCTTCACACAACAACAAGGGAAAGGGCTTTTTAAAACCAAGCCAGTGAGAATAGTCAGCCCATAAAAAATAAGTGGGAGATTCAGGGAGAGGTGAAGGACATGGGTCTGAATTTTTCTTATTCTTTCTAAAGTGATAGGTTTTGAATCTCTATTTTCAGAGATTTAATTTAAATTAGAAGGTAAATAAAATACGCTGTTGATAATTCTACAAGTTGAAGTTCAGTAAATTAGACTCTTCTCAAATGTTACAGACTATTTGCTAGAATCCAAAGCATTTTTGTTGCTATTATATAAGGACACATTTCCATGTCTCACCAGAGCAGGAATCCCTTTGTCAATGTATATGTTTAAATAGTAATTATTCTTTGGATTATTTTGACTTAAGGTAAATAGAAGAAAGGAGAATCATGATAAAGACACATATACCTGTCATACAGTGACTGCACTGAGCAATATGGATTATATATGGCTTTCAGAAAACATGCAGCAAAAGTGTAAGTTGTGCAAGGTGCAAAATTAATGGTTGCTTGAGTTTTCTGCATACACAAAGCTTGCCAGCTGTTTTCAACATCTGCACATTCATTAACAGCTGGTAATCCAACCGCCTTCTTCTTCTTTTTTTTTTTTTTTTAAATCAGCGTGTCCAAAAATAAATGGAAAATCTAATGTTCTTTTTTCTGTAAAAGAGCTAATTTCAGGCTCCATTCAGGATGGCCTCTAAATGAATATTTAAATTTATTCAGTACTGTTAGATTATGTGATTGAACACTCATCTCCAGGAAAACGAAGGACCATGGAGGTGCAAGGGCCAGCAGGAGAACCCCAGTAACCCAATCAGAGACACGAGCCTGGTCCCACTCCCCAGGGCTGTCCAAGGGAACATGTCAGCACATGGGTCACAGACACCCACCAGTGCGTTATGGCAGCAGCTCCCCACCACCCCATAGACTGAGGGAGTACTGGTGAGGGATGTAGGACTCACTACGGGATGCTGAGGAAAAGCATTAGAGATTGCATAGATTTATTATGGGGTGTTTAGGCGAGGAATAGAGGCGGGTAAAAGGTGAGCTCTAGGTGTTATAAGAAGAATGCATGGGAAAATAGAAGGATAAGGGCAATAAGTGCATGCGTAAAGAGACTACTGGTCAGTGCACTTGTCTATCCATGCCCTGTACTCAATGAGAACAATCTGTCCTGTCTTATTAAACTCAATTTCTAACTATATTCCTGGCAAGGGGCTGCCTATTCTGTGTGCATGTGTGTACGGCAGTCTCAGTGCCAGCAGCAAGAGTGGGCCAGGTCACAGGCTCATGGATCTGGGATGCCAGTGACTAGAGTCAGTCTGGATGTGCAGGTCAGCATGGGATGGCTAGCAAATAATCATATATTCTGGACACAGTTTTTAGTCAGGTTTGCATCTCCTTTGGAGTAAGTTTGTTTTGCTTATGCTTCTCTACTTACCAATGAGACTGTCATGCCACAGTGACTAGAGCTCTACTGAAGACAAGTATTGAAGGCTTTTTCTCCCTTAACAATGCTCCACAATGTCTCTTATCTTTCCATACACAGAAAGTACATTGGTTTCTTCTTGACAAATCTATATTCTTGTCATATGGTCTGTTTAGACATCGTCTGCTCTATTTTTTTCCCTCACATTCTGTAGGGGACTGAAGCTAAGTTGCCAATTCTGTAGCTTTTTCTTTTTTTTATTCTTTTTTTTTCTCTTAAAAAGATAGCCTTTCTGCTTTTTTTCTGCAGTCTCCACCTTTCCGTGGTCTTGAAAATCTGAGATAACACCAGTCAAAGAAATAAATGACCTAAGATGAAGATTATCACATCTAGTTGATTCAAAAAAGTTTAACTTATCTAGCTACTCTCTGATGTTCTTCTCTTTTAATCTGAGGGCTTGCTTTCTCATATTGGTATTTATTGGACTAGTCACAGCTTACAGTTGACTTTTCTTTATGAAGACTGATAACACAAAAAGGCAAGAATCTAGCTTTGCTGACATTATCTGATGACAGATTTTCCATGCCATGGAGTGATTTAAACACCCTGAGCACTTCTCTTGGCCTTGTTGTTACTAATAGAGCACTCAATAGAAAGTTTATTTTTTCCTCTGCCTGTCTCTTGTTATCTGATCTCATTTTATCTCTGGGCTTTTCAGATTTTGCTCGCTATATGCTCATGTTGCAAGGAGCTAGGCTATTCTTTTCTTATAGACCTTGCTAATCTGATCTAATTTACATTGTTTATGTGTTTTCTCCCTCTCTTTGAGTTCAATAAAGATTGTATAGTAAGGCCAGATTGGTCACTCAATGCTTTTTCTCTATTAGCTGTCTTTCATGAATCTTCTAACAAAGCTAGATTGTGTCTTTTCTCTTCTTTCTACAGTGTCTAGTAGCACATATGCTCATGGATGGGCCTCCCTTGGTGACATCACGGGAGCTATAACTGTTTGGTTATATACTGTCCAGGAACAGGACACTAGATTTAGCAATGGAAATCTTTCACTGTCACTCTCTATTCCCTTGTTATACTAGAAATTGAAAACCAAGTTTCATGGAGTAATCAAACGTTAGCCGTTATGATCCTTTACCTGAAAAAAATTTTGGCAAGAATGACACTTTTCAAGGGTATTAAATTTGCTCAGCGATGTTATCGTCCTCATGGACCATACAGGAGGTATGAGCCCATCACCAAACAGCAACATGCAAGTATCGCTTCCTTTCACTATGTTTACACTGGAATTAATTAAGCTCACTGAGTGCCTGGAAGGAAAGGGAAGTTTCTTCGAGGAAGAGCTGACAGGAAGATGGGGTGTGATTTGTCTAACCATCTCCCTGAAGAATGAATTTCACTGAGGAGCGACTTCATTAGCAAGCAACAGTGGCAGAATATACACACTTTTATTATTTTTATTCAGAGGGGTTGGACTAGATGATCTCCAGAGGTCCCTTCCAACCTTACCGACTCTATGATCTGAGAGACTTTGTCCTCAAAACTCCAATCGATTTACAAATCATAACATGACCCTTCAAGTACTACCTGTGCTTTCAGTTACAGCAAACTGGTACCTAAACACTTATATTTTGGAATATCTTTTGGAGAGAGTCCCTTTTTAAGTATTCATGACTTGTATGGTGACTAAGACTGTGAAATCCTAGGCCATGGCCAGAAATTTGAGGCACTGTAATAATAAAATAAAAACAGTGAAGTCAGCTCTGCCAGACAATCTGTAAGCTGGGTTTGATAAGATACAACTAACAATGTGATTTAAAACTGTACAGAACAGAAAATCATTCAGATCAGGTCAGACCAAATGTTCACCTAACATAGATGCCTGGAGAATGGCAAGTATTCAGTGATATTTCCTCAAAAAACTGTCCCAAGCTCCAGCAACCTGCAGCTCACAGATTCTTTAAGCCAGAGGTCATATCTTTGTGTTTATTAGCCCTTGGTGAATTATAATTGTCATAATAATTTGAGATATTAGTATTGTTCTGTATTTTTGTACTATTATTAAGAATAACTATTCACTCCTCCTGACTCAGCAAAAGAGAATCCATAAAACTATGCCAATGACTACATATTATGAAAAATAATATCCTTGTAATCACTTTCATCTTATTTCTTTTCTTCTCAGGACTTGGACTAAGCCCCTTATCCGGTAGAGAATAGTGTTTGGAAAGAGAGACTGGTATGCTTCTGACTGATCTTAGCATTTTTCTGCAGCACTCAGCGCAACAACACCCAATTCAGATTTTGTGAGACAATTTGTGCTAATAAATCATGGTCCACATCCTTTTCATTCCAGTAGGGACTCTTTCAAAAACCAATCACAAGAGTAGATCAGAAAGCCATCTCCCTTACCCTAGTAATCATCTGACAGAAGGAGACATTTCAGACTGATTCAAAATTGTTCTTACAAATTCTGTTTCATCCAAGGAAAACCTGATGTATTTTCACATAAAATTGATTCTCTTCCTCATGAAAATCAGAAGCCAATCATTGTTCATGAAAAAAGTGACGACTATTTTCAGCTCTGCCATAAAAGCCGCAACATGGGTAGAAAAAGGATTTTGGCTTTCTCTCCTGCAGTATCATCGATCCTGGAGAACTGAAACCTTCATGTCCTTCCCCAGAACACACTGAAAAATTGCAAGGGGTTGAAATATACCCCCAAAACACTGCATCACACAAGTACACCTTGTGAACAAGATGTGCAATGAGCATAGCAAAAGAATTCATTTTGCTTTCTTCAGAATTGCCCACTATCAAAGAGCTCTAAGAGCCCAGGTAAAGCTCTCCTGAACTCTCCTAGAAATTGTGAAGACAGAAAATCTCACTGTGATTTAGAATCATAGAATTGGTAGGTTGGAGGGAACCTCTGGAGATCATCTAGTCTAACCGCAAACAAATGGCCCGTACGGGGATCAAACCCATGACCTTGGCACTATTAGCACCATGATCTAACCAACCGAGCTAAACCTAACCCCCAAATTTCTCTAGTACTGTCACACAATTCCAGCTCATCCTATCTTGCCTACCTTTCTGGCTTGGGCTCTTTTCATTTCATTTTCGCTTGCTTATTGGAAGGAAAGATTGGTTTTTAGTCTAATGTTTTTCTCCCGTTCTGGTCTCTCTGATTTCTTTTTTCTTTTTTTTTTTTTTCTGTTTTTGAAACAACTTGGAGACTTCACAGCAAGCCAGACTGGAAATGTGGCAGTTGCTTTCATGCTTTGTTGTCTCATGCACCTTTGTTTCTTCTTCCTTTTTTTTTTTTTTTCCTTCTCCTCAGCTCATGGCAAAATGGTTTGTTCTCATTTTCAGCAATGAGCAGACAAGCAGGAGTAAAATAAGGCGGGATGCAAAAAATTGAAGAGGAGAGGAAACGGAGGCAATTTAATAGGATTTGGTAACAAGCATGAAGTGAGCATCACCCAGGAGTCAGCCATGAGGGAGCACTCTTTTTCTGAGATTGCTTCTTGTTTCCTCAGAAACACGGGCAATCTCTGCAAAGGGTTGCCTTTCCTCATTCATAGAAAGAGCTGTAAGCACCCACCATACAACATGCTTTTAAGCTTTACAATATGTAAAGAAGGAACTAGGAGAGGGAAGAAATGTGCATCTATTTCCACCAGTCTACCAGTAGTTGGAATAAAAAGGAAAGTCAAATTTTGCATGGAGTTTTTTTGTATTGTGACAATTTTTCTAGGTCCTGATATACCCACCAAGGCGGGTGAAGAGCCTAATAAAAAGTGAATGGGGGCTCCCTAAGGACAACTTTGTCTTACTGATTGCTTTTTAAGGGCTCTGTGGGCAAAACAACCCCTGACATTTTTTCCCCCTCCATTTGTGCATAGACAGAGAGACGATTGATGGAGCAGGAAGGATCTTTATGGAGTTCTGAGAAGGCCTTGCAATATTTCTGTCCTCCTTCTACCTGATTTACTGTAAAAGGAGGTGGTTGTAAGGTGCTTTATTTCACCCCATGTCACTCCACAGCACAGCTTAGTACCTACCATTCATCTTGGGAATAGCCTTCTTTCACATACCATGCTTATGGGGCAGTTTCTACTTTCCTCTGACATTGCTATGCTGGGGGCGGTGAGGGAAAGCCAAACTGTCTGCAGAGCCAAAATCGTCCACATGATAATGCTGCAGTGCCTGGAAATGAGGCTTTTGGCCTCAAGGGAGGAATTAACCACAATGCCCAGCTAACTTCCTCATCTGGAGAGGGAAGAAGAGTTGAGAGATATGTCAAATATCAGAGACAGTATCGCTATTTGAGGGGATTTGAGGAATAATTATCAAGTCACAGCTTTAGACAACTAAGATGCGTCCATCCTTGGAACTCTGTCTGTCCATCACACTAAACCTGTAAAGTATTCCCTTCAGTCTTGACGTTGCCTTAGATATGGGATTTTGAACAAGCGAGCATTCAGCTCGTCTGAGTGACAATTTGTGCTGACCTCGTCTTCTCTCTCCTTAGGCAATTCATACTCCCTCTACTCCCTGCACTTCATGAAAACACCCTGTTAATTATTCATGGAGTGCTGAAGCCTTTAAACTCCATTGATTTCTTGTGTCTGGCTCTTGATTGCATCTGGTAAATTCATTTCTATTTGATGGCGTTAAGTATTTTGAATAATTAATATGGTAATTTATCCTGAGCTGAGAACTAAATGTTACCTTTGGTGGGAGGAGTGTTGGGAGGGGAATACTCTTTAGGGCATTTTTCCCAATTCCTTGAATGTCAACATGGTACTTAATATAAGTGTCTGTCTAACAGCTATTGCTTCTATGAGACTCCAGCTCAAGCACGATTGGGAGGACAAGCACTACATGCGCAGGCACTTATAGTGTGCTTTTAATTGACTGGAAAACAATCAAAATGACTAAACAACATCAAAAATGGAAAAGCATCTCTTTGGTCAGTCAAAGTCTTCTCAAATTAGCAGTAATTTAGATTGTGTGTTCTTCAGGACAAGGACTAAATTCAAAGTCCAAACTCTGCAAGGGTAGCATTTTACAGTAAGCTCTTGGACAAGTAATTCATTCACGTTTTGATAGACCTAACAGTGACTTCTGGACCTTTCAGTCCAATCCAGAAGAAAGTAATCCCTTCCCTAACAGATATCAGCATTGAGACATATTTGCCTTTTCTCATTATTTGTATTAGAATATAGCTAATATTCAGAACCACTCATTTTGTATGGTTTTACTTCCTTTATATCCCTTTCATTTCTTCTTTATACTGGTATTTACATCCTCCAAGTACTCGTATCATAATCCCTAGATGCTGAAGTCATCAGTAAGCCAAACTGTTACACAGATTGATCCTCTACAAAATCTCAAATCAAAAGAACTTTTCCCTTTATTTGCTTCTGACTTGAGGACTATCTTTTTTCCCCCTGTGATATGGTGCAAATAAGCACTTAGTCACTGGGATACTATTCACAAAGGCAAAGAGAAAGTCTTATTTTGTATTATTCTAGAAACCGGAGCTCCTAAATCCCTTTTCTTTTGTAAGGTATGTTAAAGAACCAGAAGTACTCCTAAACAATGGACTGAAAGAGTGAGTAATGATTGTATGCAAAATAAAACTTCATCATAAATGAACTCTTCAAAATGTTTTTTATTGATTCATGTCTTCACTTCCTGGGTTTGGCTTCTTCTCGAATTTTTTGTCTGAACTAACCTCATCTGTTCTTTATTTATTTTTGCTGGTACTTTAATCTATTTCTCATCTGTTTCCTCAGGAATCCATGCAGTTTTCAAAGATAAAAACAAGAAGTGGAGATGCTATTTATTCTTGCAAACTGTAGAAATGGAGGCAGTTTAACCATCCTTACATTTTGAACATGCTCTTCCAGGGAGGGTTTGAGCCGTATTACTTCTCAGGTTAGACAGCAATATTCCATAACAAAATATAAAGCCTACATATAGCCTAGACGTCTGCCCATGCACACAGAGTGGTTTCAGTTCTGTGGCATGATTTTAGTACAGCCAGATCTGGAATATGAGCTTCAGCTAAATGGTCTTCTTCTTGGCCTGTAGTTAGCTATATGGGTCTCCAAAGGGATACAATTGTGAATTCCAGGTGACTGTTGTAAACCATGTTGTTTATGTCACTGGTGGTTTGTTAAGATCTTATTATCTTCCCTAACTTATGGAAACCTCCATTCTGTCACTAGAGTTTTGTCACTTCTAGGAACAGATGGGGTCAATCACTGACAAATGTGTACAGTAGGTTGGGGCAGATCTGAAGGCTTCTGCATTTCCACATATCTTCCAGAACTGTTTCTTCACTACGGGACACCCACCTCTTTCCTGGGATGTGCACCTGTCGTTTCAGAGCTTGATTCCGTCGTGTTAAGAGCTGACCTGTAAGGACATACTCATTTATTAGCCAAAATGTCCTGGGGATCCTACTAGAGCATAAAAATTCTGCAAGACATTTATTTGGCTGTTTGCCTACAATTCAAAGCATTTAATATCTAGTGCAATCTTAAATAATTCATTAATGCTCAATATGCCTAATACCTCTGTTGAGAGTGCCAATAAATGAGGTTAAATGGGATTCCTGCTGATTTCTTGTACTCTTGTTGGTTTAAACTCTGATAAATATATGTTTTACCAGAAATGAAAATACCATTAGGGAACAAATTTATTTTAGTCAATGAAAGGAGTGAAAGGAATTTTCCCTTCTTTAACAACAAAGATAGTCTTTCCTCTTTAACCCCATGTATTTCTTTGAATTACAGCTAGTGAATTTGGATGAGGAACTGGCCCCTAAGGACCAAGATGAGAGGATCAACTTAAAGGCTCCAAAATTCAATTTAAGAGCCAACTGTTAGAGATATATGACTGTGTGTGTGTGTGTGTGTTGCGTGCTGCTAAGCAACACTAAATAAAATAAATGTCTTAAATGAAAAAATATAATAAAAGAAATAAAAGAAACATAAATAGATCCCTGTCTACCTACAGTTTAAAAGCACCTGTCACACTAGGTGCTTAGGGCATATGTACATGGGTATTCAATCATTAACCACATACCTTGCACACATATTGTGCAAATATTGTGGTCTGGACTTTGTAGCTGTCTGTAGGAACATGAAAGCTCTTCAGATCTTGAAGGTCTGAAATGTCTCCTATCTCTTAACCTGTGCCGCTTCTCAGTGGTCTTAGAGCTTTCCTATATGCAACAGGCTCCCAGCCCAGGAGCCCAGCATCTTGTTTCTTGTTTTTGATATGTTGTTTGGAATTAAACCTGACCCCAGAATACAGGACGAGACTTATCTTTCAATGGGTTTGGTAGGAGGACCAAGAAACACAGTGTATGGGATCGCAGATTACTACAGACTGGGAAAGAACATTAGAGGGTTTTTGATCCAAACTCCCACTCAAAACAGGGCTGTCTTATACAGTCTGCTCATCTCTTCTTGTAGCGTCTTCACTGGCAACTCGACATCTAAGCTGTGGTGTGCCTCCCACACATGAAGCTCCCAATGCCTGCAGTCCCAGTAAGAGGCACCAGGCAGTCACTCCCTGCAGGGACAGACTTGGGCCATGCCATCCCCTCTCCAGGGCTTCACCTGAGCTAAGTCCTCTCCTGGGCAGGTTGGAGGCCAGAGGAAGCTGCTCCAGGTGGTGTCAGAAACTAGGACCTTTAGTGTATCACCACCATTGTTGTGCAGCCTTGTTGCAACCCCACACTGCCTTAACTAGCATTTCAAGGCCCACTGAAACACCAACAGTCAAAATACCTGTTAGCCAGTCTTGAGAACTGTGTTTCTGCTTAGAAGTTATATGGTTGCTTCCCAGCAGCAACTGAATTGTAGCCTTGGTATAGAAATCAGTTCAAGCTGAAAAGCACAGACACTCCCTGATCAGAGGACAGCCAAGCAGGAAACACCTAGTACAATCTGTAGGAGCACTAGACTCAAGAAGCTGCCAGAAGAAACCTAGTTTCTTTCTTCTCCTAGGGAGAAGTAAACAAGCTCTATGTTAACTGCTGAAGTCCATCTTAGCTGGCCTTGCTCATCACCCTCCTCCCTATGGGTGGCTTAGATGCAAAAAACAAAGTATAGGGGCAGTTCCTGTGCCATAAACTAATGAAAGACAACCTGCAACTTCAAATGTAAATGCCAGAGTAGGTAGGTCTTTACATTATCAGATCTTTTGGAGTGGACACTGTTACTACCAAATATGTACAATAGCAGCAACAGTTAGGTTAGAGTCATCTTACCCCAAAGTGGACCCAGTTTAATTGCCCACATATAAGAACCTCATGCCATCTATCATGCATTAGAGCATCAGAAAGCTCAGCACATGACTGACACAGCTCCTAAGAGAGACTTGACCACTTCTGAAGAGCTCACATGTAGTAAGTGCCTTGTTGTGGTGCTGAACACTGTCCCTTTCAGAATTGCAGCATTGCTCCCTAATTGCATTTTTTTTCCCCTAATTGTGGCAGACACTAAAATGTGGCAAAAGAATATTGACTCTACAACAGCTTGTTCTGCTGCTGTGAGATTAAGTTACATTTTCAAAGCCCTGCTTTTACAATCAAGATGTTGTAGTTTCACAAATCATGTTCTAGTTTATAAACGAATTATAAATATAAAGGGGCATATTTGGGCTGAATTAGGGGATTTGTCTGTATATAATTAAAATATTCTAATGTATAGATGAAATCTCTGCATCATAGAAATATTGATACCTCCATAGTACATTTCTGAATATGGCACCATTATAATATATGTAATAATATATAAAAATATTGTAGGTTATATTATATATATAATTAATATAATATATATATGTATGCATGCATGCACATATATAAAATGGGTATCCATGTTTCTTGTTCCTTATCTGTGAGTTAAAAGTGAATTGCTGAATTTTGACTCTTCCACAGCCAACCAGGAATATGCTATCCCTCTGAGATAGCTGAAGCATAAAGAAATCAGTTTAGGAAAGTTTCTTAGTGGGCTATTTAGCTCTCTATTTTTGTTTCTTTGAGAAGATAAAAAAAAGTTGAATGCTAATGTGTGTCACCATGTGAAGAAAACATTTTACAAACATGCAGAAACGCTCTTTTCCCTAATGTGATTATAGCATCAATGCAGAAGACAAAAAGTGTGAAGAGAAAACAGACATGCTGTGACTGTACAATGTCTCATAGCAGTTTTGTAAGAACTTTACAATATCTCATAGCAATCTTCCAGTAAAACAGGGAAAATAATTCTAGTCCTCTGAGTCCTAAATAAATTTTATGTCTGAAAATCAGCACATGGACTGAAGAAAAGTGCTAACTTAATAATAAATTTTAAGATTGAAAAATCTGGATTTAGATTCTCAATTTTGCCTCTGGGGTTTTGAAAATGGACACATTTGCTCCTATTTCTTTGATGGTGTTTCATTCCGGTGGCAATCATGACATCTGCTTGGCCACTCTCATGAGTTTTGATTTGTTACCTTTTAAGAATATGCGAGATAGGTATTGCTCAGGAGTGCGTCCAGTTGATCCTGCCTAGGGCAAGAGAGTGGACTAGAGGATTGCCGAAGAGTCTTCCAGAGGAATTTTCTATTTTGAAGATCTTGAAATCTTCTGATGGAAGACATTACCAGAAGCATGAAGCATTTGTAATGCTAAAACCATGTAGCCAACCAGGTAATCCAACAAGGTAAGAGATTATTTTTTCTCACAAACGAAAGTGCCATTTTCTGGGCACTGAATGCATTTCTTGCAGTGAAAGATGCCAACGATAAGGGTTGTATAAAAGAAATAATATCATCCCCATATTGCAGATATTAAAACTGGAGCCCAGAGAGACTGAGTTATTTATCCGTAGCAGTGTGGAAAGTCTAAGACGGGAACAGAACAGAGATCTTCCGAATCCCCATTCTTTGCTTCAGTGGTTAAAAGATGAACAAAAAAATAACCCTTCTCTTTTAGGAAGCCATGTTGCTGAGACTTGTTTGGCACTGCGACTAACAGAATTATTTTATTTCAAATGATATTAAGACCATAATTTAAATCTCTGTAGTATATTTTTAGTGCTTTAAACATCATTTTATAAGACATTTTTAAAAGATATCATTTCTTTGACTAGTGTCTAACCATACAGCATTTTCATGTCTCATAAAAAAAATTTTACTCAAAAACATGTGTTTGCCAGAAGCATTTAAATTAGATG
The DNA here is from genome assembly GCF_028389875.1 of Rhea pennata. Taxonomy (NCBI): domain Eukaryota; kingdom Metazoa; phylum Chordata; class Aves; order Rheiformes; family Rheidae; genus Rhea; species Rhea pennata. The sequence goes on from NC_084664.1 coordinate 161,046,961, forward strand.
TAAACCATTATTTATGGTATCTTTCAAATAAAGAGAAATCTTCAGTTCCTCTGCTACCGTGCTTTTGCTAGAATAGGCAAGCTAATTCATACCTCTTAAAAAAGCAATTTTTTACAAAATGCTGATCCTAACACTAAAGTTTCAGAAGCTCAACTGTTTATCTGCTTCGCCCACAGACACCATACGGGGCATATGTAGGACACATTGAGTGGCTGGAATTAGCAGGACCATGTGTGAACTGCATACGAATGTATAATTTGCACATAATTCTCTGTAATAATAGCCAAATTACAGAAGGTGATAGTACCATCATTTTTTTTTCCAAGTTGGTGTTTATGGAAAAGATTACTTTATCAACTCTGTACTTCTCAGAGCAGAAACAAAATCAGAACCAGGACATCTTGAGACACAGCAGAAATAAACTGTCAAAACTCTAAAGCTCAGTGTAAATTGGAGTTATGGGAAGTTTCATTTTACAGAACTACAAGGGGTACTTTGCCCACGCCTACTCTAGTTTAAAACCCTGAATAAGCACTTCCTTAACCTTAGGGCTGACAAGGGATCTATGTGCTTGCTGAACTTTTATCACCTAAGCTCTTGCTTAACTTCAAATGCATCAGGATAGCTTGGTGCATCCTAAAATGTGATCACACTCTTGCTTTACAAGATTGAGTCTAAACGGGAGGAGAACCTGGCCCAAGGAGACCAGACAGACTGAGTGCAGGGAGCAGGATAAAAACTAGACATATCTGTTCAAAGACCATCTGTTACTGCATTCCAAAATAGAGCAATTTTAAAAGCAGCGAAACCCTTTGTCAGCTTCCTGCTTTGTTTGTGATTGAACCATAAACGCTTTTTCAAAATATCATCAGAGAAAAGAGGCAAATGGGCTCAGAACTTCTACAGCGCCCTGGATCCTCCTCTTGAAATTCAGCTGAACCATTTTTAGAAGCAGAAACAGCACTCAAGGATTGTTTTTTACTTCATATATTCTTCTTCTGACAGAGATGAAAATATGGCAGCAGCACTGCCTCTTTAGCTCCATCTCTGACATTTCAAAGCATTATTTTAGAGTAATTTATTTCAAATCATTGGCTGGAGAGTTCAAAGGGTGTTTTGAAGCATCAGCTACAGCTTCTCAGTGTCCCTGGGGACTAGAAGTAAGAGAGGAACAAGAGTGGGCTATGATTTTTGTCTGCAAATTTTTCTTTTCTTTTCTTTTACTTCCTGGCAGCAGCTCAGTTCCTTATGGGTGTGAATGAGCATCAACACTTGCAGACAGCAATTATAATTGATTCTCTTCTTGAGTCTTGAGGAAACTGAGCTGCTGCTGAGTCAGATGCTGCATGGAGACAGATGAACCAAAAGAGGTTTGTACTTCTGAAATTTGAGCACTAGCTTAGTATTAACCACTGCTATTTACCAGCTGAAACAATCTTCCTAGTGCAATCACTTCTTGTTGCCAAATACATTTCACTTTGGCTAGAGTGCTAAGATTTGAGGGGTTTTTTTAGCAGAAATATCTGTCTATTGCAGCTGCCACTAAGTGCCGCAATTGACAGCAGAGGTAGGCAAATATATTTGATATTTTAGTGCTTCCGTTTACAAGCATAAGCCCATAAAGTCAATAAAAATGTGTAGCTATCAGAATACAGTCAGATTTTAACCTTGTGCTAAACCTAGTGCTTATATTAGGTAAGATTCACAGTTTATTTTGATATAAGCCATGGACAGTCTGAGACTTCAGTCAGAAAGTTCGGCCAGACCAAATCAGACATGTTCATCTTTGGCTATTTCTTCTACATTTCAGTTTAGTAAAGGAAATAAAAAAAAAAAGAAAAAAGAAAGAAAAAGAAAAAGAGAATTGTGAACAAAACTGGAAGTGGAAATTGGTGACTTATTAAGGGAGATCAAATTTACCGGGGAATAAACCCTACTGGTTGAAATGTGTTGTCAACTGCTGTTGACAGCAGTTCCAAGAGACTATAGGTGAGATCACCACTCATTGGAGCTGCACAGCGTATCGTGAGGTGAGAAAGAAAGCAAACAGAAGTGGTTGTGCCAGGGACATTTCGAAATCATCAGCACTGGGTCACTCGCTGGTCTGTTGCTCGGTTCTCTTGCTTGCTCTTGGCTGAAGTTACTCACTGTTCAGCAAAGCTTGCAGCTCATTTCAAAGCAGTGATGTTTCCAAAAAGGAGTATGTGTTTCCAGAGTGACACCAAGTCGTTTGCTTTGATTATTTCTCCACTGCTTGGACCTACAGCACCTTGAGAAGACTATCCAAAAGACCTCTGCTCAACTTAGCTAAAAAATGCACCATTAGGGATTCCAAGTTTTCACCAGATGCCTGAAGCAGAGATGCAGCTGAAAATGAGATAAGCGCCCTCTGAAATGAGACTTCCTCTATCTACTCTATTTCATTCAGCCATGACTGCTAAAGTAATTCTGCACTGTGGGCAAGTAATCTCTTTATGGGATGTTTTGTCATGAATCTTCATCCGAAAACTATTAATCTTAAATCATGCTTTTATCAAGTGTTTACACTTTTATTCCCCTCAGGCTTTGTGATATCAATATAATGCCTGTCACGAACAACGACAAATGACATCTTCCCCATTGCCACGGAAAATAAAGATGCCTGAGAGGAAGTGACTTAGTAGGAATTCAAAGAGACAACAGTTGGTCTAGGAATAGGAGTGGATTTTTTGAGGGAAAAAAAAAAAAAAGAAAGAAAGAAAGGAAAAAAGCATTCTGTTGCCAGGTCTGCAAGACCTGTGGCAAAGAGGAGAGTAAACAGTCTCTGAGCCCGGACAAACTTCTGCATAAAACAGAACTGTAAAAGTGTCCGTCCATAGCTGGATGATACCCATCAGCTGTACGTGATAACTCACTTGATGATAACTCACCAAAGTGGAGTAAAATGTTCACATTTCCTGGAATGCTCCAGGGCTCTACTTCAGACTCTAAAAGCCTGGGAAGTCACACAGGAAATTATTGCATCTCTGAGATGTGTTAATTCCTCACATATGGTTTCTATCATATCATTCAAAGAAGAATGTGGTTCAGAAAGGTTCAGTTTCTTTAGGCGTTTGATGGCAAAAGTTTAACCTGGTGGGTGAATATCCTGGACAGCACATAATTTATACAAAAAGAGAATATATTCGTCTGTTAAAGACAAGAAGAAAAAAAAGAATTGCACAGACACGTCTCAGATTTAAAAAATATATAAAAAATAAAGGGAAACAGCATAGAATCAGAAAATGAATATAACTGAGTAGCAACTAATGAATGGCGATGGATATTAGGCTCTACGGGAACCTGTGTTAATGTAACAGCAATTACAGAAGCGAGGTTTGAAGCTGGATAGATAATAACGAGACACAGACACTAATGCTGGCACCATCACCAGCACGAATAAAGGAATTATGACCAGAGATCGAGAAATAGCTTTACCTTTCTTTTTTTCTTTTGCTTATCTTGTGGAAAGAAGATTTTGAAGAACATGAATGTCTCTTTGCATATCACTCCTAATAACATTTTAACCCACTAGTGACTTTCAAACAAATTTAGCATACAGTCAGAATAGCTTAAATTCTTCCAATTGTCCTGAAAGAATAAGTAGCTAAGAAGAAGAGAGGACTTACATTTGACCTTTAGAGGGAAAAATCTTAATATGAATGCACAGCTTTGATGACATTAGAGAACTCATATAAGGATTCTTATATACGGTTATATTATTATTTTAAGTATAAATGCTTACTATACATACATAAAATGACAAAGAGAAAGAAAGATAAAGATGGATTTCCACACATACAGTCCTCTTATGTGCTAAAAACTTGTCACAGAGCTCACTTTTTCTTTGAGACCAAAACGAGTCCGTCTTGATATGTAAGCCCATAGAAAAACAGGCATTATTAACTCCAGTGCTTACAGAATAATTTGTATATCTAGTCTGTTTTTATACACAAGACTTTAGAGAATCATCTCTTTTTTTCCTTTTTATGAGATCACCTCATGGCTTGTGGACCTCTATCCTCCTCTGAAGTGGCTTGAATAATCCTGGACAACCTCACTATCTAGTGTTTTCTGTCTGTGCTTATTCTCATTGGAGATGAGTCCTAATTCCTGGTCCCAGTGACTTTTTCTGTGCCTTCCCTTCTATTTAAATCCTCACTAAGGAAATTATTTTTGAAAAGTGAGTGAGAGCTACAAGAAAAATGAATAAATAAAAACCCCACAGAAATCTTGGCTTTAAATTCTGTATGCAACAAGTAGAAGATGGATGGCATTTCAGATCACGTTCATTAAGTTTTCAACCTGATGACAACATATGAACCTCAGACAGATTTGGACTGAAGTTTATACATTAATCAAATATCAAACTCTGTCTTTATTATTTCTTTAGCACTTTTTCCTTTAAAGGGTCACAGAGGATGCACCGTTCTGTGAATAATTCCTAAACTGGCTCCTTCTCAAGTACAAATGCTATCTATACCTGAATTATCTGTATGTTTCTAGTAGAATCATAGAATCAGTAAGGTTGGAAGGGACCTCTGCAGATCATCTAGTCCAACCCCTCCATCACATCCAGCTTGTTGGCAGTGATCATGCGTTGCTTAAATACAATTTCTCCAATATACGTTTAAGCATTCTCTTACAGTTATCTCTACTCCTATTATAAATTCAGCTGTTTCATGCTCACTGCAGCCAAGGTTGTGACTAATTATTGTTTCCTTGACAGTTTTTCTTTGTTTGTGAATAGTAGCTCAAGAAGAGCATCACCTCCAACTGGCATATACTGCACCTGTAAAACAAAGGTATCCCTGATATCCTCCAAAAATCCTCTGGACTGCTTGCTTCCCAGTAGATTCCCCTTTAGCAGATATTGCCTGGGTAAAGCCTGCCATGGCATTACCAGGGACTACGTTAGACTTCCAAAACTCTAACTCCTCCAGGACTACCCCAGCTTCAAACTATTTGCAAGTCAGAATTTCCTGAGCATCATGTGGCTTATCTATGCACAGCAACATGTAAGCAGTTACCTTTTATTAAAGTACATGATAACTCGGTGAATAAGTATCTTCTTATATCCCCCAGAGCATTCTCAGTAAAATTATCAGTTGGGCTGTTTCCTCAGCTTTTACAGAAAATAAGTAGAAACCATCCAACAGATTCTTCAGGTGCCTCTCTTAAAACTATTTAATCAAACTTGCTGAGACCTGTCAGTGTCTACAGTATCCACTGAGTATCTTGTTAGAATAAGAACAGAATAGTTATTTCTCATCATCACCTCCTATAACTGTATCACATAGTCCTATTTCAAATATCCCTTTTTTGGTTTTATAGTCAATTCTACCATTTTCATTCATAAAGGATCCATTACCATTGCTCAGACTTCTTTTGTTTTTAATGTTTGTGAGAGGAATGGCTTATATGTAAGTTATAGCTCTTCTAATCTAATGTTTCCCTGGGTATTTTTGTCCCCCTTGCCAATTTTCCATATTTTTTCACTTCTGAATTATATTAATTGCTATAAAGCTTTCTTTCTTCCATTTGTTTATAGATATATCTTTCAATGTCTATATATAAATTTGTCATCTTTTTATCGTCCACTTTCATTTTCCTATCTGCGCAGGCTGATTATTAATCAGTGTGGCCTTTCTTGAACTATAATTTTCTGGGCATCTACTAAAGTATACTTAATAGTTTATAAATTTTTATTTTTTCTTTATATTTATGAAGCAGATTGAAGCAAAATAGACAGTGATTATCTCCTTCTGTCCAATAGGTCATATCATAGGTCTACAATAAGTGCAGCCACCTTTACTTCCAAATAACATATTTTTCCTTTTATTGTATATCGAAATAATTTTGTGACAATGAGCCCTCTCTCTTTTCCTTTGGTCAAAATATCTCTGAAATACTCCAGCTCACACCTACACATGGAGATGTTGCTGAGACACAAAACAAAATTGGACTCTGCTCTGCCTTCCAAGAGAGGAAGTGGCGACTTCAATATCTCAGTAACCTTGTAGGCAGATTTCTGTTTATAGCTCCCAATATTAGCTTCTGCAGGTGTTCAGTGAAACAAGTTATATTTTTGGTTCAATTTTATCAACTGAATTACTCGTGCCTGTGACACAAGAGCTAATAGATACAGGAGACAAGCAAAGTTCCTTCTTTCCTTCAGGTACTGAGATATGTCTATCCCTTGACGTGGCAGTATGAGCTGTGATAACTTGACAAGGAACCAAAAAAGCCAGCTTGTATAGTTTTATCTATTGCTTCAACCTGAGACCCACCAAAATGAGTTAACTTTGTGTTTAATGTAAGAAAATTGTGAAACCAATTTAATTAGACTTGCCATTTAAGATATCATTATAGCTGTTGTCTGTCACAGGAACCAGTGACTTTTCCCGTTTGGTGATAGAGAAATTAAAGGACCTGCAGAAGAGGTAGCTCAGATATTTTGAAAGTGCCATGAAAGCATCACCTAGTCCTTATGTCTTCTACTGCAATTTTATTAAGAGAAACAAGGATGATAATTTTGGTAAGTCTTTAAGGTCTTTAAGTCAGAAATGATTTTCAAAATGTGCTCTCCTCCTCACTTTCTCTGTCAGGACACTTTCTATGTCCTCCTGAAAAACTTTCTCAGTCTTTCTGATTCCTTTCTCTGCAGACTGGGAGCTCCTTGCCTTAAAATCTTCAAATTAACAGAGAACTGTAAATGGCCAACAAATTTCCATATTGGAGGGGCCAGTTTCCTTAAATCAAAGTCACTTAGTAACTTCACCTTCTCAGATAGGGAGTCTTGGCCAAGTGCAGCACATGGGAAATATTTTCCACCTTCTTTCTGAAGAAATTGTACATACATGACTATGTTGTCTTTCAGTCCATTTTAATGATCTTTTATGCTGCTCAGCAATTTCAACCAAATTCTGCAGAAAACTACAGCTCATAAAGTTACAAAATATCAAAAAATTCTCATGAAAATGGATTATTGAAGTCAATGAGAGCAACTCAAATTATGATCCTCAACGAACTATGAGCTCAGGCATCTTATTAGACAGCAGAGAATCCCTGCAGGACAATGATTGAGAAAATCAGACCTCGTAGTTCTTCTGTTCAAAGAACCATTTACCTACATTTCATTAGAATTTAGTCCTTTGAGATGAAAGGAATGGTTAGACACGAGTTTGTTTCACATGCAGACTTAGTCTTTCCTGGGTGTATTTTTCTCCCCTTCACTTCCCAAAATACTTTGTTTAGGCCACCATTTTATTTATCTCGGTCTTACAAAAATGCTTTATTTCTTGATACGGCAAAGTCATTCTTCACTGAGTAGACAGACATAACAACTACAATTTTCATTCTGATATCGATCGGAAAGCCGTTTGCACTGATAACTCTTTTTATCTTCCCAGTCACCGCTGTGCACCTGGAATCCTGTTCTCAAAGAGAAATGAATTGTACCTGATATTCCAGTTCAGGATGGTGAGTGTTTAAGGAGCTCATGAAGTCTTTTGCTTTCCTCAATACTTCTGCATTGGAATTACCATTAATTCTATGTCAGCCTTGGTTACCTTTACAAAACACTTACCTGCTCTAGAAATATATTTGTCTTGATGGATTCTCTGTTTTTTTCTGCGCATAACTAGCAGGTGGAATTCATTACCATCATCTTATGTGAGGAACGGTCAACTGATAGCCCTGAAACCTAACCTAGCCTACAAGACTGGGAGGGAGACCTGAGCTTTGAGGATGTTGGCTGGCCAGCAAGCTGGTTGCAGTGCAAGCATTCTTCTGTGTTAGGTAGGAGCCTGTGTGAAGACATGAATCCGCAACGTTTTTTTTTGGAGGAGATGCAGAAATAAGCAATGATGGTGTCACCGAGCTCTGCAGCACCAGAATTTGGCCTCCAGATACCTGCAAAAGAAAATCTCTAAAAGATCTCTCAAAATCTCTGCTCCAGATTATTTGAAGCATATGGCATGGAGACCAAGCAGTTAACAAGACAAAGCTGTATCTACAACCCTATCCAGTGTTGTGCTACTAAAAAAAGGTTACAGAGAAGAGAGCTTTAGAACCAGGAGTTGAGATTTTTTTCAGAGAGGCCTTTCTCATGATCCCACGCCTCCCAGATTCCACCTGGATGTGTCCCTAGGTACTTTGTGCTGCTTCTGCTTTCTCTCCAAGTGCCTGGTAAGGCACTTTCATCCAAGTGAACAATCAACATACTTGAAAAAGACAATTCCTTTGTATCCAAGATCCAGATCACATTTTACTCAAATGTTTCTCCTCCTCCTCCCTATACATGGAATAATTCATGGATAACTTATTATTCATGGAATAATACAGAACTATATGAGTCTTCTGGTAAATCTGATCTCATATTTGTATTTTCTCCAAAGGTTCATGATTCAGTTCTTCCTTTAGAAGAACCAGATTCCTCTGTCATGGAAAGTTTCTTTCCTTATGTATAAAATTGGCTAAATCTGTTCTTTAATCATGACAAAATAGATGTGGCAGAAACTCGTTACAAGATGGTATCCTAAAAATTGATTAATTCTTAAACACTTCTTTCTTTCTTTTTCTTTTTTTATTTTGAGGATAATATCACAGATATGAAATTCACAGTACAGCATACAATTCTATGAAGATAAAGAAGAAATTTCATTTAACTTTCCCAATAAGATCATCGTGATTTAGAGGCTGCTGTATCTTCTTTTAAGCATTGAATTCCTCATCTCAGTTCCTCCAGAGACAATGGACAAATGTATTTGCCAAGGAAAAGAGATATATTGGAGAAGTAACAATATCCCATGAACCACCAATAAAGCAAAATGTAATTATTGATCAAAATATTTTTCTTCACAGTATTAATTTGAGAGGATCTGGGAGTGTGATTTTGGCATATACATTATATAGGAAGAAAAATTATATTATCTGGGAACACAGAAAAGATGAACAGAAGCAGAATACTTTTTTTCCCATAACTGACTCATTGCTTATGGGCTAAAAAAACCCCAAACCTATTACAATATTGATTGCAGTTTGTTATTGTGCTTTAATGATTAAAAGAAAAAATCAACCACATCATCAAAGCATTAAACCTTGATTAATCATTCTTGGAATCCCAGGAGTAACATATGAAGCATTTATTTAAAATATCAGTAGAAAAATTGGTTAAGATTCATTCTGAAGTCAACTGTAAGTTTTGCTTTTACTTTTCCTGGGCTTTCTAGCCAGGCCAACACCCCTTAAGGAACCTGCAGAAAGGTCTCCTGTCTTTATATTGAATTGGCCCTATTGTGCATCTAAAAGCCATGGCAAGGTGAGGAACACCAGAAAGTACATGCCAGTTTGCTTTACCCATGAGTGCCACCCTTTGGCACATAAGTGATCCATCATAATGCCCACCGGCATGCACACTATGCTGTAGGACACGCTTTGAGAAGTCTTTGATGAGTTATATACATTCTCCTAAATTTCTCAATTCAGAATTTTTCTATCTTTTTCACCCAGCATCAAGGCAGGGAGTTATTTTCTGCCCCAGCTTTGAAAAATGCTATTCAATTAAACCAACGGAGGATGTGAGATAGACTCAGATAGACTTTTGTATTAAGGTCTAAGCTTGATTTTCCCATGCTCTAGGCCTCTAAGATATGATCGAGCTCCAGCTGGAAAGCTTTTAAACCATTATTATCACGGGGCTGTATTTAAACCATCAAGCCCAGACTCCCAAGAGGACTTATTAGCTCCATTCCATTGTCTCTTTAATACAGATACAGGTTCAGTATCTGATTCAGTTCTAGCTGATGATGATCAGAAGCAACTTGAAGAATCAACTTTAGGCTTCACTGGGAAAAGAAAGAATCTTGTAAACCTCCTGTAACCTGTAACTCAGTGGGGACAAAATACTGATTCATGTCAAAATTATAGAGAAAAAAAATGCATTAGGAGTGTTTTACTGGTCTCACTGTCTTTAACTTTCACTTTTCAACCCGCATTTGCCAAAGATTCCTGAATAAAATTGACATGAGAAATGCCACTCCTTGTCAATGCAGGATTAATCTGTAACAAGGACGGAGAAATGTTTCTGTCTATCTAGGACAGTTAGAGAAGAACAAACAACCAGAGGTTACCTTCCTGCCTCTGAGCAAAGTTTTTGCCTGGGGGGATAGTCTTTGTTTCGGATGAAATGAACACAATCCAAGCTATAAAAGACAAAGTAAGCCAGGAGGAAATTTCAAGCAGATTCTACAGACGACTGAGAGTGTAACAAATCTGGAGCCACAGAGGACTTTGTGGTTGTCATTATTCCACTCTGTTCTAGCATCATCACCATGATATATGCTATGCTCAGTCTGGGAGACTTCACAGTTTATGCTTCCTTGTTGTTTTGCTCTCTTATTTATTTATTTATCCACTTATTTATTTCTGAAGAAGAAAAAAAACCTATGAGTCATTTTAGACTTGATACTCAAGAGGGGATAATTTCATGTAACCAAAATGAGGTGTTTGTGTTCGAAATTTCCAATTTTTTTTTTGTCTGACAAAAGGAAGTCTTCCCTATCATAAAATAGTTGTGCAATTCCATTTTATTCAGAAGAAAGAAGCAGTGTGCACAAGAGATACAGACATATCTATGCAGGTAGATGAATACATTGAGTATTTTATGTTAATGTTTAAACTCATTTTATTGTAGACATTTCATGAGGTAAGACTCTATTCTAGTAAAAAGTGAACAAGAAATTACAATATTAGAAGTAGAAAGGAGATCCTGGGTATCCTATTTGCCTCCTGAGAATACAAGGTTGTTCTTTGTGTCATATACTCCATGCTGTTAATACCTTGAATTTGTACATCTTCAAAGCTGAGCCATGTCCTGCTACACAGCCCATGCTTGCCCAAATAAATCCAATGACTAGAAATCCTTCTTTGACACATGTCGTTCTGAAAATCTTTGATATCATCCACAAAAAAAAATGCCTACCTAATTGTATTATTCATCTAGTAGAAGATAATAATGCTTTGTATTCTAGAAATATGTACAGCTAACAGACACCCATCATCTAGTTGCTATAGCTCTGATGCCTTTGAAAGGTGTATCTTAGGTGTCTTCCAGTTTTATACACTGCCTTCTTCTGACATGATCTTCAGAACCTAAATACCCATCAGTGGTGTGGGGGAGCCTCAAAAGCGAGACTGAAGCTAAGGATATCTCAAGGTAGGATGCTTCATAAAGATGTTTGCTGCAGCTCTGAATTCCTCTTGCAGTTGCACCTACATTGATGGAGATATTAGTATTAGGTAGGAGGAATGGAGAAAATTCATTTATGTCCCTGCAACCCTTACATCAGTAAGGGTATCCAGAGTCTGCAACAGGTAGAGATTATCTGATCTGAAACAGATTTCATTTCAAGTAAACTAAGAGGAAATATATCATTTTCAACATCTGATAACAAATTATTGATAATTTTCCATTTAAATAGGATCATAATAGAAACATAAATAATATCCTTGTAAATAGCAGATGGGTTTACTGTCATAGATTTCATTGCAATAAATGATGCAAAAACATCTGCAAAAACTGTTAAAAACTGTTTTTCCTCTCAATTAATATTTTATTAAATACTAATACTGTATTTCAGAGTATATCTAACTTAGAAAAAATAATTTCCTGAATGTAGATAATTTCTTCATTATCCTCTAGAGAAAATTATTCTTTCCCTGGGGATGAGTAATCTATATTTCTTCCTTTCTTCTATAACTAGATTGTGTTTGCAAATACAATTGCGCTAATAAGACTCCCACTTTCTCAGAGTCTTAGATAAGTTTAAATATAGCATTTTGGTAGTGCACTTATGATGAATGTATCTATTGCCACAGGCACTCCAAGACCAAATTTTCAGAAATATCTACATGCATTTATTCAACAAAAAAATGTGTTCACTGTGGCCTGGGAGAGTTTAGTGTATAATGACTGCCATTCCCTTTTCAATTTAGGTAAATACATGTATAAAGCGGGTTAGAACTGCAGTTAACTATTTTTATAAGTAGTAATTTACTTTACTTACACAATTTGCATGTGTAAATTAGAAACATAGTTACACTTAGACATTTCCATGTACAACTGCACGAGTCCTCAAAATAATATAAAGTACAAAACCATAATGTCTGAGAGTATATTAATCTGTTAGGCAAAATATGGACCACTGAGTTCCTATTTCTTCCCCTTTTGGATCCTACACTCTGAAGGCTTTAGTCCCAAAAGCTTATGTGATATTTAAAATGATTGACAACAGTAGCAAAATCTCCTGGGAAATGGAAGTAAATCTGGAGGAAGAGTTTCTTGAGGTACCAATTCCCAGGAAATGTTTTATGTGATGAGAGCCACCAAGAGGAATCAAAGTTGGAAAAGTGGGAAAGAGAAATTAAATGTTTATGACCACAGGTTTCTGCAATGCAATGGCAGCCCACATACCTGAAAAGCAAGAGATACCATGTTTTTCCCCTCCATGAGGTAGAAGAGAGCTACAGGGCAAACAAAATGAAGCAAAGGGAAACAGAATCACAGAATGGTGGAGGTGGGACCTTCAGAAGGCCCTTGAATATTTGCAAGAAAGGAGACTCCACAGCCTCTCTGGGCAACCTGTTCCAGGGCTCTGTCACTCTCCCAGGGAAGAAGTTTCTCCTCACGTTCAGACAGAGCTTCCTGTAGTTCATTTTGTTCTTGTCGTCTTTTGTTCTATTGCTGGGCACCACTGAGGAGAGCCTGGCCCCACCTCCTTGACACTTTCCCCGAAGGTATTAGTGGACATTGATAAGATCCCTTCTCAGTCTTCTCTTCCCCAGGCTAAGCAGGCCCAGCCCTCACAGCCGTTCATCAGAGGACAGATGCTCCAGCCCTATGATCATCTTTGTAGTCCTACGCTGGATTCTCCCCAGTAGCTCCATGTCTCTCTTGTACTAGAGAGCCCAGAACTGGACACAGTACTCGAGATAAGGCATCACAAGGGCTGAGTAGAGGGGCAGGATCATGTCCCTTGACCTTCTGGCAACACTCTTCCTAACACACCCGAGGAGCCCATTTGCCTTCTTGGCCACATGGGCACATTGCTGGCTTATGGTCAACTTGTCCTCCACCAGCACTCCCAGGTCCTTCTCCACAGAGTGCTTTCCAGCAGGTTAGCCTCCAGCTTGTACTGGTACACAGGGTTATTCAGAGAGGGACATAGACAGAAACCAAGGTATATGGACTCTGCATTTGCCCTTGTTGAACCTCAGGAGGTTCCTCTACGCCCAGCTCTCCAGCCTCTCCAGGCCTCTCTGAATGGCAGCACAGCCCTCAGGTGTGTCAGCCACTCCTCCCAGCTTGGTATCATCAGCAAACTTGCAGAGGAGGTACTCTGTCCCCTCATCCAGGTCACTGATGAAGTTGAACAAGACTGGGCCCAGTACTGAGGCCTGGGGGACACCACTAGCCATAGGCCTCCAACTAGACTCTGTGCTGCTGATCCATATCCCCTGATCTCTGCCTTTCAGCCAGTTCTCAATCCACCTCACTCTCCATCCGTCTAATCTGCACTTCCTGAGCTTCTCTAGGAGGATGTTATGGGAGACAGTGTCAAAAGCCTTGCTGAAGTCAAGGTACACAACATCCACTGCTCTGCCCTCATCTATCCAGCCAGTCATGCCATCAGAGAAAGCTATCAGATTGGTTAAGCAGGATTTCCCCTTGGTGAATGCATGATGACTGTTCTTGATCACTTTCTTTTCCTCTATATGGCTGGAGATGATATCCAGAGTGAGCTGTTCCATCCCCTTTCTAGGGATGGAGGTGAGGCTGACTGGCCTATAGTTGCCTGGGTCCTCCTCCTTGCCCTTTTTGAAAACTGAAGTGACATTAGTCTTCTTCAGGTCCTCAGGCACCTTTCCTTATTACCATGCTGTTTCAAAGATGACGAAGAGTGGCCTTCACCAAGGGAAAGTCTTCCTTTCTCCAGAATTTCTTCCAGATCTCCAGAGTCCAGGATTCCTGAGCGCTGCTCTTAGCAGTAAATTGATGAAAAGAAGGCATTCAATATCTCTTTTCTATATCTTTTGTCACTAGGGCCTCTGCCCCATTCATCTGTGTGCCCACATTCTCTGTAGTCTTTCCAATCTAGACCAATCCAGACCAATCTAAACAGAAAGATTATCTCAGCAGGACAATTTACATTTCTTTTCATGTGGCATTTGTTTAAGGAAAGAGAAGAAAATCAAGATAGGTAGAGACCTTGGTTGGCTTCTTCTACAGTAGCCTTTGTGCCAGGTCTTAGGCCATAAGGCTAATCATCCCTGTAAGCAAAAACATACAGTCTCTTCACATTTTATGGTGAAGGACTGCATTCAAAAGCTAGAAGTTCTTGGTTTACCTAGATTCTTCCTTAATCTTCAGCAAAAGAGGAATTTGTGTAGGTTCAATACGTGAAACTGTAACTTTTGTCCAACTATCTACACTTCAAAGAATTCATTTAGTTGAAATCTGTATGCATTGCACCATTAAGCATCTTCAGCATAAAAATATGATCTTCACCTTTCTCCCTAATGTCCTTAGCAAAATATATCTAACCCATCAGGTAGGGAACCGGGAACAGACCCTTTCATTCCCAGAGATCTAATGAAGTTTTAAAACTGGCGAATATGGACTTATAACTACTATAACATAGATATGCAGCTAGCTGTAAAAATGAGCTTGAGGAAGGATCTGTTGCTGGGTTTTGTGTATTCAGTATTTTCAGTAGGAATGCAGATGATGGCACAGGGAAAGCACATCAGGCAATACAAAGAGAGAAGTAATTAAGACATTTAAAAAGACAGGATTAACATTCATAATGATCTGGAGAAATTAACATGTGGAGCGGCGACTGACAGAGTGAGTCTCTCGAAGAATAATGCAAAGCCATTTTCTAATAGAAGTTATAATCCAACACATAGTTTTAGCACTGAGGAAAACTGGAAAGGCAGTACAATAGCAGGAAAAGGCCTCACTTACAGGCTCCTTATGATGGAGCATAATGCATTCATATTGCCCATCTTTCTGAGAAAAAATAGGAAAAGCTGGTTGCATTAGTCGAACACAACATGTGGGCCACCATGCCAAAATAAATGGCAGTGTGAAGCTGAATGGGAGATGTAGCCTCTTTACCAAAGGAATTATGAATTTTAATAAGAAGCCCAGGGAAAGCTATCCAAAAAACATAAATATTCCACAAGGGACCATCTTCATCCCAGTGACCTTCCTACATAGTCATAGTCCCAGAAACGAAACTTCAGCTTTTCTCCACCTTGCAATAATGTCCTGACAACACATTTATATTCATCAGTTTCCTCTGGTCACAGTTAGTTTTTTTTCCCTCTGAAACTTTTACTTGTGGGATGGAGACTCTAAATGGATATTCAAAATTTCCCACTTTGCCCCTCCCCCCCATTTACACCTGTGCTAAAAGGATAAGGGAGTTCATGGTTTTGGGGGTGTTGAAATGTCTTTCTCCTTTCTTTATGGACTTTCATTAACTTTTACCAGTCCATGTAAAGTCCCTCCCCAGTTAATTTTTCCCTTTTTATCATTTTTCCCCATTATCTGAGGAACAGAAAACTGAAAGAATCTGTCCCAGAGGATGTGGGTAGTATACTATAGGCTTCATTCTTCACCCTTAACATGACCCCAGACCAAATTACTCTGATCAGACCTTTAAATGTCTTATTATACTCTCCTTAATTTACAATGCCTGAGAGCTTTCCATCAGAACTTAAAATAGTATAATTAACATCCGCCCTATACTTTTTCTTCTTTCACTCATTGCCTCTACAGAGTGAGATCTGGCAGCAGGATAATGACATGATTTTATGTGATTTTTTTTTTTGCAATGTATATGCACATTTCTGTTAGAAAAAGTCAGTTGTATATGTACATCTCATATGTGCATCAAATTTGCTATGACTTTTCATGCATTGAGCTATCTGCCTCAAAACCAAGTTCCCATCCTGACAGTGCATCCTATCACAGTGCAAAATTTTGTTCTTGTGTCCATAGCAACAGCTTCGTCTTATCAATCCAAAAGCCTCACAGTGAAGTGACTCTTAGATAATCCACTTGAACTTCCTAAAGTAGACACGCCAGATAAATTTGTCCTGTTTCTCCAAAAGGTGTGTTTAAGTGAAATACATCTTCCAGAAAACACACTTGCACTTGGCTTGTAAAATTTTGGAGACTGGAGCGTTCACCATGACCATTAGGGGTTTTGCTCTAATGTTAATTGCCCGCGTATATTTAAGAATTTGTAGCTTGTTTCTAATTTGAATTTATATGATTTTTGCTTCTGGGCTCTGGTTCTTGTTATGTCTTTCTCCACTAAATTAAAGATCCCTTCAGTACCTGGTATTTCTCTCTGTGGAGATATTTAGACAGTAATACAGTCACCTCTTGATTGTTCTTTTTTATAAAAACAGCTTGAGCTCTTCATATCTGATTAAGTAAGACTTTCAGCAGAAAAATAACTACTGAAAAGCAAAAATTTTCCTCCGTCTTCCTCAAATATCCAATAAAATCTCATGGCTACTCAAGAGGGGATACTTATAATAAAATATATTAATCTATACAACTGTAAGCAGTTAGTTTCAAAACAGGGAAGATACTGGGATAAGGAAAGTTTCATTCTTTAAAAGACAGCCCACAGGAGAGGGCTAGCTAAGGAGGTTAAACAATTTTTGCTCAACAAAAAAAAGGCATAAAAACTGCTTAAAGAAAGAGTATAGAAAGGTCTAGCATCTCTTATTGTCAAGTAGCTGCCATAAACAGAGCAAAGCATGCTATGAAGAACTGGAGAGTCTTCACCAGTAATGACTTGAGTGTAAGTTGTCATAACTAAGCAATCGTTCTGGGACTAGGAGTAATTGTCAAGGAAGATTGTGATATTGCCATCAAAGGAGTAATTCCAGCCTTACTATTGCATGTGTTAGAAAACTATAGGGAATGGCTGGAAAACACATAAGATCCATTTTGAAACCAGAAATCTATGCTTAGCTATTTTTGACCATATCAAACAAGCTTCTTTCATTTGTATATAAATAGAGTGATGATGTTTTACCATCTGATGAGCATCAGGAAACCACATTAAAAGTCAATATCCCTGAAGATCTGAATGAACATCTTATTTTTACTGAACCCCAGAAAATCAGCATCAAACCTGTACGAACAGATTTGTTGGAAATTGTGATCTCATCTTCCCATTGAATCAGAAAATGTACCGGATAGTCTCACAATAGCACCAAATCCACAACTCTTCTGTCGCTGGGTATTGCACCACTGTCAGTCTGTGGAAATTATTGAACTAGTGGACATATGTAGGGGAAATCCAGATCTGTGGTGCCATGAAATGAGGAGCTGGCCACAGCTGACAGAGAAGGAGATATTGCTGGTTGGAGTCTAGGTGTCCTGACAGATAGGAAGGGGCTATATCTAGGTAAGGAGAGAGAGGGCAGAACTGTACCACGCAGATACTGATGGCTGGAAATCCTGCTTCCCTGTGAACGGATGCACTTCTTGTTCTGATAATGAGATTCCCTAGGCTGTCTCCTGCCTTGCAGTCCTCCTCAACTAGATCAGTAACTCACAGATTTGCAGCTTGGTTCCTGCCCACCTGCCATGAGCCCACAAATGTACCTGGTCAAGTTGTTTGGTACCCATCTGATATCCAGTGCAGGTGGTCCCACATTTAGAAAGATCTTAGAAAGCTAAGATCACATTCCCCAGTTATAGCACCTCATTACCATAGGACCTTCTCATAGTATTGGATACATTAAATAATATAAGCCAGTTTGTGAAGCTTCATTCCCTAGGTTAGAAGAAATAAGGCAGATCTCATGTAAATCAGAAAAAAAAGTGTTTTCAGCCAGCATGTTCTTCATGCCATGTAAGCCATCACCAGCGCAACATGGGAAGATGTGGCCATTTGGGACAGCACTGTCATGAGTCATGTGTTGGCATTAAGACTAGAAAAGTACTGCTTGTTAAGACTAAATAGGTCAGGATGTAAAATTCATTGATTGTCAGAGGCCCTATATCTCCATGTGACAATTTCTAAGGGGAGATCTTAATGCTTTATTCACATATACATTTCAGACTGTTTTTCTCTTTGAACTCTTATGTTTGAAAAGTTTCCCAAATCCAGTCATCTTAGCTTGGCTTGATGGGATGAAGGCCAGAAGCTGCATGACAGAAACTATGTTTCATTTACGTCATCAGTAGGAGAAATGGAGTACCTGGAAGCAGCTAGATACTACCTTTTGCAAACCTGAGGGTGGGAGGTGTTAAATAAGGAGAAGTGGCTCTGTCCCCGTATTCATTTTTCCAGTATTTAACAACATTCCTCTATTTTCTTATCTTTTCAGATTGTGTTAAAAGATTGAATGGCAATCATCTTCTCTTTGAATCACAGTTTTGTTCAGTCTCTTATGATCTCCGATTACAACACTGGTAACATCTGGATCTATCACAACCAACAAAGAAAATGTAGGGCTCCAAAACCAGAACCATTTATCTAGACACTTAAAATGGGACACAGCTTCATGAATGTCTGATTAAGGTTTTACAAAACTGAAACTACCTGTGGGCATTGTTCAGGTATGACAAGCAGTGGGCGATAAGTCCTGGGGAGTCCCAGTGGTAGAGAAATTATACGATGTAGGAAACAAATATTAGAGTAGGTCTTAAATCTCTGATGTCTACACTTCAGCAATTAAATCCAAAATAGTTAACTGCATGCATGTTCTTGCAATATGACTAAGGCCACTGCTCATAGGTGATCTTTCTATATTGAGCAGGACTCCTCCTGTGTTCTACATTGCAGAAATTATTCACATTTTGTGGAAAACTTGTTTTCCTAGGCAGGCAATGTCAAGAAAATGATGTGTGTGCATGCATGTTGGGGTTGTGAAGTAAGGGAAGTCTGGCAAAATCTAATTTCCTTGAAACAAATTAGAACACTTTTTTTTTTTTTTTTTTTTTTAAAAAAAAAAAGATAATTAATAGTTCTCGGTTGTCTGCAGTGGTAGTTGCAGCAATCAGTTCAGCTTAGCATAAGCCTCTAATTTCATAAAACCATAAATGTTAGATCAGGGCATGAGCACTACTATCAGACATAGTCACTGTTTACAGCATATCCATCTTCATAAGCACTTGACTATAAACAGAATATCTTTCCATTGAGGTTTGCTTAAAAATATCCATCAATATTCCTTAGAAATGCTAGGAAATACTTGGAGGGGAGAAGCTATAGATCTCCTAGCAAAATTGAAAAACAAAATGTCAGTATAAACCATTCATCTTCCTCTAGTACTTAAATATCCAGTTGAAACAGAAAGTTTACCATGCTAGGTCCTGTACAAGCACAGAATTAGGAATATTGTCACCTCAGTGAAGCTTCTGTCTGGGGAGAAAAGGATGAGGATGAGACAAGAGTGGGGATGGCAAATGTGGAGAGAAGTGATGATAGCAGGAATGAAAATCAGGTGTTCACCTGCAAATCATTAGAGGACAGAATGCTTTAGTTTCTGGCTTTACAGGAGAGATGGGAGGAAGGAAATCTGAGGAAATTTTCACTTTGGTTTCCTAAGTGAAGACTTTGTGTTGTCTGTGTCCTCTGCTGTTATGAGAAAGTGGTTCTACTCTTCTTCCCTATGAAGGAGTAAGGAAGTTAAATCTATTTTGGGCTGGAATAAACTCATATTGGAGGTAAGGAGAACCATGCAGATACCTCAGTTTGTATAATGAAATTTATTCTTGTTTCTTCATTTGTTAGTGGTAGCAATTTCACTGCATATCCAAGGATGCACTTTGTAAAATGAGCGTGTACTGGTCAGTGGGACTACTGCCACAAACTACAGTGGTTATATATATATATATGTATATTAATTATGTTACCTGGATTATGCATAAATAAAAAGTGCCGAAGGAGGATTCAGATATTTGCTTTTATGAGACAGGAACAATATATAACAAGGTTTAATGAGGGAGCTGCTAACAATAAATGAGATTTAGAGTGAATTTAATCTAGTGGCTAATGCAGCAGAGTTAGGACACAAGAAAATGTTTCTGACTGCCACTGTTTTGTTGTTGCTTGTTGAAGATACCAGTTTAGGTTTATTTCCCACTTTTTCTTTTTTTTCCTAATATACCTAAAATACTTTCTAACAAGTGCCCCATAGAGGCATTTAAACAAGTATACATCTCCCCTAGAGTTCATTAGATTTAGGCAGCCAAACACCTTGAATTATTTGATCTCTTCAACACCTTGAATTATTTGATCTCTTCATACTTTATATATCTGTATTAACAATGTTAGCCAATACCATAAGAGGCATTAGAAAGGAGGAAATGGGAAACATTAATGAACACATGTTTTCCTTGCTCCTTTCCCTAAAGAGGACAAAACTGTTTAGTTGGCATTTCTGATAATGCGTTATGGCAGGTGAATTAGACAAAGAGTTAATTAAAGTCTGAGAGTTAATTAATGAGATCCATTGCATATTAAAGATCATTGCTTCATCTAAAAAGAGTAATTAATATGTTCTGGTGTGTTTTATTCTCCTAAGTGTTTTGCTGACATGCCATATAAGTCATTCAATATTAAGCAAATAATCCACTGATCTCTATATTTGCTGTGATTGTTGTATGACTGTGGCCATATCAGGGAGATGTAAGTTTAGCCATCTCAGGGAGATTCTTTGTTTAAGAGATTTCCTCTCAACCACCTAGAATCACGGAACCAGAAAGGTTGGAAGGGACCTGTCTAGAAATCATCTGATCCAACCTCCCTGCTCAAGCAGGGTCACCTAGAGAATCTTAGGCAGGGTTGCATCCAGGCAGGCCTTGAAGATCTCCACAGAAGGAGACTCCACAACCTCTCTGGGCAACCTGTGCCAGTGCTCTGTCACTCTCACAGGGAAGAAATTCCCCCGCACAATCAGGCAGAACTTCCCGTGCTTCAATTTCTGCCCATTGACTCTTGTCCTGTCACATGGGACAACTGAAAAGAGTTTTTCCCCGTCCCCTTGACACCCTCCCTTCAGGTACTTGTACACATTGATAAGATCCCCCCTCAGTCTTCTCTTCCCCAGGCTAAACAGGCCCAGCTCTCGCAGTTGTTCCTCACAGGGCAGGTGCTCCAGCCCTCTGATCATCTTTGTAGCCCTATGCTGGACTCTCCCCAGTAGCTCTGTGTCTCTCTTGTGCTGGGGAGCCCAGGACTGGACACAGTACTCGAGACAAGGCCTCCCCAGGGCTGAGGAGAGGGGCAGCATCACCTCCCTCAACCTGCTGGCAACACTCTTCCCAATGCACCCCAGGAGACCATTGGCCTTCTGGTCACATGGGCACATTGCTGGCTCATGGTCAACTTGTCATCCACCAGCACTCCCAGGTCCTTCTCTGCACAGCTGCTCTCCAGAAGGTCATCCCCCACCTTGTACTGGTGCATGGGGTTCTTTCTCCCTAGGTGCAGGACCCTGCACTTGCCCTTGTTGAACCTCAGGAGGTTCCTCTCCGCCCAACTCTCCAGCCTGTCCAGATCTCTCTGAATGGCAGCACAGCCCTCGGGTGTGTCAGCCACTCCTCCCAGCTCGGGATCATCAGCAAACTTGCAGAGGAGGCACTCTGTCCCCTCATCCAGGTCACTGATGAAGAAGCTGAACAGGATGGGACCCAGTACTGAGCCCTGGGGGACACCACTAGCCACAGGCCTCCAACTAGACTCCACGCCACTGATGACGACCCTGTGAGCTCTGCCTTTCATCCAGTTCTCAATCCACCTCGCTGTCCACTCGTCTAACCCACGCTTCCTGAGCTTATCTAGAATGACAATGATTATGATAATATTAATTCCCAAACAACGCTTTAAGTGGTTTCTTCCACCTGGCAAGCTTTTTATTTATTTATTTATTTATTTTTCTCCAAATGCCTCGATAACAGACCATGAGTCTTAAGAAACCTGCCTTCCTATCACGCCTCAGGCACTTCTCTGTTGGGTGGCCATGGGCAAAGTTGGCTTGTATCGTTTCCAAACCAATGTCAGCTGAGACTATGAACTTCTGTGACAAGGACAGTCTGACAGTTGGGCTATCAGTCAGGAGCTACAATAACGGCTCACAGGGTTACGTAGCTAGGGCACGGTGAATAATGTCCCTTGCCTTTTTTCTGAGGGGCAGGTCCTCGGAAACCTTCCAACCCTGAAGGAGCATTGATTGCAGCTGCTGCTACTGACAAATGCTGAGCAAGTTGGACATTTCTCTCCCAGTTTGCACTAATCCACCCTAGATTTTGTGAGGGAAGTCTCCGAGAAAGCTGCGTCTGTGTTTGCCTTTGTGCTGCAGCATAGCCAATGCGCAAGTGAGGACCTGCAGCTCACTCTGAGATGCGTTAGGCTTTGATGGGCTGTTATTTGCATTGCTCTTGTCCAGAAGGGCCCTGGAGGAGCATGATTTGCTTCAGGTTGTTTGTCTTTTCATATCTTGCCATGACCCTTTGAGTGCACTGTTCCTTTACAGGGCCTCTCTGTGTGCACGCGTTTCACAAAAACGTTTTTCTACATTTCTCCTCCACCTCCTCATCCCATCCAGACACCTTCCAGATACACCTTCACTTCTCCCAAGCTTACTCTCTTTTAGACCTCCAGCCTTTCCAAGCTGTTGCCTTTCTAAATCTGTACTGTGTTCCCAAATTTGCCAGATGTTTTCTGTCCAGCAGCACTCCAGGTCAGGAGCTGTTGGCTGTAGGACTCTCTGAAGCTGTTGGTTTGACATTCTGCTTCAAAAACTAATCTCAGGGCTTTTGCAATGAGCGAGATAGATGCTTCCTGTGAGTCTGCTTTTTTTAATCTGAAGAACTCTTAAGAAACCAAATCAAAGACCAGCAAAGACCACCCAGTGAGACAGGTTAAACTGATGTTGGAAATGAGGAAAAGTTGAGGGAAAATTTTAAGGAACTTCTCCTAATTATTTTTGCCCTCTCTGTTCAGACAGTAAGTCAAAAGCAGTTTCCACTCTCTTTTCCTAAATCTAAATGTTTTATTTGTTTTCCATAGAGGAGATGATAGCTCAAAATTACTGTGCTCTTTTCTGTAGACCAATATGTTTGCAATCTTTTAAAAATTGCAAACCTCCTGGAAACTGTCCACTGTTAATAAAGCCGCCCGAAGAGTAAACATAAGCCTACTCTCGGCTGGGGTACTTCTTTATTTTATTTTTCAGGATTTTTTTCCTTTTTTTTTTAAGGCATACTCTGCAGGATGTTCCCTCAAACATTTCTCATGCTTCCCACAAATCCACTGTCAATCATTTTTAAAACCATTCCTATACACTACACATGATTTGAGGATGAGCCTTTTTCCAGATATGGTGAAGAGCTGACTAACCAATGTTGACATTATTCATCTCTCATATTCAAAAATTTTGACTCAAGTCATGGAAACATGATGGAATCAACTCTATAACCATACCAAGCTTCCTCCTCCCCTTTTTTCCCCTCCCCTATCTCACAGC
The DNA here is from genome assembly GCF_028389875.1 of Rhea pennata. Taxonomy (NCBI): domain Eukaryota; kingdom Metazoa; phylum Chordata; class Aves; order Rheiformes; family Rheidae; genus Rhea; species Rhea pennata. The sequence goes on from NC_084664.1 coordinate 161,070,550, forward strand.
ATTTAGACTTTTGTTATACTTTTTTTTTTTTTTTTTTTCCTTACCAGGCATCTTACTTTTCCCATTCAGCTTCTCAGATTTCAGGTATAACTCCTGGAGCTTAAAAAAAAAAAATCTTAATGAAAAATAAGATTTTAAAGGAATCTCTGAACCTTGAATCTAAGACAGTAAGTGAACTGCCATATATCACAACATTGCGATGTATCTTAAAACATTGCTTTTGTTTCCTAGTTTCAGTTGACAGGACATAGCTATATCATCTGCATTTCTTGGATTATTTAAGCCTCCCTTTATTTTTTTTTTTTCAAAAAGGTTTCTGACACTGAATACTCCATGTATGTGAAAAATTATCTGAGAATTGGACTAGGTTTATCCTTATCTCCAAATTCCCACTTTGGTTTCGCTACATATTCTGCCAAACTCTACCTGTTTCTCACATCAGGCTTTCCTTTTTTTCCCCAAAGGGAGACCGGATTCTTCATAGAATTTTTGTTTTGCTCGGTGAGGTTGGTAGTTTGATTTATTTCAGGAAAGAGAAGATCCAATAAAACAGAGCAAAAGGGCAGGAGCTGCAATACCAACTAGGTAAAAAGATGTGCAGGTCTTACCCTAGTTAAGAGCATCCTCCCTTCATCCCTCACTTTCTACCTCTTTCTTCTCTGGGTACATCTAACGATACTGATGTATTAAAAATCTCAGGCCATGCTGAGATTAATGCAGGGGAAGGAACTCTGGAGTTGGTACAACACTAAATATTAGAGATTCTTAATACTCCATGTCCATGACAGCAGGACAACTGCTCTCCACGGATGCATTAAGAATGGTTCAAACCCACATCCTATTTGAAGACAGGTTAGATGAAGCCAGGACTGGTGTTCGGTCCCCAGAGGTTTTTTCAGCTCTCACAGTATGAAAATAGACTTCATAGACTGAGTTTATGTAGTTTACAGGATTTAGTATTCCATGAAGGCTGATTTGCAAGCAGTTAGGTCTAAAGAAGGTAATCATAGCTTCCAAATACATTTATAAATTTTTTCTCTGTCAGCGTGGATTATGATCTTTCAGTCTGAACTATCAGTCAGATCCCCAAACTACTAGGTGTCAGATAAAATAGATGTTTTTTTCCTATCAGATCATTAGAAAAAGACTAACCCTGGAATAAATATTTTAGTCTTAACATCACAATTTTCAACAGTTATGCTCATGATGATAGAGTGAGATACTATTAAAGAACACTTAAAATCATGATGTTTTCACAGTACAGCAGAAAGCTGCTAAGGCTGTTAGAGGCAATAATGGCTCCTCTAACTTAGGAAGTTTCTCAGTAGCAATGACTTCAGGCTGAAATATTATTCTAGAGGAGTATCGCTAAGTTTTTGATCAGTCCTTCTACACGTTACTAGGAATCACTGCTGGCCACTCTGTTATATGATACCAAGGGCTAGATAGAGCTTTCATCAGACCCAGTGCGGCTGATCTTATGCTATATTCTTTATAGCTACATGTGTTTGCATTTTGCTGCAATAGCTTTCATTCTCTGTAGAAGCTTGGACACCATCATGAGGACAGAAGGTGCTCAAGAGCTGGAGAGGTGGGTTACTGCAGTGTATGAATCCAGCCACCAAGCTGAGGAGGCCAGTGTGTAGCTTTTGATCTACTTAGTTCCCTGGTGATACAGTGATGTTACATCATGCTTCATGAGTTACATGACTTCCCACAATAGGACAATATCACAGGGCTGCCAGCTGGGCTATCGTGGCACAAGATCTTCCTGTTAATTCAGGTCCTAGGTGGAGGACAGAAGGAGTCACCAAGTACTGCTGACATCAGCATAACCATGACACAGCAAGAGTGCCCAGCTTAGCCTTGATCAGCAGGGTAGCAGTGGATCTCCTGGGTAGTAGTATCCTGCTTGAAGACTAACCCTGAAGCTTGCCAGGTTAGCTCTTCAAGCTACAGGGATGAGTTTGCCACTCTAGGCCATATGAATGTTTTTATCGTGCAGCTTGAATAACCGTCTTTGTAGAAAGCAAATTTATTTCCTTCAAGTTCAAGAAAGAAGTAAATTGACAAGAGACTGTAATGTTTTCCCTTGAATTTGAAGAGAAACCTTCAGGTGCTGGTGGATAACTGTCCCAGACAGTTCTTGATGTTTCTATACTATCCTGTTCTAAGTTCTACATGCAGCCTGTCCTGGTCTCTGAGCTCTGCCCACACAATACTTATATCTCTGTAAGTCTAACAGCTGCTGGGAACTAAAAGAGGCTGAGAAAAATAATTGTTCAACAGGCAATGAGAGTCCTAAAAGACCTTACCACAGAAATACTGGCATAATTTATTGCTGGTGTAAATAGGAGCCTCTGAAAAATCCCCTGCTGGGATCCAGCTGACAATAGAGAAAAGGTGGTTAATTGGCTCTAGGGAAATGGCAGACAAGCAAGATATAAAGAAAACATAGTAAGACTCCCTCCTCCCTCATATTTTCATATATCTGACTCCAAGTATTGCTCTACCTCTGGAGCTAAGCTTAAGTGGTAGCAATGGCATGGTCAGGCAAATCTGTGCAAAGGAGCATTCAGCCATACTAATACTTTTGGAAACTCCCCTTTGGGGATTCTCCCAAAGCAAAATAGTTCAGGAAAATATATGAAAAGAGAGAAAATGCAGAGCGATACTGTCCCCCTCCCAGGTTCCAAAAGTCTGGAGCTTGAAGACTGTCTAACCTACAGTATACCTAAGTTAAGTGAAAAGTAACAATATTTTCCTGAAACAAGGAAACTATGTTCATCCACTTCATGTGGACCATCTTTTGAATTGTCATAGAAATTATGAATAATTAAAAATGGACCTCTGCTTCCTACCACAGGTGTTTTTTAAAGCAAGCAAGCAAACACACGAACAAAAACTTTTCATGGCATGTCCAAAGCAGCTTGTTAATTGTCAGCTACTTGCAACCCCAGTCTGTTACAAAAACTCCTAAAACTTTACTTGCAATATAATTTATAAACTTTCCAAATATACCCACTTCTCTTCTTTCACTTTCTGCTCTTTTCCTTTCTTTTTTCTTTCTTTCTTTTTTTGTCTTAGATGTCTCAAAGCATGAATTTGTCATAATCTTCTCATCTTTACTTCATCTCTCACATCTTTGCTTATCAAATGGAGGCACTGTAAACAGTGCCAATTAGGCTTCTGCTCTGCTCCAAGCCTGGGACAGAGCAGCGAGTGTGAGAGATGTGCTGCATTACAAGTGGGACTTACTAAATTGTGCACGGCAAGACTCTGCAAAAACCTTATCAAACAAAGTCAGCGAGGAGAAAGAAAGAGAACTAATTATCAGGCAGCGCTAGTAAATCAAAAGGAGCAGCCAAATGTATTTTAGAGTCAGATAATTAAGCCATGGTGTTGTAATGGGGAGATTCCTGCCTGCATGTTCATGACTTTTCTAGACCAGTTTAAAGGCAAAAGACAGTGTTATACATAAGTTACCTTTATTTTTTTTCGTCCTCTGACGAGGGAGGAAAAAAAGATCACAATAAAATTGTTTGAGTGCTCTATGAGAGAATGACAAACAGATCACAAAGGGCAACATCCGGCTTAAACACTTAAAAATATTCCCCATTTGAAGTCATAAGCTGCAAAAAGCTACGGATGAACATAAATATTTTCACTCAGATCCTGCAAAATTTTATGCTTCTGCAAGATTGTGCACTCTGGATCGTAGTCCTGGCCGTGGGGAGCTGGGAAGCCAGGAGAAGACAGTGACCAAGGAAAAGGGAGAAAAGTCAAGAGAAAAAGAGAGGAACAGTGCTTGTAGAAACCCTTGGGATATTAAAGTGAAGGCACACTTTCTATTTCCTTAGCCTGGGGTGCAAGCATGAATCTGACCTACGCGTGTGCTACACAGCTTATCTGAGTATACGCAGCAAAGCGGCACGTTCATGACAGCAGCGCGTATGCAGTGACTGTGGGTACCAGTGAAACTCCTGAAAGCTGTTGGCTGGAGCACACGATTTTAAAAGCAGCAATCAGATCCCGAGCATGTGTTGCTCTCTGCACTAGTTGCAATTTAGCATCAAATTATGTTTATTTTCCCCTTTTATAGGGTATACTCATGCACAGCTGAAAATCTTTAGAAATGTTTATGCATTATGATGTTTGGAATAAAATAATTTGGAGCTCCATTATAGTTGTAGTACTAAAAGTTTGATATTAATAAATTCCAAAAGGGGATAAAAGGAGAAAGATATGCTCTGATACAAATACAAACAAATTTTATGGTTGCAGTAACCACAGCAGATTTCTAGACATGCCGAAAATGAGAAGCATTCATGAAGAGAATTTTAACATCTACTTTATCTGAAACTCATTTTTAATGATATACCTTGTAACCTCAAGATATGTGTTATCTGAGGGTGGCTTACAATTTATTATGACTCTGGATGTCAATTGCTTGTGGTAGGAGGAGCCTTCATTTTTCATTACCCCTAGATAACTGTCTATAACAAAATCAATTCCAGATTTTTATCAATGATAAGTACCTATATTAGCTTCATAACACTACTATGCAGACAAAACCAAAAGAAAAAAATAACTTCACAAAAGGTGAAGGGGAAGCCCAGGTGAAGCTGCAGTCTGCTAGTGTAGTAAGCTTTAGACTAGAGCATGTAGACGTGGCTCCTAGCACAGCAAACCTGTCTGGCCTGCAGAATGGCGGCTTTTACATGTGGCATTGGAGCATTTTGCTGATTTAAAATTAAAAAGAGAATCATGTGAACAACGAAAAATGCACTTATGAAAAGTATATGGGGCTTAAAGAGACTTCCAGAGTCATCTTCAGATACCTTTGTTGCTGACCATTACTTTCCTATACTAATACTTACAGAATTTCTGTCATTTCTAACTTTGCTTATAATTCCTGTAATGCTCAGGAATCACTTTGTTCTAGAAAACAAATGAATTTTCTGCACAGGTTGTAATAACAGTGCAAGAACAAGCCAATATAGTGCAAGCTGTAGGCTAGCATTTGTAAGAATTAGGTCCATCAAAGCAGCAAGTCCCCTTGTCTTCTCCTCAGTAATCTTTCAGATGTCAATAACTTGTCATATACAGTTACTTGGCTAAAGAATGAGTTCTACATACTTTCAGCTGCTTGTATAGCACCATCTAGAAATACCTAAGCTCATGGTCCTGTAGCTGCTTTCACCAGGGCAGGTCACACAGATATGTGCACTTCCACAGTGTTGAGCTGTCATCTCCACTGCTGTTCAAATCACAAAATCAGTAAGGTTGGAAGGGACCTCTGGAGATCATCTAGCCCAACCTCCCTGCTCAGCAGGGTCACCTAGAGCATGGTAGACAGGGTTGCATCCAGGCAGACCTTGAAGATCTCCACAGAAGGAGACTCCACAACCTTCCTGGGCAACCTGTGCCAGTGCTCCGTCACTCTCACAGTGAAGAAATTCCCCCTCACCTTCAGGCGGAACTTCAAATCAAGTATTCTGTTCCTGTAAAGTTGACTCTATCATAAATAGGTCATCAATTTTTTTCATAATCATTGTCAAATATGTAATAGGTACCTATTCCAGATGGGTTACGCAACATCTCTTCTCTCCAATACTACACAAACCACAGTAGATTTTTCACCACGTGACAAATTTCAAGTGTACAGTGGAAGAGCTGCAGCGTGCTTCCTCTTACATTACAAGCATCTGTTTCAGAGCAAATCCCACCGAACTCCTTTGCTTTGGAGAATTACAAAAGTCAAGACCTGATTCATCTCAATCTGAAGTAAACATGCTTATCCAACCAAGACCTAGTATGAATCAGTTATGGTCGAAGCTTTGAGTTGGAGAGGAAGAATAAAAAGGGCCAGTGGTTCTTGCCCATGTGAGCAGATGGGGTAGACTTCAGGTCTGATGATCAATATTCTGTAGACCTGCAGAGAAGACACACTAATGCCTAGCATGATTAGATGGCTTAGCTGACATCAATGTGGTAGAAAGGAACTGCTTATTTTTAGTCACTGTCTTTGTTGTGCTTCACCTCAATGGTAAACATATATATATATATGTATCAGTGGGCTGAATGTATTTCTCATTTAGAGGGGAAAAAAAATGAAAACAGCAATAAAAAAGAAAATCCCTATATTTATTTCCAGGAAGTTCTGCGAGAATAAAATTTGAAGAATGAATTTCTAGATTTATGCCCTGAAAAACTGTGACTGCGTAAAATATGCATAATATTTTATATGAAATACTTCAATACATTCTCTGCCAGTCTAAATTACCAGGTTGATGAAGATTCATTTATTGGGCTTATTCTTGGCTTCATGATGATTCCCCCCTCCCCCCCCCATTTGCAGTTTATAAAGAAAAAGAACAAGCTTAGCTCTGATCTGCCTTCTTTTTCTCAAAGTAAAAGCTGGATATCTCCTGAGATGGAGGAACTAAATAGTCTTAAATACAAAAGTTCTTAGTGCTGCCAGGACAAATTTGAGTAAAGATGAAGGTTCTTTACCTGACAAGACAAATGTTTTAGATGAAGGCAAGGATAGTGGCATGAAGACAGAAGGAGGTCGCAACCACTGAAAGGACTTGCTGAAGCTCTGTGGGGAATAGGTTATAGGACTATGGTCTAGTGATTTTTTTTTTTTAATTTGATTCCACTTTAGTCAGCATTTCAGAATTTTGTTTGGCCTTCCAACCCCATAGCCAGGCTTGTGGTTGAGCCTACATCCCTGAGAGATTTGTACTCCATTTCCAGGAGCAAAAATACGAGCTCTGCATGCAGATTTTGCATATTAAACCTGTTTTGGTGGCACAAGAATTTCCAGTATTAATAACACTCCTCTTCCTTCCCTATTCTTCTCCTCCTCTCTCTCCATTCCTGTCTCCACATCAAGCTGATAAGTCTATGATAGTATTTAAAGGTAGTAATGATTAACTATACATCAATACCACACATAGCATTTTAAAAGACGGAAAAAGAAGGAGCAGGTTCACTCACCTCTCATTACCACCATAGCCCTAAGGAGAGCTATGGTGGGAAAAGGAGGGAAAAAGGGCCATTTGTAAGTATTTTCACTGACTTTCACAGACTTTAGTTCAAAAGGGGAGGTGGAAGGGAACAGTTTAACTCATTGTCAAAGAAAAATAGGGCTGTTAGTTTTCCCAATGGTTTCTTGAAATTTCCTTGAAAGAAAGTATGAACAGCAAAACTTTGTCTGCAGCACTGTTCCAGAGTGCAAACTGAACTTTTATGAAATTTTGTGGTTTTCAGGCAGTTTTCACTGGCCATGAAGAGGGAAAAGGAGAAGGGGAAAAAAGAAAAAGAAAAACAACAACAAAAGTGATTAAACAAACAAAATACTCAGGCAAGAAACACTAAAAACACAGCAAAGGTGTGTTTTTACCTTATTGATTACTTACCTGATTGTTTTCCTTTTACAAGCTCAGCCAGATCAGGAGAAACTCCTACTTAAATCTTAAACTCTGGCTGTTTTTCAGGACTACCTGAAATGGCACATCTCTGATATTAGCTTCTACCTATCTTTGCTGGTGGAGGAGAGCTCATATGTTGGGTTCAAGTTTTAAGCAGTCTGGAGACCCAAGTGTAAAGCACTTTTTCAAAGTTCAACGGTGGCTTGAAGTACCTGTGCAGTCATGACCCCAGAGATAATCCTTATGCTGGAAATGGAAAAATCCTAGATCTAAGAGCACTTTGTATCTCTGCTCCAGCTAAAGAGCAAAAGTTCTGTGACAGGATGCAGCAAGCTCTGTAATCAGCTTTGATGGGATCTCGACTCCGGCGCTTCGTGCACACATATATCATCTTCCCAGAGGAATTCAGAATTTAAAACATTCACCGATGAGATGGACTATTGCTCACTGTATGTTAATACAATACCTGCGAGACGGAGCCGGCAGCTAGATGAGGGCACCCAAGACTCGTTTACAAGATGTAAATAACAGTTTAGAGCTACGAGAAGCAAAAGAGCAGGAAAACAACATTCAGAGTGATAGTATGTAAATAATGAACCTGGGGAAAATGAAATGAGAAGCTAAAGGAAAGCCAGAAGGAAATGTAGTGAGGAGAAATATAGACTGTGACAGGGATGGGAACCCAGGAGTCAGAAGGAAATTGTAATTTTAAAATGCTTTGAATCTACTCTAAAGTCACAGGACAAACTAAAAAAAAACAAACAAACAAACAAAAAAAAAAAAAAAGAAAGGAAGAGGAAAAGAGTGATAATACATAGTCAGAGCTGTGGGTATAAAATTAATGTATTGAACATATTTATGTATTTATACTCTTTAATATGTATTAATAAGGGTCATATCACACATTTTGGATATTTTTTCCCCATATTATCTCTGCTTAGGAAGTGGATAGGAAACTGCATTTTTACATATAAACTGCTGACATGATTTAAACCTCTGGTTCCGTGAGGGTGTCCTAGATGCTAAACCATACTAAAGTAAAATACCTTGCCTACCCCTCTGACTGGTGCTGGGCAAAATTTGCACTTTATCAGTAACAATTTATTGAGTTTGATAGTAGTGGCAGGTGAGCGCAAGTCTGGGTGGGAAGAGGGATTCCTAGAATCCAGGACATGGTCTGAAAAAAAAATGACATTACTATGACTTATGTCCTTCTCCGGTTGCATTTTAAAAGGCAAAGGCAACCCACACCCTCTTTCTGATGGAGAGGTTTCCAGTGCCTCCCTCATCAGGACAGTACTCCTGGCAGCACTAGATAAAGCACAGCAGAGAAGGGAAGGAGACAAAATTTTGCTGTTCATACTTTCTTTCAAGGAAATTTCAAGAAACCATTGGGAAGGAAAATACATCTTTATTTTTTGTGTGTGTTTTTCCTGTTTGCTGTCTTCCTTGTTCTGCATGGTCCATGTCGTATCCTGTGTTTGCAAATACCTACATGCCTGTCTACCCAAGAAAGCTCAGATATCTGCAGGTTGGATTTGCTTTTTCCAGAGCCGAGAAACACTCCTCCTTGCTGGATGGAAGGTAATTTGACAAGACCCTTCTTCTCACAATAGAAATCTAGAAACTTTCCCTGTCCACTTAGTACTTAAAAATATTTCCACTTAGAGTGGAAGATTCCTGGTTTAAACACTGGAACAATATCTCTGGAAGGTAGGAATTCGAGTGCTAAATTCAGGTTTTTAAGAGACCCACAGCCACTTCCATGTACTTTCAAGGTACTTTGATGCACCTTTCTGAGTACAAGAGCAGGCAAAATGTTATGTGGTAACTACCGTAATAGATGCCTTTATATTTATTGCTCTTTAGAAAGTTCTGTTCAAAGCAAGGCAATAAAATGACAGAAATTGATTTTGCAAGATATTTGACATGCTATAACAGGGCTGTTGCTTTTAGCAGCAGGGAGGACGTCTGAGGAGATGGATGTGTTGGTTGAGCGGTTTTCCAGTAAGAATGCTGCAGGGTCAAAGGATGCCAAGGCCTGGAGAATATATAATTTATGTTATGGATTAGTGATGGCTTTCATTGTCATAAACAATAAACTGACTGAACTTCATCATCAGGGTCTTCCAAGCTTTTAAGCCTATTAGACACTACTGACAGTCAACAGCCAAATTGAAATAACTGTAAACTGGCCAGAGAAGTGGACTGTATGGAATACTTAATCTGTAAAAAAAAAAAAAAAAAAAAAAAAAAAAAAAAAAAAAAAAGTCAGATCAGGCTGATAGGAAGGAGGCAAAAACTTGTCAAGCATACCATAGTCAAAGTCAACACATGCAGATGAATCTATTCCAGCGATTTCTGCGTGATGGTTCCTACCAGCAAGTCTCATAGACTCTGCTGTCACGTTGCTTTAAATTCTGTTTGTGTCTTCCTTGCATTTGTCACTTTGACAATGGTTTAAATCAGATTAAGCATGAATTAATACACAAGAAGTCCAGGAAATCATTATATACAAAGTGTTTCTGATGTACAGGATTAATTTAAAAAGCAGTAGCGTACGTGCCAATATAATTCACAAAGTGATACCATAATGCCAGTTAGAGCTTTCCTTGAGTGAAGTTTTTATGTTGCTGCATTTCAGCATGGAAAAACTAATTTACTGCGTGTCTGCAACAAGTAACAATAAAGCTCATGTTTGTTTACACATAAATCTTCTGAGGAAATGAAATGCTCGGGAAATTGCAGGTAATGTTCTGCCATTGTTGAGTGCACATTGAGGGCTGCGATTTAGAGATTACCGTGGCCCTGCAACAACAGCACTCAGGATGGAATAAGAGTTAATCAGCTACAACATTAACTGAGGCACGATCTCTGCAGCAGGGCTTGAGAAAGTAGGAGACTGTCAGAAAATACTGAATTGGCACAGCTCCATATTAGTCATATCCGTCATAGGTGGTGGTGGTCCGTGACAGGATCCAGGAGGCAACATTAGAAATGCAGAGGAAAACTTGACTGCACACACTTCTGGAATTCAGTGCATTTCTCAGTTAGGTAAATACCCATTTCAGCTGACAGCATTCCTCTACGAATAAGAGGCTAGCAAAGCCTTCAAAACATGGCCTGGCCTAAATTCTACCATAACTGAGTCAGTCTCCTTTTCCCAAAGGTTTAAGGGTCTTTTCGATACAGGAGCCAAATTTCCCCCTGCGGTAAATGAAAATCAGGTTCTCCGGAAAGATCAGGTTATCCAGAAAAACTCCTGCTGAACAAGAGCTCTGGAAAGAGTAACAGGCCCAGGATTGAGGTTAGAATTTGTGTGCATTTGGGATGGACAACCTAAACCCTGTTGTGAGATCAAGCCCTGTTCTTTTGAAAAAATGAACTCCTTTTCAAGGATAGCAGGTTGTGACACTACTTCTCATTCCTTTGCTAGAGGCAATTTCCTCATATTATACTCAGTAGTCACTGAAAAAAATAGAAGAAGAGTCTTTGAAGCAGAGACTGAAACGAGCATTCCCCTTTCAAGAAGACATGGACACTTCAGAAGCAGAATCACCCATCTTTTAGGAGATTTTCTCCCCATCTCTCTCTCATACACATGAATACTGTTCCATTTGATGTGAAGTTTAGCAAACCCTCTTGGATCAAACTCATACCTTTTGCTAGATGCTATGACTTCTAGACCATCATCAGGCTTCTCTCTGTGTTAGGTTTTAGTGAAACAGAGCCACAAATGCTCTTTACAAAAGATCTTATGTGTTCTTGCTTCTTAGATTTGTTTTTGGGGAATGCCAATCAAACCTGGAAATATTAAGCGGAGGAAAACCTACTTTCTGGGACCCAGTTTGGCTTGGAGTTCAGACTGAGGTATCCCCTAAGGAAATCCTAGGGAATTGCCTGGAATTCCTTCTATCCTGTTACTACCAGCAACATCCTGAAAGAATCAACCAAAATGCCCCAAGTTCAGAACCCTGTTTTGTTGTTTTACCCTACTAGACTTTTTTCATCTAAGAATAAAATAAATAGCCTAATCTTTCTGTCTTTTCATTTTTACTCTGTGATTGGCTTTAGACATTCCCCTCTTCAAGATTTTGCAAATGGCTTTTCTATCTTCTCTTGCTTTTTGCATTTCACACAGCTAGCTGCTCCCCCATTTCATATACTGTCTCACAGATTTTATTCCTAAGGTGGGCTGGGTTCTCCTTTCCTGATGGTAATGTCAATTCCTCAATACTCATGTGGATTTATAGGACAGGCTGCAGATAGCAAGGTTTCCTTGGCAATTAGTGGATTGAGCTCTTTCACATGCCTCAATTCCTATAAGCCTGTACTAAAAATCTACAAGCTGGTTTGAGCTGCTGTAAGATTAAAAAGCCAGGCAGATGTTTAAGGACATTCGAACACAGCTGGCCCAACAGGTGTTTTCATGCAGATTTCCGAGGGGTATTTCAGCCTTTGAAAAGCAATGTTTAAAATAAAATAATTAAAAAGAAAGAAAGAAAAAAAAAAGGAAAACCTGAACAGAAATATCTGTTAATGCAAACTTGCTGAACTGAAAATAAAGTGAACAGTACACTTGTACTAGAACTTGGGTTAGTTTGACCAAGGGATGTCTCAGGGCCTGATCATCACAACGTCTGAACACTTCAAAATTTTGAATGCCTTTATCCTCAAAACATCCACCTGAAATAATAAAGCATTTTTATCTCTATTGGACATCTAAGATAATACTTTCATGCATAATCAGGCAACTTAGAAACTGTAATGTGAGAGAAACTTGTATATACCACATTGGCAAATATGTACCCATTAGGTAGCTGGTGCTCCAAGGTGAAGTCAAACCATCAGTTTAGAAAATATGCATATATGGGAAAATATAATAAACCCACACCTGGCTCCCCAAAGCTGACTTTCTGAGGCTGGAACTGCCTTTAGGAAACACTGAAGGTTGGGAGAAGAGCGCTTTAAGTCTGGGTCTTCTCTGGATTGTTGGTTCATCCGTTACAGCTCAAAGCCCTCTTTTGAAAGGTATTCCAACCTTTACTTAAAAAGAAAAAGAAAGAAAAAGCCCCCTCTCAAAACAAAACAAATTAAACCCCAATTCTGTCTCCTAAAGTCCTGTCTAGGACCAATAGTGGCATAAAATGTATTGGGCGGTGAATACATTAACCCAGATTTGAAGAATAAGTTTCAGATCTCAAATCCTTCCCTGATGCTTGCTCCAAGTCCTACTATGATCAAGGACTAACACAGGTTGGCAAATTTTCCCCTGAAGGACTTACCCAAGGACACAGAAGAGGTTTGTGGTGGTGGAAAATCCAATTCTCTGAAACACACGTGTCACTTTAACCACTGAGACAACTTTCTTACAACCTTTAGAAGGAAATTGAATTAGCACATGCAAAGACTCCTTAAAATAACTGCGGTTTTGCAAAGAGACTCTGAATTCCCTCTAGTAGGGAGTCAGCATCCGCTGAATGTCACCTCTCTACTACTCTCCTGTGGTTGTAGACCACATGACTTTGCTCTTACTGAAAGAGATGCACTACCATAAAAACACAGGACCACATCTTATACAGTCTTCAGACTCTTGTGGAGCAGCTCTCTTAATTACTATTTATATTTATTCTTAGCATTTAACACATAGATATTTATAGCATGTTTGTAATAACAGATGGTACTAATTGATTCTTCGGTAGTTTTGTTTTGTAGCTGCTTTACCTGTATATTGCAATTAGTACAGAAATCACTATTATAGTAGCTTCATGGTTGCAATGCCAAAACCTATGGTGTGTCCTCAAGGAACCATTAAATACAATTCATTTCATGCCCTTATTAAAACAAATGATCCTATTTAATATGCCCAGAGACAGCAGAGCTCTGCCAGGGGTTAGATAAAAGGCTGTGAGCACACTTGCTATTTTTTCCCCTCTCATTTCCAGAAATCCTTGCCAAATCCATAGAATAAAGTCCCTTAATGTCCATAAGTCTCACCAAGAAGAAGAGGAAATCCCGTGTATTATGGAAATATATCCCAGACAGACTTCCTAGTTGCGTGACATGACCTCCAAGGCACGTGGCATGCAGAGACAGCAATGCTGCACCCAGCATGGCTCTCCCATGAGGGCTCAGAGCAAGAATTATCCCAAGTTTGCTCTTCCAGCCTTCCTTCAGGGTTTCCCCAGAATGTATTTGAGTCAGCAGTATGGATTCAAAAAGAACACTGAGGTCCAAGTTCTGGTTCAGGTACGCTTTAAAAGAAGTGGAGACACTTCTGCAATTCCCAGGACTGTTTTCTGCTGCTGAGGCTAACTGGCCTAGGATAGTGCATCTCTGAGCTATTAAACACTTTCATCTTCCAAAACGGAGTAGCCACACCTGAACCACCTACTAGGAAAAGTACCTCATGATATCTTTCAAACCATGGTTGGGAACTGGTTGGGAAAGTCCTACTCAGTCAGACCCAAAATCGTGCCAGGGTCTGTTCCAACAATACCATAACACGGAGAGAGAGGCTCAGTGCTTGGGAATATCCCATAGGGATATTTAACTTATCCCTATAGATACAGTCTTTTTTGATACGGCAGTATAAAGGGCCCATTTAAGAATGTTCCCTCTCATGTCACATGTGGACATGTGAAAGCAGACTTTTTTTTTTTTTTAAATACAGATGAGGCAAACTCAAACGCAAAGTACTCATTAAAGTGGGATTGAAGTTTTTAAATAATTGTAAAATAAAAAAAAATAAAAAAAAATCAAATTGGCTCTACACTTTGATGCCTTTGAATGTAACAAATCTGATAGTTTTTTTTTCTTTTTTCCTAGAAAACACATCTGTCTTTGAGTGGACATTGCCTCTCTTGATAGCACAGTCATTGGCTTTGACATGAAGAAGCACTGTGTGCACTGAGGATGAGAGCAGTGTTTTATTTAGAACAGCTCCCCTGTCTATCATAATTCTGATCTTACGCAGACATAACTGGACCGGGTAGCTGAGTTTCTCAGGTGAGTAGTACCTACTATTACCAGCAAAAAATGAATGTCAGGGAATCCTTACACTTAACAATTCTTAATTGCTTTTATTACAATTATTATTTCTTATAGCACCATAAGTGTACACAGTGCACACAAAAATTAGATTTTAAGCCTTTTCTAAGAGAAGCTGGAGATGTAAAGCATGCTGTCGTCTTTCAGGATGCTGGCCAGGTTTATTCTTTATTCCCTCATTATACTGCTGCAACAGTTGGCACTGCCTCTGCCCTTAGGAAAGACACCATACCAAGGAGGAAGAGAATTAAGGGTCCTTAGGATTAAAGAATGGGTTTTACCATTCACTTGGAGCCAATACTGCTCTGAAAATTCATACAAGGAAATAATTTCATGCTCTGCAGTTATTACCGTTGCAGGAATTGTACATTGCTTAAGCACACCCTTAAATTGGCAAAGGTTCAAATTCAAGAGTTTCTGGTCATGCTGAGTCCATATGGGGAACGATGCCGTGTGAAGTCAGTCGGATGGGGCAGACCTTTAACGGATGGACTTAACAGTGCTGTTTCTGCCCATGATAGATGAAATTCTACCTTCGACATCTGTGCTCACGCAGAATACTTCTGGACCATGTAGGAACTCCTACGAAGAGAGCTCATGAAGCATCGCTTCTCCCACACGCTACTCTGTGGATCGCTTTCCCCATGGCACGAAACCCTCTGAGGCATGTTACTGCTTGCAAACATCACTACTTAATTTATCTTCAGTACTTTCCAAATCAATAATAATGAACTTAAGAAGTTCTCAGGGAAAGAAACAAGCAAAACTTGACATTTCTGTACCAGTGCCAAGATAAAATGGTGATGTGCACTTAAAAAAAAAAAAGGAGATAGATATATAGAGGGAATTAAATTCATAATTTAAGAGAAATCATTCTTGGAGAAAGGAGTACTGAGACTGAGTGCTTGTTATTTCTAGTTCATTAAAAAGTAATTGTTATATTTTACTCTTCTTATAGCTGAAGATCTTAAAGCACTTTACAAGCATTAGCAAATTAACTTTCCCAGCATCCCAGGCAGAAAGTTAAGGCTTATTATCTGCGCTGTGTACACGGAGAAAGAGATTGGAGACTCTTTCTTGGACTCTTAATTGGGCAAACAGCCATATATATATCCGTGGAAATCATTATGTAAGACTCAGTGGAAAACTCTGCCAAAATACAGTGATTCTTATTCCTATCAAGCTGCCCACAAGGCCTGTTTTGTAATCTCCCACCACTGAAATGACAATAGTTTTTAAAGTTAAGAGAATTGAAGTAGATAATGCTTCGGGGGCCTTTGTTTCAACCTGTCTGCAGCTTCAACTATCACTCATATTGGAAGATTTTTCTCTAAGACATGGGACCTAGAAACATTTTTTTAAAAAGCTTATTTTGCATTTCTAGAAGCAGAATTGTTATGAGTTTTTTTTTTCTTTCCTTTCTTTTTTTCTAGAAAATCTAGACTTTATCTAAATACACATTTGTGCACAAGATAAGTTATAGCCCTCAAATACTTTTTCCAGAAACTGGACAAGAATTATATATGTATAGACACACACATATATGTACCTTACATATTATGTGTGTGTGTGTGTGTGCGCTTGTGTGTGTGTGTATACATATATACATATGTATATATACATATACATATGTATACATCTGTATATACATATATATGTATACACACACACACATGTATGTTCCTTTTCCAGGCTTTTTCAACATCAAAATATTTCAAAAAAAAAAGGTGCAATGCGTTGTGAACACTTTAATTTTATGAAAACTAAAATTTTCTATCAAATAAATTTTGTACATAAAAATATTTAACTAGCTCTGTCCAGGACCTGGGTCATTCTCAGCATCGATATCGGTTATGCGAGGCTTTATACTGAGTGGTGATGGGACTTAGTGTACTAGTTACGCAGCAGAGGTCAGAAACCTCCTCTTCAAACTTGCAGGCTATTCTTATAAATGCAGGAAAAAAAAAAAAAAAAAAAAAAAAAAAACTTCCACATTTTGTGGCAAAGATAATCTGTAAAAAATGAATTCTTACTTCTTTCCTCCAACTTAGAGCAGCAGGGGAGAATTTTACTCATCTTCAGCATCCCTTTAGGTATTAAAAGTAAATAAGAAATGAATAAGATGCCCCATGAGGCTTACCTGAGCAAAGATTTCTTTTTTTTTTTTTTTTTTTTTTAATGGAGATTGTTCATGAAATAATAATAATAATAAAAAAAAACACTGACATTGTAAATCAACCAGAACCAATCTTCTGCTTTCCCAGGCATTACTGTAAGAAAATTAATTCCCTGCACCCAGGAACAAGCCCTCTATCTCAAAGTAATTGACCAACTGTGTTTTGGCTCCTGTGTAATTAGGAATAATGGCTCCTATTCTTTCGACTGAGTGGCAGGAATAGGACTGATGAGTTACCGTTGTCTCTTGGTGAGATCCGTACCTTGTGCTGTTGCTAGCCTGTATTTCTTTGTTATATGGGCTCTGATAAAAGAGAGAGATGGCAGGCCCATATCTGGGTTGACCTTCACTCACCTCTGCAGCTCCTTGTGCTCTGACATGAGAGAGAATCTCATGGTGGGTCATGTCACAGGGGAGGTCTTCTGCTGTGGACATCAAGATGTGGTCATATGGCACGGCCATTAAGGCAGCGCAGTGTTGCTACATCTTTCCTGCTACATGACATGCAGCCCCTATGACAAGATTAAAGCATCTGCTGACCACCTTATACGTTCCTGGGCTTGGAGCAAGAGTATGGCACTGCACTGCCCACATATAAAAACTGGCTGGTGCACGGTGAAAAAATGTGAGTGTTGTATTCAGTGCTTGAACCCTCAGAACTATGCTGATTTCTGACACTTATATGCACAAATATTAAGGCAGACATGAAGTGATCCAGATCACCTATACCTCCTCTTCAGCTTTATTCTCACACAATGTTTGCAGCTTATATGATGTGAGCAATTAACTGAAGCAATTTGGCTAATTCTTGAGGTGAAATGTCACTATACACAGTGGCATGCACATTAAAAAAGCCAAAATATATCTTGCCTGCTCCATCCCTTTCAACTGCAAATTTAGTTTTTTTCTGTCAGAAAAAATAATCAAATTTTGCCCAACATGGTTTTTCTTATAAATGCAGACAGATTCCCCCCCAACACACAGCTCCATTTCTGTTCTTCAGAAGGCTATTTGAGCAATCAAAAACAGAGGACTTTCATTATTCTAAAAATGAAAGCTTAGCGTCCGAAGAACATATGGTTAAAAAAAATATGGGAAACCCATGAATTATAAATAAGATCGAGGTTATAAATCTTCACTAAACCACTCACTCAGCTAGTAAATTCCAGGATGAGCCCAGGGAGTTTGGACTGGGTCTTTACTTTTGGGTTTCTTTGTAATATGGTAAGGTATATTTATGGCATTTTTTAAGCCTACAAATGTCTTGTCAGTAGTAACGAAATTGTAAAAACTCAAGATGCAAATTCTATTTCTTACTACTGCATACCAGTGGCAGCTACTATGCTTTGCCACTGGTTTTCATCCAATTTTAATTTCTGGATTCCTGAGTATTCTCTAGCAGAGCTCACATCCCTTAAGGGTGTCTTGAATATAGATTATCACAGGGCAAACCCTAAATCCAAATGCAAAATAGCATGAGCATTTTTAACATTATTTCTTGCAGATATCTTTAGATTTGGATTCCTAGAAGTCATTAGCCATATTTTGCAAACTATATTTGCAAACCACTTCTAATTAACTAAGCAATTCGTATTTATAAACAGTTATACTGCAGATCTCCATATTAAATGGCCATAGGGCGTCTACGGTGGTGATACCACAGTTCCTTTGAAAACTTTGGCCTTCTATAGGTCAAGCCATCAGCTGGGCTGAGCTCTCCTGCAGACCAGGGTACCAGTAGGCCTGCACAACAGTTTCTTGCTAAAGCTTTCTGTTCACTCATGAAAATATTTTAGGATCCCAACTATAACACTGCCCAATGCTCGAGCCAGAATCACCAAAGCCAGCAGCAGATCAGAGCTGAGAGAGTTAACAACAGCTTTTTTAAGTGCTTCTGTGCTGTGATTTGTCTTACCTCCCCTTTGAAGCCGAATCAGTCCTGTCTCTGACCTTAACATCTCCATCTGGGGATCCAAATCATGGAGCAGATGACATGGTTGCATAGAAAAAGGTCTTTAACACCTTGAAGGGAACAGGAGTCAGCAATCAGACTTGAGTTTTATATGCAACATGCCTCAAAACATGATAGCTGAAACCAATAATCTAAAAGGACTATCAGGCCTCTGAGAGCCAAACATTTCCGGTCAGGGGTCTTGGATCTGTTACGCACTTTTGCACTTGTCGTCCAAGCAGCAAAGATGTTCAGCTGTGGGACGACACAGAGTTCCTGTGATTTACTGTTGAGTTGAAGAAGAATGCTATGGGAACTTCTTAGACGGTGATAAATAAAAGCTCATTAGATTTCTCTGGGTGTCTAGGAGAGATTGACTGATGTTGTACAGAATAATGGAAAGCTGGCTAATCGATACTGTGTTATTTTTCAATTTAACTATATTAATCACATACTCTGTTTTCATTTGTGTCTGAAGGAGAAACAAACAGGTGTGAACATCGATTCCAGCTAAAAACACAACTTTATGGAAGAATGTTATTTAGGCAAGTCTCAGTTCCTTACTAATGTTCTAGAAAGTCAGCATCATGTAGAGATCTGTTTTGCTCATTATCCATGAAAACAAAAACCTGCTAGTCTGGACATCTGGACATACACCGTGCTTTGATAGCACTGCAGCATTACCATATATCCATGACGGCCATTTGAGTGATTAGGGTAGGTAGTATGGAGAAGTATTAGGTCACACCTTAGTGGGCAGTCATAATTTTTTGTCTGTAGTCACAGGGAAACAATTTACCCCCTCCAATCCACGGAAAAGGATCCCAGGTCCATAAAAATGATGGTCTCCTTACCTCCAGGAGAGAGTATGAAATAGTAATTAGAGCAGCACCTACTGTCAAACTCCTTCCAGCTTCTTCTCAGCACTTATTGAGACATGTGTAGTAAGTCAATATTTGCAAGGATCTTTGCTGCATCATATACAAGCAAATTATCAGAGAGAGGAAGGTGGCACAACTTCCTCCTGCCTCAAGAAGTTGTATGCTCAGAGAATATTCCTGGAAATAAGCTTTTATTGGACCTGCCAAATCTCATGCTTTTAGTGAGGGATTTGTCCATGTGGAAATCACTTCAGACACTACTTAAGGCCACTACTGTGGCCTCTTTGACAGTGACTCCATCACAGAACAGCTCTGGTTACTACCCTACCCCCGTGCACCAGATGGGTCTCACTCCTTATCCCCAGTGTGGCTCTGCCTCACTCCTAGCAGTCAGGGATACACAACAGGTTTATTATAGCATGTCTTGTAGGATGTGAACTAAAGAGGTTCTTTGAAAATGTGTTCTAAGTCTTTTCATATCTCCATTTTACTGCTCTAGGGGAGTCATGTGTGCTGCCAAAGCCATGATTCAGTGGAGGTGCGCTGCTCTACACTGCGAGGAATTTGGCCCACAGGTTCTGTAAAAGGCAGTGGAAGTGCAAGGTAACATTATAACAGACCTTAGCAAAGGTAAGGGTGGGCCACACCTTTCCCGAAGAGGACCTTACTGCCTTTAAAAGAAATGATGAGAATCTCTGACCCACAAGTAGATCAGATTCCCTAGTTCATACTGTTACTTACCATTGCACTAAAAATTTTTTTTTGAAGAAAGTCAGTCTAATGAAAAGTCTCAAAACAAAACAAAACAAAAACAATAACAAAAAACAATTAGAAATTAGATGAGCAAGGGACATACAGATTTTTTAGTGACTGGAACAGCAGCTTTGCTCCTCAAGAGTGTCATGAAATCAGTTAAAACTCCCACAGTGAGAAGGTCCACATGTCTCAGTCAACTGTACAGACTCTGTCTACCAGGTGTTGTATGACCACCCAAGCCAAGCACATAGCACTCCTTTCATCTATCACCTTTCTACCTCTGAGACACCACTGGCTTCAAGAGAATACCCCAAGTCAGGAAAGAGAAAATGTCATAAGAGCTTGCACACTGGATGGTAGTAGGAGATGGTCATAGTCTCAAAATGTCAATGACCTGAACAGAGAAAACAGATAAAAAGGGGATGAAAAGACTCATTTAGAAATGAGGAAGATGAGGCATGAAGTGACTAAATTGCCCACTTTTCACCTGATGTTGAACTGGAGCTCAACATCTTATGCCTAAGACTGTCCATGCAACTCCACAGCCCTCTGCCCAAGCTTTGGCCATAGGTGGCTTATGACAGCCAGAGCAGCACCAGCTACAAACCATGCCTGAGACATCCAAGACCCACACGAAGCCTCAGGGAGTGAATGTTTTGACAGGTATTTCAGGAGGAGCTTTCAGGCTCCCTCCAGGCACTGAGCACTTTGTACAGAAAGGAAAACTGAAAATTTTAAATGCATTAGCATAATTCACAAATAGTCTGCCAGCCTTCCCTTCTCTGACATTAGCACAAAGAGTTGCGTCATACGCAACACTCCCACTTTGATTAAGTTATAATTCATGCAATGCATTGCTGTAGGATCAAACATTGCTGTAGGACCCCAGCATGTTTTGGATGGGGCGGGGAGGTTCAATATTTTGCTAGTGGTGCCAGAGAGATTGAAGTCCTATTATTTAAAGTCTCTTGTGACTGACAGTATTCAGACTGGCAGAAGAGCTAATTAGTCGGAGGTAGCCTGGGAGTCTTTCTGCTGAATGCAGAAGGCCTTGGGATCAGTCTATCAATTGGGTTTTGTGCTGCCAGGAAAAAGAGATACTTGTCCTGCGCTGCTGTGATGAACTATTTCAGTGTTGTGTCTGAGTCATGGTACTAGATTTCCTCTCCTGTTCAATGACATACGGGTTTATCTGACAGTCATTTATCATTGTTCTTCTGCATCAAATGCCTTGGCAGGCTCTCCTGACGAGACAGGTGTCCAAAATACATATTTTAAAACTAAGCTCCATGAAGTCCTGAAATATTAATAATTGGCTCCTACCTGAAAAACTAAGCTCTCATTTCCTAAGTCCTCTCAAACTATATATTTAAAACCTGCACTCCTCCCACTCCTTTTCAAAATGACTGCAGTTTAAAGCCACATTACTTAATTAATTTCCTGGGCATTCCTTGAGAGATGTAAGTCATAGATTATTATTATTATTATTATCCCTAAATTACAATTTTGTAAACTGAGGCACAGAGAAATCAAGTAAATTGCTCATCAAGGTCAGGATTAAACAACGAACTGCTAAACCACCATCCCTTCAAAAGAAAGGGGTGAAATTAAAGATTGCTTGCAAGTCTGAGCAAATAATTGACCAACTCAGATGCTATGTAGGATGAGATGGGAGCCCACACCACCGCTATCACGGTTAGCTTTGGTGTGAAGAGAGTATGACAAACAACTGGGAAATACTTTTAGTTGTTTATTCTTAGGGAGGTAATGTGAGGACTCAGTTTTTCCAGGCACTGTACAAAATCAATCTCTGGGGAGATTACGATAAAAATTGAAAGGATAAGACCATAATGACATGAAAAGAAAAAAATAAAAGTGACTCCCAGGAATCCAGAGCATAGAAGATTGTGTGGACCACATGGCCTCTCATTTTAAAATTAAGATGATGGTAAGCAATAGCAGTTGCTATTTCTGCACTAATGTTATCTTCAAGAGTAGTACTACTTCGTAAGTACCAGAGTCAAGAATAGGGGGTAATTGTCTAAAACTGTCGTTTGGTGCAATCACAGTGGTTGGGTTTACAAGCTATGATCTGTGACATGTCCAGAGATCTTTTCTTCCTAGTAACCTATGTCAGCTCATCTCCTACCCTGACATTTCTATCTCTCCAAAACTAAGGTTTAGAAGAAGCAGGATGGGTGTGCAGACTTCTCATCCGTATAGATTTGGGGTACTGTTAAAACACATTTCCAGGCATAGGAGGTTGGAAGTATTACTAACCCTATTACGTTTAGCAAAGATCAGTGCATTGCCTTTAACCAGTTATATTTAAAGGCTGAAGTGCTCTGAGATACCCAGTCAACTCCTTACAAGTCTGCATTTTCTTCTTCCTTCCTTTATTTTTCTTTTTCTGAATGAAGATGTAGGTAGATGAGAAGAATGATTTTAAAGGACAACCATCAATGAGTGAGAGACCAACAGAGTGTGAGCATGCAGAAAACAAGACATAAAAACACAGTAAGATCAAAGAGTAGAAAAAGTGTCAGACATGTAACCCTTACTGTGACTGTTAATCCAGCAAATCCTCCCTTTCCACTACAGCTACTGTCCACCTGACAAACCAGTGGGTTTAGGATGAGTTACATTTCTGTATTTCTAAGCCTTGTAACAAAGTCCGTTTTAATGGTTGACTGAGAACCGGGAAAGTGATTTTCCACTTTTGATCTCCAGATATATTCAGACAGTTCAGACTGAGCTGCTTCATAGACTTACCTGCAGAGCAGGTGATACAGCTCTTCTTAATCTAATGCTATGATTCCCATTACTGAGGTGTTCAATCCTCTTACACTCAAGGATGAGTTTATCTTAACTCATTTGACAGGAAAGAATTTGCATGTTATGGAAAAGGAGCAATTGACCAGAGAGTCATAGATAAATCAGTGAGCTACAAACGGAAAACTCATGGAGCCTTTTACTTCACAGTTTTGGAAAGGCAACCTTCATTTGCTCTAAAAGACCAAAAAATTACTCTAAGTTACTCCAAAGGTGTATTACTGACATACCTAAGTAATACACCATCTCTACTACTACATTGCATGAAGCATGTATCCGACGGGTGACAACTACTGACACTTAGGGAAAATGGGGACCTGAACATCTAACAGTTATTTCCACTTTCTGAGAAATAAAATACTTTATGTACCTGTGATTACAGATTTTGGTCATAACTATAGAGCTTAAACACCTTCATCACAGAGTAGAGTAAAACGTGTGACAGACAGAAGAAAAAGGTGTGTTTGGGTCCCAAAAGGATCGAGTTTTCAAATAAGACAAGATATGGAACATGCATGCATAACACTGAATGTATCTAGAATTTAGACTGTAAAAAAGAGAACATGGGCAAACTGTGCAACTGCAGAGCTCCATCAGATGGCTAAGAACATATGTCCTTTTGCATTCATAGAACCATAGAACCAGTAAGGTTGGAAGGGACCTCTGGAGATCATCTAGTCCAACCGCCCCGCTTTTTAGCAGGGTCACCTACAGCGTGTTATACAGGGTTGCATCCAGGAGGGCCTTGAAGATCTCCAGAGAAGGAGACTCCACCACCTCTCTGGGCAACCTGTGCCAGGGCGCCGTCACTCTCACAGGGAAGAAATTCCCCTTCACGGTCAGGTAGAACTTCCCGTGCTTCAGTTTCTGCCCATTGCCTCTTGTCCTGGCACATGGGACAACTGAAAAGAGTTTGTCCCCGTCCCCTTGACACCCTCCCTTCAGGTACTTGTACACATTGATCAGATCCCCCCTCAGTCGTCTCTTCCCCAGGCTGAAGAGGCCCAGCTCTCGCAGCCGTTCCTCATAGGGCAGGTGCTCCAGCCCTCTGATCATCTTTGTAGCCCTACGCTGGACTCTCTGCAGTAGCTCCATGTCTCTCTTGTAGTGGGGAGCCCAGAACTGGACACAGTACTCGAGATGTGGTGGAATTTGCATTCCTTCAAGTTCCTCAGAAAAGCTCACTTCTGATCGATTGTTAAAATTCAGAGGAACTGATGGATAAAGTACAAATAGAAAGAGCTAAAATAGTGTTTTGTATGAAGGCTGGGAAGGTATGCTTAAAAATAACACTAGGGATAGCAATTACACTATGATTACGCACTATGTCAGCAGCTGGCTAGTCATGGTCTCCTCTAAAATGACTGTATTCTGGTTGAAACTATTGTCTCTCTGCTAGGTCTGTCAAGATCAGGGTCAGATCTGCCCAAGGCTTTAAAAAATCGTCTATGTCCTGGTTGAAAGCAAAGCCATTAAATAAGGGATATTGAGGTCTCCCAGGAAGCAGTCTTCAGGCCATTATCAGCCCACGCAGGATTGATACCGATGCACTTGCACAGAGTAAATCCAAGAGCTTCCTGTTGCTCATCCATCATCTTTGAGACAGAGGTTAACTGTCTCAAATCTAGGCATATACTCCAGTACAAACTCATTGTCTGGACTACCTCCTGGGCTACTAAAGAAGGAATTACGCCATTTATGCCACTTCTCTAAGATAGCTTTCTTAGGATGGATTAGTCACCCTTTCCCTTTTGAAATACAGGTTATGGTGGCTGGTTTCAGATCACTACTGTGTCAGTTCTGGGCTCTGCAACACAAGATAGATGTAGATTTACTGGTGCAAGTCCATCAAAAGGACACAAAAATGATTAAGGGACTGGAGCATCTCTCATTCAAGGAGAGATTCGGAGAGATTGGGACTGTTTAGCTTGGAGAGGAGAAGTCTCAAGGGGGATCTTATCAACCTTTACAAATATCTGATGAGTAAATGTCAAGAGGACAGGGCCGGAGTCTTCTTAGTGATGCCTGGTGACAGGACAAGAGGTAACAAACACAAACTGAAACACAGAAAATTCTGCCTGAACACTGGAAAACAGTTTTTTACTGTGAGGATGTTGGACTCTGAAACGGGCTGCCCAGAGAGGTTGTGAAGTCTCCATCATTGGAGATATTCAACAACTGACTGAACACAACGCTGAACAGCCTACTGTAGCTGACACTGCTTGACCAGATGATTTCCAGATGTGTCTTGCAACCCCACCTATTCTGTGTTTCTGTCTTTCTGTAACATTAGCTGAATTAAATCAACTATCCATAATGGATCTGAGCTATTTGCCACACCTTCTTTCTATGAATTCCCAGCAAATCTTCTTATTCTTCTCTAAGCTTATTCCCTAAGCTAGGGAGATTTTTTCTTGTCTGTTTAGCTTCTAAGCACTCTGAAGAAATGCCTACTTTGTTGGTCATCTAAAAAGATCCTTTCTTGGTAAGGTCAGTGTGGTTCCCCTCGGAAAACTTGTGTCTTATCATGGGCAGCAGGCAGGTGCATTAACCTTCAAAGATCAGTAAATGTCTTTAAAACACTGTAGCCCGATGGAAGCCAATTTCCTCTCTGACCTTCTGTTTCTAGGTACTACCTTAAAAACATTTTTGGCATTTTTTCCATTTGTAATTTCCAGGGCCATCAAAAAATTTGAAGGCAAAAAAAATATGGCATCTGTAGGCTAAAATAAATTACCGTAGAAAGCGTTTCTTAATGTTCATTCTCCCAATGTACAGATTTATGATTTAAATAAAAATAAACAAATAACATGAGGTAAAAAGCCTGAAGTCGCACTTTTATTAAATTGCATGCTGTTTCTTGGGGAAGATTCACATTAGACCACAAAGACTGAATAAATCACTACGTACAGACAGAAGAATGTGTTAAAAGAAATGATTTGCAACAGATATACTGTAAAACATTACCCATGGCAAATGTGGGATCAGCATTATATATAGAGTTGCCACTGTGTAAATTTTATGGGCTTCTTGGGAGGTTGCTATGAATAGCAGTATGGGCTCTCTGGTGCAGGAGTACGAGTCGCAAGATCTAGATTCCACCTAAGCCAATGCCCATACAAAGATGAGTAAATAATTTACTCGATTCTTCTGTTTATCCTTGTGGAAATAAAGGTGAGCTACTCTTACCTATGAATTTTGGCTCTTTTTTAAGAAAGCATTTTGATATCAACAGGTAGGTGTTAATATAGAAATACAAAATATTGCTTGTAGTAAGGATTTTGAATTATTTCTAATGTCAGGGAATTTGGAAGCATTAGGATTGTGTCTATCATCTGGCAGGATCCAGTCCATTATTATTAGTCACAAAATGAAAATGAGTTGCGGTAGAGCATTCTGTCAAAGAGTATAAAAGCCCATGGACTGGATTGTAAACATTTTATATAAGTTAAGTACATTGCTTGGGTTAATCTTTTCAATTGAGCTCTAAGGAACCCAGCAGCCCAAGACTTATTCCAAATCTCCATTTCCCCTTTCTACTTGTTTTTATTTTGAATAAGCGTCTGCTCTCCCTAATTCTAAATCCATTAGATTGCAGTGATGAAGCTCTGAGGACATTCCCTCAAGAAGTCTAAGCAATTTGGACATTATGAGGTTGGTTTTATTTTGGTAGCAGACATCTCTGAGAGGTCTGCAGCTGCACTAAAAGAGATTGGAAACTCCTTTCACTTTGGGAACATGGTATTATTTGAAGTCTTTCTCCTTTTATGTATGTGAGTGAGGTCAGATATTTCCCTAAGCTTGAAAATTGTGTTTAGCTCAGAACTCTTGTTTCCGCCTCTGGCCAGGAACCATTATTAGATGATTTTGCTAATGAGAGGATTTTTAAACAAGTAATTTTATTTTACAAATGTGAAACTGTTTTGCTCTTTAATTAACCTTTAACTTTATTGTCCATAACTCCTAATCAAAGATTACAGAATGAAACCGTGTCCTAGTAAATGTTTGACTACTTTGTACATTCAACAATTTATATATTTTATATTCTCTTAACTGTGGTGAATCAGATATGTGAGTTAGCAACCTAATGTCATCTGCTATTGCACATATCAGCAAAGCATAAAAGCAGGAACTTGGAATGTTTTATAAACAAAAAAAACCCCAACAAAATAAAAGCTTCAGCACTGGCGAACCTCAGTTCGTATAAGATTAGGCAGTCTGGCAGCATTTCTGCGTACTAGTACTGCTTACATATTAGATTTACAGGATGTCTGCTATGCCTTTTCTACTGTCTTTCACACTGGTACTGGCCAAAAAGAAACTGTATTTGTACAGCCCTAAGCGTCCTCTCATTATATACCTTCTCCCAGAAGGGTTTATTAGCTCTGTTTCACTGCCCTCTTAACAATGACATATATTGAGAGATAGCTAGCGTGTAGCAGTATAAAGAATAGGCATAGCAAACATGTCTAGCTTGCAAAAAAAAAACAGGGAGAGTTGCCTTGCAATATCGAAAACCGCCATGTCTATCTAGCTTGAAAAGGGTAGAGTCAAACATTTCTGGGAGAACGGCTGACTGTCTCCATCAGCTGCTTGGGGCTGGGTAGAAATTGGTCGATGTGGTCCAAATGCACCATCTCACAGTTCAAGGAGACCAAAATCAATCCTCATACCAATTGTAAGCGATCTGTAGGTTGAGGTAGACAGACAATATCAGGCTGGGGTACTAGATAATTCTCTCATTGCTTCACATGTCCAAGTGCTCAGGCCTGGCCTTGCCCTTACATTCTCACATAGGTCAGATCTTTGCCATGCCGTCATTGACAATATCTCTTTAAATCAAAGATGAAAGGCTTCTTTGTGATCAGTGTTATTACAATGATTTTCAAGAGAAATTATAATAATGGAGCACTTAAAAGTAAAGAGCTACCACTTCAACTAGCTAGCTATTAATTATAAATGCCAATCCCTATCAGGAATTCTTTTTTATGTAAAACCGATCTGTTCTGAATACTATTTCAGTGTTAATTAGAGAGAAGGAAAGATGAAGTGTTATTTAGTTATAAGTGTTCATTACAAAGCCTGTTGACCTTCGTGCTTATTCTTGGAGGTGCACCAGCAAAGGCCCCAGCATTAGCAAATGTGTTTAAGGTATGGCAGCTTTGGATTTGTCCCCTGTAGCTACAAGGATGGCGCTTGCAGGAGCTTTTTTATATCAATGGGAACTTCTAGATGTTTTTTAGTTATAGAATAGAAACAATATACTTCTGAAATCATAATGTGTGTATTTTAGCTAATACAGTAATAAACATTTACAGAAAAGCCTGAGGAAGGAAAAATAAATAATAACAAAGATGTTTGAAGTCATTGACTGTGATTTTAATAGATCATCCATGAGAAGGAATCAGGCAGATTAGCTGAAGGTATCCAAATGATCCCCCTCTGAACAGCATCTGGTCAGAGAAGTCGATGGTGGCATTGAAGGTCATGGACAGTAGCAGCCGTTCTTCTGTCCTGCAGAGTCCTCTGCTGTCCTCTCTTCCTCTGTAGATTATCTAGAAGAGCCCGAACAGACTTTGAGCTTCTTCTCAGCCCTAGGAAGGTTTCTTTACTGTCTTGTGGGCATGAAAGAAGGGTGATGGGCTACAAAACTTCTTACTGATACCCTTGTGGAGGATTTGCTCTGTTTTGAATGAACTACTGTGCTCATTCCAACAGTAGGTCAGACTGATTCAGAAAAAGAATTTTTGAAAAAAAAAATCTCTTTTGAATAAAAAATAAAAGAAATAGTAAATTTTATTTTTCTTCAAAGAGACATTCTTAATAAGCATCAGAACTATCAGAGTGCATCAAATTGATCATTCATGCAGTCTAGGATCCTTTTTTTAAACCATTGGCAGTTTCACATCATTCAAATAAAGGTGGAAAAAGGCTTAGAGTTGCCTAATTATGATATCTTGCCTACAATAAAACTCTCAAATAATTTCTGTCGCTTGGAAATCCAGTAATTTCCAGAAGTTTCCATTTCTTCTTTGCTAATGTATCCAGCTAATCCTATTAACTAATGAAAGTGAGCATTTACTTTAAAAATACTGTCTACATCCAGGACTCAAAGACTGGGATTTAAATCTCCCTGGTTTCTAAATTTTCCTAACCATCCCCTTAATTTTCACGTGCAGGAGAATAAATCTCATTTTTTCCTGAGTCCTGCCCTTATGCCTTGCTCTCTGCCATTAGTGAACTAAATGTTTGGAGAATATAATTGTAAAAATCATTCTTTAATATAAAAGCCTCTAGAGACAAATGTCAGGTTTTATTTCCGCTACAGCTGATAATGACACTTGATAGAATCATTTATAATTTCTTAAGAGGGAGAAATAATTCTCTTTAACTGTTTTCTTCATATAAAGTCATTTCTCCGAACCCAGTGGATCTAAGTGACTTCTCTTTCCTTGTTGGCTATTGATGTGTGTGGGGGGACAATTCTAACCAACGCCCACCAAGACCCTCCTTTATAACCAGTGACCATCAGAAAGGGCCTGAGAGCTTCCACAAACCAGATGGCGACCTGTTGATATCCAGCCTCTTCCCCCAGACTCTTAAGACAAAGTCTTTTCGAATAGAAGAGCTGTAAAACATGCAGGGCGACTGAAGGCAGTATTCCCTCCTACCCTACTGGGATATGTTCTGTTTTGGAGGATTGAGGGTTTTCAAAACCTCCTGGGGACTGACCTCTTGATTGCTGGTTCACCTTGGCTAATGAAACTGCTGCCTTGAGAGTCCCAGGTGGGAAGACCTTTGCTAGACAGCATAACCCAACGGCTATATGTCTAAAAGGAACAAAGCAGTACACTTTGACATCTTTGCTTTATAAATAGGCGTAGAGCATGGCACGGAGGCTTTAAAAATAGCTCTCCTCTAAGAAAAGGGAAGGTGGCTGCTGAGGATGAAACCTTGACCCTGTTGCACACAAGAGAAGTTTTCCCATTGATTTCAGTAGGGTCAAAGCTTCGTCCTAAGTGCTGATGATACGTTTGGTGGTTTTCCAGTAGCTGTACAAAGATGGGGTTGTGAAAAAAGGGTCTGTGAAAAAAGGAGGCTGAGAAATCACTAAATATTGAAACCAGGGAAAAATAATGCGACAATCTCCATTATTTCCCAATGTTTGCAAGGCTGTTAAGAGAAGTGTCCAAACCACAGATGACATTTTCTGCTTAGTTTGTCATCCAAAAGAAAAATGAACAGTTTGTGTAGGCTCGTATATATGTCTACATCATCATAGTTTTATGATGCTCTTGTTTTGGGGTGCAGTCACAGTTTTTCTGCTGTGTTTAACCAAGACTGGTAAAAGAGATTTTTCTTGAGCCCAAATCGGGTGTGAAACATGTCACCAGCCACAGAATTTGTAAGTAATTGTGGATTTCTTGAAATATTGTGAAACCTAGCAAACTAGTGTCATTGCTTCCTGAAACTGATGCTCAAAATAAACCTGAAATCTGGCTATTTTGGTAAGGGAAGGCAGGTAATCATGCTGATAGGTATCACTTTAGCTTCAATGGGTCCATGCTGATCTACATAAGCTGAGAATATTATTTCTATATCCCTCTTCTTATAAATGTTAAATCTCTTCTTTTTCTTACCTTACTGTTTCAGTTCTTGCCTAAAGCTTCCAGAAGTTTAATTCACATTTCATGCTATTCCTTTTTCCTTTCATCCCTATACTTCATATATACTCATTTCTTTAAATGGTTCTTTTTCCTGTGTTTTACAGGAAGATATTGCCCTTCTCTAGCTGTCTATGAAGCCCACAGAATCCTTCTTCTCCTTAAAATTAAGTGATCCTCAGAGTTTGCCATGGTACAACATTAATTTTAATGAAAACGGGGCAACAAATTCTCAGGTGCATCTTTGCAAATTCATCCTTTGACATTATAACTGCTTTCAGTAGTTTAGTAGTTCAGTAGTTTATTCTCCCATTCTTTTGTTTTTCTTTCCATAGCCCATCTCTAAACTGTCTCTGTGTGTGCTAGTGGCAAATGCACACAGCTCTTCATGTGCTTTGTTTTGTCGGATGCTATTAGCTTTCCTCCAAAAGGTCATATATCTGGAAAAGAAAAATAATTTTTCTATTGGCTCTCATTATTTTCAATACCTTGAAATAAGATAGATTAAAAAAAATGCAGGAATCAAGAGAGAGGAAGAGAAAAAGGAAATTGAATTGGCAGAGAGAATTCAATTAAAAATTAAAGCTTTATTAACATAGCAATATCCCTACGCGCACAGATCTATATTCCTATACTTATCTTTTCTGCCAAACTCCCTTGATTTAATAACCTACCATTCACAGTGCAGCTCGCTTGTGCTCTCCCTGCATTCCTGAGGAAGGGATTATGCATCTTATTAATGATGCTATGTCAGACAAGGCTGGATACTTGCACATTTTACATGCCTGGCTTCCACTTGCAAGATTGCAATTATTTTTAGCAACTAATTACATACCCTGTACCCATGATGGTGGAAGATTACAGCTATAATTTCCACAGTATCACTGAATCTTTGGTAAGTGAATTTCGGCTTGGTCATTACGAAACTCCTGAGCAAGGTTGCAGGCTGCGGTTTCACTGGAGAGGTTGTGCCACCTCAAATCCAGTCGTCCGTGAGTGTGTAATGGGGACCACAAAATTATATCATCGTTTCTTCCTTTGTGTGGGGTCCTAACTGTAGGGACCTACACCAACAGCATCAGTAGAAGTGGTAGAAGAGGAAATGGTTTAGTAGGATAACATACACATATTCCCTCAGAAAAACTTGGGATCGAGTCCAACCCTGGCCACATGCTTCCTAAGTGATTTTGGGTAAGTCACTTAATCTATTTTGTGTCTTGTCTCTGTTTTACAGAAGAGGAATTCACTTTCTCCGAGCACAGAGGATTATTAGGACAGTAGATCTTTTAGCACAAATAAGAGCTCAGATACTACAATCATGATGCACAATGTTTGCCAATAAAACGATATCTCAGAACACAAGTTGAAGAGTACTTCAGTGCTTCAGATTTTATCATTATATTGCTGATCTGTGCAGTAATAGGAATGTAATAAGGGTTAAAGGGGGTTCCTGCAGGAGAAGATGGGAACCAGACTCACACTACCTTTCCAGTTTCCAGTTGCCTAGATAATATCACTAGACTGAATATAGGTTTTCAAGGTTGCACTTAGGAACTGTATGTAAGTATCTGCAGACTGCAAACAAGAGGAGGAGAATTACAGCAATGCAGATTGGGTAATATAATGCGGTTATTCTCATTATAAATATAAAGTAGCTACCAGGAAGGGCTGTGTGTGAAACAAGTTCATCTGATATGTTCTTTTCAACCACGATGATGGACGTTCCATAATTTTAGCCTAAAAGAACCAAAGCACTATGAATCTGAGTTTTGAACAATCTCACAAAAATGACCTATTAAGTGTTCTTTTGATCCACAGTGAGAGGAGAGAAAACATTTTCAAGACTATTTAGTGTTAGTGACTGGAGGTTGGGCACAACCTAAACTGAAGTCTGCGGTCTTGAAGGAATTCTTCTTTGTTTGTATATAAAAACAAGATGAAATGATAAGTGATAGGCCTAGAGATATTGAATCACATGAGATAATTTCCTCAGATAAAAATCTAGTATGTGAGGGATTAGAGAGTCCAAAAAAAGAACTACTTTATAAGGCATTTCTGGGGAAGGAGGAAACTTTATAGAAATCCTGAAAACTATCATGAGCTATGTATCTTCTGAACTTGTACTATACAGCAGACTGTTTCTTAAATTAACTCAGAAGAAACTTTTGTGAGTTCCCACTAAGAACACAGATATCAATGCAATAAGCATAATACTCTGAAATTCTTGGATAAGCTATATTTTGGAGTTGTGAAAATACAAGGCCAAGGCAGGTTTGGAACAGAACATTTTTTAGTTCAGCAGGTAAACAGAATTGAAAAGAAATTACACTGTGCCTTTTGTTTGAAGGAAAAAATACATATATCTCTTTGAGAGTGAAATTTGACAGCAATCACTGCTAAAGGACAAAAGTTAGAGTAGTTAGAAAATGCAGAAATTTTAAAATCCGTTGCGTATCATGAAATTCAAAATAAGGTACTTAGGCTGCAGGATGAAGCAACCGCAGAATTCTTCGTGGATATTTCTGAGAACTTATGAAATGCAGATGTGTTTCTAGACAACTACAGAATAAACTCTGAATATTTCTTTTTAAAAGTGGGAGAGAAAAGAAATGCCGAGGAACTCTAGACCAGTCAGCTTAACTTCAGATGCAAGCAGAAATACTGGAACAGTCAAACTCTCTATAAACCTTTAGAAGATAGCAAAAGGGTGAGCTGTAGCCAAAATAAATTTGCCAAGAAAAAATCATACCAAGCCAATCTAAAAACTTACTATGACAGTGCAAAAGCCTTGTAGAGATGGCAAAGAGATAGATATTAGATTTTGGAAGGTATCTGACACTGTTTTATGTGGTGTTCTTTTTTGGGAATATGAACTAAACAGAACTACTGTGCTATAGGTTCATAACTAATTGAAATACAGTATTCATAAAATAATTATGAACAGATCATTTCCATATGGGATTCCTCCCAGAACTATCTGGGGCTTCCCTAAATTCTTCAGTATATCTATTAGTGATCTGGAATATGAAATAAAAGATACGCTTAGCTGATCTGCAGATAACACTATGCTGAGTGGGGTTACCAGGAGGACATTGGATGATCTTGACAAACTGGAGTAATTATCTTCAAAAATTCAATTCAGTAAGGAAAAATGCAAATATTTAGCCTTAAGTATTAATAATCACTTTTAGAGGTACAGGTTGGGAAATGGCAGATTAGACAGTTGTTTGGCAGCAGAGAATCTGAAGTGTTACTGATTTATAAGCTAAAACCAAATTTATGGAGTCACATGGTTAAATAAAGATGAACAGTATGTAGACATACTTCAAGAAGCACAAATATATATGCTAGACATTGAAGCAATCCTTCAGTTTTTGCCAATATTGCCAAAAAGATGTAGGTTTCTTTCAGGGAAGATTTAATTTGAGGTTAAGGTGGTTAGATGTTATGTGTTTTCTCATAGATGTTTTCTCACACACTTGGTGTTTGTTTCTATTCTGTTCAGAAAAGAACTGGACAATACAGTTGTTGGAGCATGGAGAGCACTTCATGTGGTCCTAAAGCAGTCACTTACTCTGATCAGCTGAATGATCTTCTAAGCTCCCTTAGCCACCTGCATTAGATCTCCAGTGAATGTAATGGAAAATTATTATATCTCAAACTGAATCCCATCCCAGGTAAAAGCCTAGAAAAAAGTAGCAAGAAAGAACGAAATAATGTAGAGAATATGGTATGCAAGGTTAATAAAGCCATTGGAGTTACATATCTGGAGTAGTGATCACAACCTTCAGAAAGTCAAAAGTTGCATCCATATCAGCCGTGAATAGGAGAAAAAGCAGCCAACTCAAGCAGTGACAGGGGTGATTTAGATTAGGCAGCAGACTTACAGTTCAGCGACACTTGTAAGGCATTTGGCACCCATGATGCCACTTGAATCACAGAATCACAGAATGACTGAGGTGGAGGGGACCTCTGGAAACCATCTCGTCCAACCCCCTTGCTCAAGCAGGGTCACCTAGAGCATTTTAGACAGGATCACGTCCAGGCAGGCCTTGAAGATCGCCAGAGAAGGAGACTCCACAACCTCTCCGGGCAACCTGGTCCAGGGCTCTGTCACTCTCACAGGGAAGAAATTCCCCTTCACGGTCAGGCGGAACTTCCCGTGCTTCAGTTTCTGCCCATTGCCTCTTGTCCTGGCACATGGGACAACTGAAAAGAGTTTGTCCCCGTCCCCCTGACACCCTCCCTTCAGGCACTTGTACACATTGATCAGATCCCCCCTCAGTCTTCTCTTCCCCAGGCTGAAGAGGCCCAGCTCTCACAGCCGTTCCTCCCAGGGCAGATGCTCCAGCCCTCTGATCATCTTTGTAGCCCTACGCTGGACTCTCTCCAGTAGCTCCATGTATCTCTTGTGCTGGGGAGCCCAGAACTGGACATAGTACTCAAGACGAGGCCTCTCCAGGGCCAAGTAGAGGAGCCTCCCTCGACCTGCTGGCAACACTCTTCCCAATGCATCCCAGGAGACCATTGGCCTTCTTGGCCACAAGGGCACATTATAGAAGATTCCCTAGTACATTTTGCCTGACCTCCAGCTATCTTCAAAGAAGGGTGTGAGTCTCCTGTGAGTTCTGTGTCACTTCTGTCATCCCATGTAGATATCTTGGGCACCTCGGGGCACCTCAAAGGGCACTAAATCACTGCAACTTTGGGAACTGATTTGATATTCCTCAGATATCTAAGTTTACACAAACCTTGAGCAAAAAATTCAGTCTCATGGAGACGGTAAAGGTCCGTGGAATAAAGTTACACAGAGATGACACAGATTTCATGGCTGCATATTCCTGAGAAGTGATGAGGTGGACATGATGCAGCAGTGCTTGTACAGCCTTGGGCAGAAGGAAGGATTAGGTGGCCTTTTGATGTCTCTTCTAACCTTATTTTCTGAGCTGCTGCATATTGCGTTGACAAAGTATGTTGCTTCCTGTGTCCTTTTGGAGAAGGACTACAAAAAATCCAATTCCTCACTTATCAGCTCAGTGCTGTGTAAACTGACTGCAAATCTGTGCACTGTCACTCACACTTGCTCATTTCATTTTCTCCTCAGTAGTGTCTCATTGTGCTAGTCTCTCTTTGGGTTGTCTGAGTATGTGTGAACTCTTTTTAAGATAAGACACTGAATTGATACCAGAGAATATCTATAGTTTGTCTGTCTGTCATCTGCATACTTCCTTAGGTATCTGATTATTATGTGCCAGCTCTGTGGCTCCTATCTATTGTGTCTGTCTTCATTTCTGTGTATACACCTCTCATGTTCTTGGTCCACCTTACGTTATTTCCTTATCATCTCCTACAGTTATCACCCTTTCTTCTTCCTGCACATCCAAACTATATAAAAAAAATCCATCATCCTGGCATCCCTCCTTTGATTAAAAGTAAGTTCTGGATGCCCCAGGTTAAGTGAAATATTGCTGAGCACATGCCTGGTCCATTTGACTGAACCATCGTTTCCCTGCTACCAGTGCCTTTCACACCTCTCTGCTGCTTTATAAACTACTTCGACATGTTTTGAATATGAAAGGTGCTGTGAAAACCCAAACTGTCTTCTGTGTCTGTTTCTAGTCTCATCTTACGTGATGGCTGACATGATCTATAATTGACTCCAGTCACATGGAGACATGACAGTTACTGCTACAAACAAGGAGAAATCCTTGGTTGCTACAGTAGTTGCATCTCATACAAACACCTAATGAGGCAGTTTCACTGCGGTGATTGAAGAGTTCTGGAGATTTCTGGTTCAAGAAAATGTTATAACAACTTTTCACTACAGCTCTAATTATAAAGCAGGTTGAAAGCATGCCAGAAAGACAATCTTTTAATACTCTCTTTCTCATTTAAATTCTTATCTGACTTTCTTAAGACAATGATTCTGCATTAAAAAAGGAAATCTAAACAAATGAAAAACAAACAAACTAACTAAATAAGGAGGAGATAAACACTTCGCAGAAAATACACCAGTGTTTCAATAGGATTGGCGAAATGACTATAGAGCCATCAAATCTGTTTCTATGACTCTCACATCAAAATAATATGTGTAGCATAGTAAAAAGTCCTGGTTTTCTTCTTCTTCTTTTTTTTTTTTTTTTTTTTTTTTTTTTCCTACAAACACAGATTTGGTAGCCCTGAAGCATTTCACAAATACACATAGTTTCTTCTATTTGATTTTTAAAACAAATCTGAGAAATACTGAAAACTTTGAAATTACTCTTTTTCTGAATCAAATCTTGCACTGAAACGAAGTGATTTGATTGGGAAGAAAACAAAAACAAAACAAAAAAAAATTTCATATGCCCAAGCAAAGGAATCCATACTTCCAATTAGTGGACATTTTGAAAAAAAAATCATTTGAAACAACAACAAAAAAATGCCTCAAATTTGGAAATTTACTATATATATAAAAAAATCTGTTTTACTTACTTTAAATCCATATGTCAGTAACTCTCATTGCTACTACACAAAGGAACCAAACGCAGAAATAAAACTCTCCCGTTTCTACTGAAAGTACAAACCAAATCCTTGTAATATCTGCTGTGATTGCAGTATCTTCTCCTGTTTCCATACCTACATCATCAAATGTTGAAGGACTAACATTATAAACCCTCGATGGTAAGACCTTATATCAATGATAATAAAAGCCCTATCCTATTCTCATGAGTAATATTATTTCACCATGCCATTCTGTATGCAAAGCTGAGGACAAAATTCACTCCTAATACTGGCCTTCAAGCTACTTTCTTTTATTTTTTCCTCTACTGAACTATTTCCCTTTATTTTTATTTCCTTAGGCTTTGTAACAATTATAGCCATCAGCTTCATTTTTCTCTTCTCACTCCAATAATGTTACTCCTGGCCACTGATCCTTGACCGTCGTAAGTCCATTTATCTGTGTTTGAACTCAGTAATACACCACTGATGCCAGTTTGCACCAGCCATGCTGGAGTTACGATTGCTCAATATTTACTCTCTCGTGTCATTTTTATTAACTTTCTTCTCTAGATCGAGCTCCTGGATATAAGCAGCTGGACTGAGCTACCTTTCTTCATTCAATAGTAAGATGTGGTCCAGGGATGGATCAGAAGAAGCCGCACATGTGGCTGCAGTGGCAGCAGAAGTGGAGAGAGAGGATTTTGTCTATTATCTCTTTCCTAAGAGGCACAGCAGGGAAAAGATCAACATTGCTACTTTGCTTTCAGGTCAAGTATCTTCATAGGATGCCCTGACTAATAGTCCATATGTTAAACTTCCTTCTGATATGACCACTGAGCCCAGATGCTTTGTCTGCAAAGGCCATAACTCCTACCAAGAAAACATGGTCAAATCAGTGAAGGTTTTGATGCTGCCATCTGCCTGAGGTTCTGCACCTGAGCAACGTTCACCTCGTTTTCCTGAGGTGTGCTGAGAGCTGACTCAGGTATTGAATCATGCTTGTAGACACAGCAAAAAGCTCAGGGCAGGTTTATAAGTAACATTTGCTTGAGAGGATGAACTGTAGCAAACAGATATAGATGCTAAGCTGCAGAAGGCAAAGATCCGTGGAGTTATGGATATATCACCGTTGTTGTCGCTGCTGCTTTTTGCTTCTTGACTGTACCTCAGATGTATCATGGAGGAGAAATTAAGTATATGAAACCTCAGGAGAATCTGAAAAGAAGAAGGTTGTTGGAGATAGGTGAAAATGAAGACCCTGGATTCCCAGTTTCACAGTCCACATATTAGTGTGCTGGAAAGTGGTGGCTGCTGATCCACCTGATGGTCTAGGATAGTGCTGCTGGTGCACTGGACAGTATCATGGAAAGGTTAAACATTCAGTTCTCGCAATTTTTTCATCCCTTCAAATACACATATAAAAAACCTACCTGGGCTATGAGTGAGGAGGGGGCATTTCTCCCTCTGGTTGAAGTTCTGTGCTATAGGCTACGTGCGATATGGAGAATCCCACCCGAAAACAAGCCAAGGTCCACTTCACACAAACAGTTGTAACTACATTAAATCGCCCCTTTAAGAATCCAATACCTTTGATACTGACCTCCTGAGTCCTCTTCATGTGGTGATCCAGATCTGAAGATGGAGACCAGATTCCCTGGAGACTGTAAGCCTGACTAGTGCCTGAATGAAATGTTAAAAAGACAGGAAATCCACAAAATATTAATCAAGTATGAGACAAATTCTGCACCTCCTGTGCTTCTCTCAGCATTTGGCCATGGAGCTTAGCTGTTGGCATCATAAAATTAATTATTACTTGGGAATTTCAGTGTAATACCATGATCTTAATGTTTGAACAAAAAGCCTTTAGTGTTTTGAATGCATATTTAAAATGACAGAGCATAAATTTTTAAAGTAATATCCACAGCGAATGACAAATGTGTCTTGTTGCTGTAATAACTTCAGATCTCTAAATTAAGGATTGTAGTTTGAAGTAATAATATTTCATGTGTAGAGGGGCCTTTCATCTACAAAGAAATAAAGTCCTTTTTCATGGCATAGGCATATACACCCAGGTGTAATCGAGACTAGAACAAACTCAATTCTTTTCATTAGGAGTTTGATTTGGCGGTCACACAAGTAAATTGACATTATTGCTGTCTCTGCAATATGAATAATTCAAAGTCCCTGGACAGCAACAAAAATCCAGTTGTGCTAGGAGCTGCATGAACACATGAATACCAACCTATCTTCAACTCATTTGCAAGCAAGCAAGGAAAAGAAAAAGATAGCAGTAGAGAAGTGTTTTCCTTTAACATACAGATAGTAGAGGCATAGATGTATTTAATGATTATCTGAAGTCAAAGAGGTAAATAAGGAATATTTCCTGGTACTACATCTCTATTTACTGATAGGACTTGGAAAATTGGTCTGGATTTTCAAACTGGATAATGAGACGTGCCCCAAGCCATTTTTTGCTCGTTTTCATAGTGAAATTCCTCACTGAGTAAATGTTACCAAAGTCCTTCCTGATGCCCTTTTCCGGTCAAGTCAATGCCAGAGTAAGCTGTGCCCTGGAACTTGACCTTTTTTTGCTATCTTACTCAGCAATTCTACACCAGATGACTTGCACCATAGAGTAAAGGAATTTACTTTCATGCACATGGGAATTTTTCCATGCCAATAATTGCACATTGTCTTCCCAATCAAAGTAAAACATTTACTTGTTGGTGAAAAAAACTTCCTGTCTCCATGACTAACTTTGGAGTACCTAAATAAAAAAGAAAAAAGAAAAAGAAAAAAAGAAAAAAAAAGGAAAAAAAAGACCTTAAATATCACATAGACTCTGGAGGAAACTATAGCTTTTCTTTAGCATCACTAAAACTGAATTTCTTGTCATTCATAATCATCATTCTAGTCATTTCACTTGCCTTGCCTCTTTTTTTCTGAAGTATCAAACCAGAATTGAGAGAGAGAGATAAAACAGCATGGCCTGTTTACTGAATGAGCATGGGCTAAGATCTCTGCCATATTAAAAGGTTACATAGCAATTATTTTCATTTTTATATTTTTTATTCTGTTGATTTACCAATGTGAGACTTAGATGCAGAGCACAAGGCATATTTGTTAAGTGAATTTTCACCAGCGGCATTTTCACACACTATTCCACATGAGACTGTTGTGAAAAGCTGACCTTAGAGAAATTTTACTGCGTGTCCAGAGAGACATTCATGATGAAGGTCTGGTTGCAATGGGCTGGAGGTAGAATTATTTGGATGTAGAACATGGAAATGCTGAAGCACCTCCCACACTCTGAACTGGAGTGTGAAAAAGAAGACAGAGT
The DNA here is from genome assembly GCF_028389875.1 of Rhea pennata. Lineage (NCBI taxonomy): Eukaryota > Metazoa > Chordata > Aves > Rheiformes > Rheidae > Rhea > Rhea pennata. The sequence goes on from NC_084664.1 coordinate 161,111,122, forward strand.
TGCTCAAGAAATCATATTAAAGATGCTCCAAAAGCAACACTGACTGAGCACAGCTTCTTAACCAACTCTTGCCCTCTCAGCTGCGTATACACCACAGCGGAGATCGAGGTGAAGAAAGACTTCTCTTCAAACAGAGGCAAACCCTTCAAACAGAAGTCCTGGATGGGAGAATGGTCCCTATGCAAAAGAAGTAGAAGCTGAAATGCCACAGACTGCATATTAAACAACATTATTTTCTGTGAGAAAAATAATTATTGTTCCCAGGCCTCTGGAGGCACCTATGCAACCCATCAAGCTTGAGTCACGCATGCTCACAGGATTGGTGACTCAGCTTTTGCGTCTTCAACAGAAAGGTTCACAACAGTGTCAAATTCACCTCACCTAACTCCAGATGTCTACAACGGGGTATCTACATCAGAGTTTGTTCTCCAGGCTCTTGTTATAGTCAATAAAGAGCTGGTCAACAGAATTTATATTGAATCAAATATAGTTGCCTATATAAGAAAAAGAAACATATCCTAACGTCATTGACAGTGTGAAGGACCTCTCCATTACGGATGACAGGAAGTGAGTGTAATTTTATCAAATGCACACAGTAGACACTGACTCCTAAAAACTCTAATTTAACATTTTTCACAGTGCTACTGGTTTCTCATTAAACCTCTTTCTTCTCCTTTACGCAGTTACTCGAACTCTGAGAACTATCCAGGTTTCATATACTAGCTCAGTTTCTCCATGCACAAGATATCAATGGGTCATTTTCTTTTAGTAGACATAATAAAGTTTGGTCTGTAAAACGTATGTCAGAGAAGTCACTGCACTGTCATCCAGTTGCTCCTGAACCAATTAAATTTATCACAGTGCAGTAGTATCAAGATTTTCTTCTTATACCCACTGTAGACATCAGATCTACAAGATTACCCGGTAACTAAACTGTGTTAAAAAGGCCTATTTGTGATCACTTATTAAATCAAGACTAAATCCGTTTCAGTCAGCAGAGTCACAGCAATGTAAATTTTATACTAGAGTAGACTCAGGTTGCAAGGGCAGGCTTTTTTCATGTTTTATAAGCTGAGGGTCTCTTTCATTTGTGTGAAAAAGGAATATAAATAGCCTAATGAGTAAGAGAATGAACAAAAGCAATCTGATATTATATTGTCTCTAGTTTATCAGGTGCACTGAAAATTGAATGCAACTGTATTATATAAAATATATTTTAGTATTGAGTAGCTTGAGCAGAAGTGGGAGATCAAGCACACACGTATTAGTTCTGTTGTGCAGATTTACACTAGTCACAGTGGATCTTTTAACAGGCCACATCCTATTTTTTTTTAGACCAGCAGGATTTAAGGATTATTTTTAAACACCAAATCTGGTTTTGCTGTCTTCCCCTCCAATTGAAAATAACCTAAATATTAATTTACTGATTGAACACCTATAGTAGTTAATATGCAGATAGTGCTTGTCGATGTCAATAGATTTCTGAGGAATGAAATGTGGTAAATGAGAGTAGTAAAGAGTATTTGTTCCCTTTCAGTCTATGAAATGTTCTGTAAAAGTTATTACAGTAATAAAATAGAAGTACTCCTTCCCCTTCTTGCCTCTCCCCCAAAAAGCAAATCTTAATATGCCTGTATATTCTTCTAGTCTATTTTATCCAGTTGTCTTCTGACAAATATCTTGAATCTTCTATTACTTTTGGTTTAAACAAAAGTAGACTTTCGTTGTTAAAAGATGTGAAAAGAAGGTAAAAATTGTGGGGGGGGAAAAAGGAAAACAAACAAATGAAAAAAACAAGAAGAGAATAAACTCCTGGACGAGGCAAAGAGTGAGGGGAGGAAAGATATGAGTTGCTGTGAATAGTCACTATAGGCCAGAAAAAAAAAGGAACTTCTGATGAAAACATGAAATACGAACGTATCAAGCCCTGTTACCAGTCACTGACTACACAACGTCTGTGTATCACAAGGACATAACACAAAGGCATGAAAAATGCTAGAGTGGGTCTGATCAAGGATCTCCTTCTTCAGAAGAGCTATTTCACTTTCTAGGTTCTGCTTACCACATGGACCAGCTCTCTGCTGACTGTCATAGGAGCTTTGACACCTCGTGAACGTCTAGACATCTGTGTGCAGACATCTACGTTGAGGTGTTTGTGCCTGCAGCTCACTCCCACCATCAGTGGCTGATGCCTGTGGACCCTGGCTAGCAGAGCAGGGCTCAGCTCTGCCTTAGAGACCTGTTTAAGGACAGCCTATAGGAAACAGAAGTTCACACATACTCTGCTTGTAGGAACTCAGCTTGTCTGTTTATCCTAGGACTATCATTATGATATCTGCTTTATTACATTAACTCAGCAAAAGCATACACATGTGCCAAGTGCTTTGCTGAATAGACTTAAGCACATGATTGACTTTAAGAGTGTGCTTAAGCACTTCGCTAAATCAGGGCTTCTATGTTTTCTCCTCTCAGAACATCTGGTCCATTTGCATATATTTTCCATATAAAGAATCTGATATGCAGAGGAAGATAAAACTATTTCCATGGTTGCACATTCAGTGGTACTGCTGCCTAAGCTAACTTAAGCTATTCCCTTTCTCTCTCTCCTCTGACCCACAATTCCTCAGCAGCACCAGTTGGGCTGGATGGCTCTTTGGTCAGCCATTGGGTGACCCGGATTACAGCACTGGTTAAGATGAAAAATTACTATATTTTTTCCATGAATTCTTTTTTTTTGGATTTATTTATGATTGGATATGCACAAACTGTCAGTAAAACAGATCTGGGAACATAGGATCAAATCTGGAAGGTACTTAAACTGCCATCAGCCAAGGGAATACACATGCAACTCTTCCTTGTATGTATAGATTCAGAAAACATTGGCCGTACGTGTTCCTTGCTGAGCAGGGATTTTTTTTTTTTTTTTTTTTAAGTTGTATTTAGGTCTATCAAAGAAAACAGCAAAAAATTACTAAGTTCATTTTCAGCCACATCTCTAATGTAAAGATTCCATTCTACAAGCAAAATACACTGCAGAACTTTTTGTAATTTTTTAAATTGTTTGAAATTATTATGTAATTAGAATGAAGCATGCAAAATGTCTTGTTTAAAGCTGAAGAATTCTAATTCTGAAAAAAAAAAGAGTCTTTTTCTTTCTCCTCCTTGTTAGATGAGCCTGTTTTCCCATAATGGCGATTTTGCTGCAACAACAAAGACAGAAAAGCAAAAGATGACCATTTCTGATGGATAATTCCTGTCTCAGGTAATATGTAACAGTGCTCTAAAAATGAATCACTGCAGAAGACATGGAGCTTATGATACCAGTAGCACTGCCTTGATCTGTAGTAATCTAGGTCAGCTAAACCAGAAAAACATTACTGGACTGAGACTGTTCATGAAAGCTTGGAAGACATAAAGAATTAGTGTTCTTTGCCATCTCCACGGGGGTGAAGGACAATAAGCAGCTCTGACCATTCCCTGTTCCTTGACCATAATGTCACCCAATCATAGACCACCTTTAAAAGAGAGTACATCAGGGAAATGTCTGCTTACTTTAACAAAATATTTATCTTGTGGAAGCTCTTTTCTCTCAAAAGCTGAAATAGTAATTTTAAGAATAATGAGAAAAATATTCTATTTTTTTCTAATTCTAATATTGCTAATAAGAAAAATATTACTTAGTTCAGGTAATTATTTTATGGTCTAATGGCTTAATATGGCTTAATATTTTACTCTTCTCCTCATTAAATACCCAGAACCCCTTCACCAGCAACACATGAACTTACCTTACAGCCTCAGGTAGATGAGACTTTTAATTCAAAATAGTTTTATAGTGACACTATATTGTTAATATTTTAAACCTGGGAAATACTTTAGGCCGTTATTAGACCTAATGTATAGCATTTATATTTTCCTTTTCTTCAAGAATTTGTGCTATTCACCAAAAAAAGGTGTTTCTTCATTAACTAAGCTAGATAACTAGCTGAGTTCCTGACTTTTTTTTTCCCCCCTGATATTAGAAAAGACACTTAGGCCAAAAAATGTCAAATCTAAGGATCTTTGTGGGAACTTAAATCTCAGTTTCATCTGCTAACAGAAGAATTCTGTCTCTCAGAAGTTCTGAGCATCTTTATCCCATCCAAAAGGTGACAAATCTTTCAGTAACTGTCGAGAGTAATGGGGCTTCACACACGATTAATTGATTACAGCAAGTAAAAGATGGGATTATTCCTGTATTGTACTGATAATTGCACTCAGCTGAATGCAGATATTTTGAGCTGCAGATTTTAATCAGTGGTCTTGCTGATCACTTATGTGCATTGTCACACAGTCCAAACAGTCTGGTCTGTATTTCGAGTCCCTTCTGTTTGAGCACCAAACAACTTACAGGGATTAACGTGAAATTCCTACATTCATAACTCAGAGCCTAAGGATAAATTATGCCTGAAAAAGGAATTGGACAGGTTAAATAATGTATTGTTTCTATGTGGCTTCCCAGCAAGATAGTAAGCAGATAAGAACAGACAAAAGAGTTTAAACTTTAATTACTGTGTATAAAGCTATTTTGGGCATATCCTACCAAATAAAATCCTTAAAAAATCTGATTCTTTTCTTTAAACAACAGCTTTATAGCTCATGGTGCAGAAAAAGTAGAATTGATTTGAGCAGAAATGAATATAGTTGGCTGCTTTGTCTGGTAATGTGGTCCAGCAGATTAGCTATTGTTATATCAACACATACGAGCTGTTACCTACAATAACCCAAGGTAACCTGGCTGTTTTCTACTCTTCATGCGTAAATAACTCCCTTGATTCATCAGTTACCATAGTGTGTTAATTATGGGCAAACACTGTGCACATTCGCAAACTCAGGGAAAACAAATTACAAAGCTGGCTCATACCCTTATTACTGTATTCTGTGATATGATTAAGCTCACAGTACTATTGACTAGATCTGCCTGCATTTTTCTTTCCTTTTGTTTGCATATCATGCGGAATTTTCCCCGTTTGCTGATTCAATTGCCTCCTGTCCCATTTGCAATGACATTGTTATAAGGTGATAGAAGAATGATGAGCAGTGTCAATTACTTCCAAAGACAATGGAGTTAATCTACGTGGATAATGGATACTGGCAAAGGTGATTGAGAGATGTATTGTTCAGGGAAACAATTAGCCCAGCCAGCTTAACCCCTAAATGGGTTATCCTTTGTAAATCCTTGAATCATAGGAAATAAACTGAGTTATAACATGTCATTATTTAGTTCAGCACAATTAGTATCTAGAGTAATTGCTAAGAATACGCTTTACATGAAACAACAAGCAATGCGGGTGGTTATTAGTTTCCGACAATAATTCTTACCACGTGCAATGAAAAAATATGAATAGAGTTAATGCACCGTGGAAAGACTGGTGAAGTCAGAATTAGTGGGGGTGAATCAGGGTGAATTAGTTGAATGAAAACTGATAATTTTTCATTCCTCTGATTGCTCATTGTTAACTCTTTCTCTTGTTTTTTTTTTTTTTTTTTGTCCTCTTCCCAAAATTACCACTTCAGTTTCTCTGAGATTTCTACACAATACACTCTTTGAAAAAAAATATTGTTCGAGCTACTCTGTTTGCAGCAGCGGTACATGTCTATGGGAATGACATACAACTGTAGATCTCTGAGACTCACCTCTGAAAAAAAAAGACATTTATTTTTGCCATTTTTCTTAAACTATGTGGAAGGGCAGTATTTGTGAATATCCGTACACTGAGTTACAGCAGATAAGGTTCTTCAGGATGACCCTTAGCCTTCAGGAGAACTTACAACAGCAGTGTATTTCTCATTAGACCTCAGCTGCACTAAATAAGCCCTGTGGATTTTTCCAAAAGTGATTTGTGATTTCATCTGGGTTGCCCAGAATGAAACCTGACTGTCTGAAAATCAGGCTCTTTGAAAAACTGGGTGTCCATTGCCCATCTCGAGGAGGACCCCAAAAATAAGACACTTAAAATTACAGGGAAATTGGGAAAACTTTGCCTGCAGTTTTGTGGCAAGAGAATTCCAGAGAAAAAGACACAGAGGTAAGAATATACATTGTTGTGCAACCATTTTCATTGCCATTATTGCTTCTCATTCTGTAACTCACCAGGAAATTTAGAAATAAGAAGTCAGCAAAAGAAAACTTTGACCTAAAATGAAGCTGAACTTTTTAAGAATTTCATCTGCCTATATATATATATATATGTGTGTATATATATGTATACGTATACATATATATATACATATATATATGTTTATATACACATGCACACACACATATATGTATTTCTTCCACGTGATTCCTCAGTGGAACAGAAAATGTTTGAGGCCAACAACCCTACCATTTTCCTGTTATTCTTATTAATTTTTTATCCAGTCTTTTGGGACTTCTAGTGACTGAGTCTGAGGTTGGTGGTGAGAAGATGATTTTTTCCTAGCTTTAGTAGTATGAAAGTTTGGCAGCTATTTGATGTTAACTATCTAAAGAAAAGCAGTGCATTAAATGTTTGGGCTGTGAAGGACCAAGTTTGGCAGGATTAATAAACCAAAGGAAAAGAGGCATGGACAACAAGCCCCAAGTAAACAGGCTTGGAAAGATGCAAGTTGAGGTTATAGTCGTTTGCAACATATGACTTGTCCTTGACAGCTCTGCTTTCAGAAGACATCAGTCCTGCAGAGTAATCACCTCCATAATAATCACCCTTATTCATCGTAATCAGGTAAGAGGGAAGTTCCACAAAATTCCCAGCTGTGGAGTTAGAGTGAAGATGAAGAGGCAGCTCTTCATTATTCCCAGTTCCGAAGTAACTCTCAAATTAAAAACACAATTCATCTTGTTCTGGCAAATAGTGACAGTGAGATGAAACAGCTTATGACTCCAGAACTATTCACCACCTTCACAGTCATTATTAGATTTTTATTTTTTTTTGAGAGAGAGAAAATACACTGATACTGGCTTATTTTTCTGCATGTGTGAGTCATAAAATATGAAGCACCTTTTAAGTTATGACATTTTTCAGTTTCCAGCCTGAAACATTTAGAAATATGTTTCATGGATATAATATCATACTAAGACTCAAAGACCAGAAAATATCTAAATTCCCTAATGTCTTAGCTCTACTTACAAGATTCCTTTGTGTTTAGAGCATAAAGTCTAGTATACACTTTTAAAGAGCATCGTTTCTCAGAGAACACAGAGACATGAGTACCACAAGTAAGCATGAACTCAGAAATTACCTGTGATAAAAATCTACTGTGAAAAAATAGGATAAATTTGCCTGTGGGACTAAATTAGAAAAACGACCAATTTTTTTAACTCTGTCAGCCTTCTTGGAGATGGAGCTGTGATTTACATTTTGTGAAAGGAATTTCATAATCAGGAGATTTTAAAGTCCATATTTAGCTATATAAACAAATTATCTTCCCCCTGCCACAGACACATTCAACATCCTACAGCTCACGGTGCAGCTAGGACTTCGTGATGGGATAGGTACTTTTATAGTGAGAAAACGTCAAATAGTCTTTTAATGAACTTTAAGAGAAAGATGAGTGAAAAGAGAAGAGCTGTTTACTGGAAGATATAAAACGATATAAAACGATAGTGCAACGTGACCAGACGCAACGTAGGATGGTCAGAAGAGACAAGGCAGGTGCAAAGTGCAAGTATGGTGACATTTGATCCCTGTTCAGAAAAACTGCTGGTTAAAAGTTCAGCATGGATGTTGTGTAGCTGTTTAACATTTGCTGAAGAAAGAATATTTATATTACCAGTATTATCTTTGTCCTCCTACCTCATGGCTCTTACTATTATATTCTTACCTGGTCCAGGTGCCCTCACAGCAGAATATTTGGGAAATCTTTCTAATTGATAAGATGTGTTGTACCTTTGCTAGCAATCTCAGACAAAATATTAATACTATGAGAACATTTCATTTGAATGAGTTTGCATGTGTGAATGATCCCTCCCTAAAGACCATACCTGGCTTTTAATTTGGTGTACAGCACCAGGCCATCCATCTTCCTCTGGCTTGTATGGGAATATATTATTAGTCTGAAGAAATCTTATTTCTAAAAGCATGAGGATGCTAAGCCTACTTAAGCCTGCCAATCAAGTCATACACCACTGTTACAGGCTGCTTTTTAACTATGGCTGCTACTTTCATTTATACAGATGACTCAGGAGAGATGCAGGCTACCTCAGGGTCGACATCAGCTTGTCGTACAGCCACAAGGACCTGTGATGACAAGTTTTCTTTTTCAGGGATAATATACTGCAGGTTCATAATATATGCTGGATGAAGGTTCAAAAGAGTGACAGTACTGAAGGCGAGAGACATGAATTATTGCACTATGCTCACAAAATTCAAAGCCTCTTTCGTCTTTAGAGACTTGATGTGCACAGGATCATTGATAGGTTGGAGAGCTGAACAGCAGGGGAAACGGATATAAAAATCAGGCAGCACCTCAGATTGCTGGACAGCAGTACCCATGGGGGTGGGACTCCAAGAGAGCCAGAAGCACAAGGGGAATAGCCAAGCCATCGTGGCTGATCATAAGCACTAAAGTGGCCACTCAATCTTGGACTCGTTTTGGAAACCAGCGCCTTTGGTAGGTACTATTCTGTATGAGGCGGACGTACTATTTCATTCAAGCATCTCTACACTATAACCCATAGTGTTCTGGAGAGTTGCCCTTCATTTTTGGAAGCCTTTATTTCTTGAGACCTAGATTCATTATTTCCTCCTTTCACCATAGACTTCTACATTTTGCCATGACTGTTTCCCGTTCATTCAATGAAAAAAAGTATTTTGATGTGCTCATCACCACATCTTTATAAACTCACGAATACACCTGTTTAGTACACCAAACCTCCCCTAGCACAAGTGTTGTCTCAACTCATATCCTTCTACAGTAGCTAGTCTAAAAGATCAGACTCCAAAGGCCATATCTGGTAGATGAATACTGACACCAAGATTTGACTCCTGCTGAATACTTCAGCAGTCATAAAGCTTCAGCTCAGGTAAGTCTCATAAAAAAGTTAGGTCCATAATTATTACTTTCCAAATACAGCATTCACAATACAATATTGTCAGTTAACTAAAAACCTAATCCTTAGAACATAAACCTAAAAGAAGCTACTTTGACTAACTGGTCTAACCTCCTGCACAGCACAGAGCACAAAATTTCAAACAGCCAATAGCAGCCAAAACCCAGGAATAGAAGAAATAATTATGTATTATTATGCATGAGCAACACAGATAAGTAACAGCAAGACCTTGCTACCAGCTAGAAGGGGAAATACTGACTGAACTTCAGCTGAAGTGAAGTAAGCTTCGCTATAATCTAATGCAAATTCAGTCTTTATCCTTTCTGCATTTTAGCCACGAAAAAGGAAGCCAGGACTTAGATACATTAAAAGAGATTGCTATATATTTTATGTCATGCATTAAGAATATTTTACACTGGAGATTTTAAAGAGCACATTAAAAAGTACTGAAATCAGTCATATCAATTGGCAGTGGTATAATTGAGCTCTATAAAGATTATTGAAATACTTTTGCAACTATAAGAAGTAGTATAAATAATAAGGTGAAATAAATCTTCTTTCCATTCCCCACCCTAAAAGAAATGAACTTTGCAGTGTTTGCTTCTGAATTTTTGACAGCTAGGAAGATCAGCTGAAAGTGACAAATTGTTGACTAAATCTGTTTACAGGCCACAAGAGATAGTAATGTTTGCGAAGGGAAAATAACAACACTTCATCCACCTTTGTATCTTCAGATTTCCCCACTTCCTACTCATCTCTTCCTGGAATTTTCTCCCTTGCATTCTTTTTTTATGCAGTGTACTGAATAATGCCTGTGTACTAGTAGTGTTATATCCAATGACGGTGTAAGACCAAATTTTTTTTTTGTTTTTCCTTTGGTGGCCCTGTCCCTACCAGAGCTCCTGTCTTGAATGTCTGCTCAAAGAAAATAAAATTACGCATTAGTTATCTCTTCACTAATGCAGAACTGCTCTCTCCTACTCTGATCCAAAGGCAGTTGGTTAGTATTTCTATTAACTAGGACTTTTTTTTTTCTTTTTGGTGGCTTTGATGCTATCTCAAAGGCATGTGGGCTTGCTACCATACTATAGGCTAGATTTGGTTCTTTGGTCTAGCAGCTAAAGACTAAACACACACAGGACATACGCCGTGGGAAAAGTAGTCCGAATTGCTTCATTGACCCCCAAATTCCCATTCTTTGATCTGGAGGGAGTTTGGTATGCCAATCAGTATGGTATTTCCTTTTTTTGGTAAGGCTGTCAACATAGCTAGCTGTGACCATGGGCTGAGGAGATCAGAGCTCTGAGAGACAGACTCATCCCTTCACTTTAACGATGGTACTCAGTGACTGGACATATTGTGGGGCTGATATATTTCTGTAAATCATACAGGTATCATTGCTGTAAAGCAATTATACCAGACACACACACAAAATAACAAAGATTCTTTGCACCTACAAATAAAATCTCACAACGGCCCTGAGAATTCAATACATTGCCTAATATGCTCCCACAACCCAATATATTTCATTTACAAGCCAATCTATTACCCAATTTATAATCAATCTGTCATGCGTGTGAATCCATACGAATCATGAAAACACCCATACATAACACACTTCACATAATTAAATTTTGTGCTTGCTAGCATCTCGTTCTCCTCCTACAAACTGCTTGAAACAAACACCTCTTATTATATTCAAGGTGCAAACACCATCAGGGAAAATGGTGCAACAACAGTGCTACAGAACTTTCAAGCAAATGTTTATTCCCAGATCAACTTTCAGAAAGACCTAGAAAATCTCACTGCAGTTGTGCATGGGATTCCAGCAGGTATCCTGGCATAAAATTCATTTTCTCTACAGAAAATGAATGCGCACACGACATTTATACTGCAGCTCTCTTCACTCCTAGGGTCTGGAAGAACATAGAGATGTGAATGATGGCACTGCGAGCTGCACCTGCCTATATCACATCCATGTGAAAGCAGTCAAATCTGCCAAAAAGCAGATCATCAGTATTACTCCTATCAAGTTTTCCATGCATTTTTCCTAGATCTTAGAAACTAGAAGTTCCTAAAACAAACATTCAGAGGATGGGAGTATCTCTGCGGAAGAAGTTTGGCATTTTGACCCAATGGAAAGAACTGAATTTTCAGTTCCTAGACTGCAGCTCCCCAGTATAAACTTTGATGTTTCTGCAATTATTAACTGAGGTTATGTTTCAGAGTAGGGTTCTAGGGATATGTATGGATTTACCTGAGAGTAACAAGCACTCTATTCTAATTAAGAATAGTCTTCATTTGAATGCATTTGCCTAATTATGATTGACCTTTGATTGAAATGGTAGCAAGAAGTACTGCAACAGCTGCTCATTTTGTTTCAACAAGTAGAAGCTTCTGTTCAGTGAGGGTAATCACAAAATTGTAGAAAAGATGGCTCAGAAAAAGGATGGAGTTCAACCATCTGCCCCATGCTGAGAGGAGCTTTCCACGAGTGCTTTCTAACAACTGTTGCTGCAATCTAGTTCAGTAACTACAAGTCAACATGCTCCCCATGCTAACTATAACCATACTTCATTCTCTAATGTCTAATAGATACCTCCTCAGCTACAAGTAAAAGACAGGGATAGTTATTGCTGCTCACTGTTTTCCACCTTGATTCATGTACAAGTCTTGGGATAATTGAAAGGAAACTCCTGTCCTTTTTCAGGATGTGTTGTGCAGTCGGATATACCAGACTGAGAAGGAGAACTTGTCTCAGAAGTGTACTACAAACACTGACAACGAAGAACTCGACTGCTGTTATCTCTTGTTGTGTTTCAGGAAGTACCTAGCTACTGTACACACGACAGACATTTCCAGGCATCTTGTGTATTCGTTCTGTTTATGAAGGCTTATTGAAGGTTTTTTTGTTCTTAATTACAATTTCTTGAAGTCTGCACTGTTGCATTAATTTATTGCATGTGAAAACACAGTATGTATTAAAAATCAGAGCTATCAAAGCTTCTTTTGACAGGTTTACACGTAACAGATTTCAAAAAACAATCACACTGCATTTACAAGCATGTGGTTAGAAGCTGGTGAACACTGGATTGACAAGTGTGGAAACTGAATTTCTTTATCTAAAACCAGATACAGAGCATGTTGCAACAGGGTAAGCCTCTTTCACGATGCTCAGCCTATGTGCTACCCATATGATGGTGGATTGGGCTGTAACATGACATTTTCGAGCTCAGCACATATTTTGTTCCCAATTCTCACCCTTCTTCAGGGTCATTCTTAGGTACATCCCATCTCTACGGATTTGCAGCTTGTCCTGCTCCATAGTAGTAGATGTTAAAATAAAATAGAAAAGAAAAGAAAAGAAAAGAAAAGAAAAGAAAAGAAAAGAAAAGAAAAGAAAAGAAAAGAAAAGAAAAGAAAAGAAGAGCTATTCACGCCAATTTCATTTATTCCCTTTGCTCTGTGCTCACAAAAGCTCTGTTGGTGGCCTTGAGAAATGAACCTAACCTATCATTTTGATTATCGCTTATCAAACCTATTCTGGCTCCTTGTTCCCAGTCTCCTCGGACAGTTGCTTCTTGTCTGCTAGTTTTAAGGGCTCCCAGATGCTTTCCCCAACCTTTTACCTAAGAAGCCAGATCAGCCCTTTTAGTAGATTCTGGTATTTCGTGTGCTTTGGTGAGCTGTCCCACATCTCTGGGAGGATCCCCTAAAGGTCTATCCAAAGCTGCTTAATTATCTACCTTCAAATTTTTTTATGCTGCTAGTGTGCCACAATCAGTATAATCTCATCATTTCCTGATGTCATCACTGAGTTCCTTATTTTCAGTGTATAACTAGTGGTTGTCACTGGTGTTACGCTTTGAAGAGGGCTGTAGGAAAAGCTCTGTGATTCTCCATGCTTAACCCTGACTCTGTTTCCTTAGTGGTCCAGTGATACTACTACTAATAAAATAATAAAATGAGGAAGTGAAAACTAGATTTGCTATAGTTATTTTAGTGATTGACATATTTACTATAGCATCCATTCTTGGTAGTATTCTAAGATATTTTGGCAAGTTTACCAGGATTTAAAGCAAAAAATAAAATAAAATAAAATAAAATGTTAGAGTTAAAAAAAAAAAAGAAAAAAGAAAAAAATGTTTCCCACAGCCAAAGAAACTGAATGTGTATAAAAGTGTCTTCAGACCAGCAGAGCGATACTAGACTAAGGTCAACTGATCTTCCACCAAACAGGCTGGAGGAACTGAGAAATCATCTCATAAATTCACCATTGGATGGAATGGAAAGTCAACTATCTCTGTTTAACAAATATTTCCATAAACCTCAAGATTTGTTAGGTTCTAAGCATGTTCTCAGAAACTCTGGTTTTCATCCTACGTGTTTGTGTCTGGATATTTGTCCATCTTTGTCTTGTCTGACCTACATGCACAAGTCCCAAGCCAATGAAACCTATTATAGAAAAATTGTTTAAAAAGGACCTCTGGGGGTCTCTAGTCCAACTTCCCACTTGTCATAATAATATAGCCAGTAGTAGATCAGATCAGCTACTGCTCTGTCCCACCAAGTCCTAAAAACCTCCAAGGATGAGATTCTACCATCTTTCTGGAAGATCTGTTCCTGTACTGTGTTATCCTCCTACTGAAAATTATATATATATTTTTTTCTTTTCCTCCTAATGCACAATCTGAACCTATCAAGCTGTAATTTGTGGCTGTTGTCTCGTTTTACCACCAGCTGCTTCTGTTGAGATGGATTTTGCTCCATTGCCTTTACACCACTCTTCAGATAGATGAAGACAGCAATTAAATTCCACCTCAGCTTCCTCTTCATCAGGCTAAAACAGTCCTTGACAAATCCATATTGAGTGTTCCTGATTACCGTTCTCTCCTTTGCATGTTTGGAAATGGATTGCAAGAGGATCTATTTCGTGATCTTTCAGCCCCTGAGGTGGTGCAGACAAGTCTTCAGTTCCCTCAGCCCTCCATCATCACTGTCTTAAAGATGGGCATATTAACCTTTTCCCAAACATCAGGGAATCTTCCCAAGTCACCAAGACTGTTCCCAGACAGTGACTGGTTACTTAATGATTTTACAAAAAAAATTTAGCCAAGTCTTTCCACACTTTCTGCATCCAGTGTCATGGAGGAAATACTCAAGGAATTAAATATTGTGTGGAATAAATCCAGTCTCTCTTCCTCTGTAAACCATACGTGAGCTGTTAGTTGTGTGTAATAACCATCCCTCTATTTCTTCTTATTTTACGTACATTGTATGGATGCTTCCGTCTCTAAACTCCAAAGTAAGTTTACGAGATGGAAGTTCATATTTATGGATTCTATGGACAGTATAAGATAGAATAACTTTTTTATCATCAGTCTAAGAAAAAATATCCTCACTATCCAAGTCACTATGATATTGCAAGAAAACATGAAAGTCTGGGGCCTGTTTTTAGCTGTGTTGGAGACTTCTTTCATGACTTTAAGACAGTTGATTACTGCAGCTCAGTTACTCACTTATAAAACAAGGCAATATCTCAGTAAGAAAGTGTTAAACTGATTCTGTTAATACTTAAAGGTTGTTGAGATGCAATCAAATGGACAAATATAGAAGACAAAGTGAAAAATCCTTTTCGGAGAATACTGTTCAGTATTACTTTTAAATTAAAAGTGGAGGAGAGCAGTCCTACCTTTGAAAGTACTAGAATATTCATTTAAGGATGATGAAAGGAAAAATAAAAGTAAAGTGAACCAAAAATTCCTGATCAAAACTTTTTTTTTCTCATTTAAAATTTTGGGTTTGTTATTTTGAAATTCATGCTGATTTTTTTTTACATTGATATATTCCATAAAAAAATTAAATTCTAGAACGAATCAAAAAGTTATTAGTATTTTTTGTTTGTTTGTTTTTTGGGGTTCAGAATGACATTTTTTGCTTTTGAAAACAGCTCTGTTTTATCATTATAATTAACCTATTTAACATAGAGCAGATGATATTTTAAAATTTATTCCTTTTCTACATTCTTTGAAAAAAAACTTAAAAATAAATAAAAACATACGGAGCCAGCTCAACTCATTGTATTATTTTGAAATTATTAAGTTTTTTAAACGTTTTTCATTAGTAAACAAAACTGTAGGTTTTTTCCCAGTAAGTGGAACCTGATCTTTTTTTAGTTATTTTTGAGAACTATCCTTTACTGAAAATTGCTTCACATAGTTCTATAACAAATATATCTAAAACATTCCAGCTTCAAAAAAGGAAGACTAGCTGTTCCCTTCAGTGTTTCTTTGATATCAAGGTCTAATGTGGCTTCTCACTCTTAGTGCTTCCTACTAGTGTTTTCATTGGGGCCTTCACAAATGCATGAGTACCATATCTCTAGACATATGTATGCAGGTGTTCATGCTAATAAAGGCTCACTGTTTCAGAGCCTATTACCATGAACTTTTCTGGATGAAACCCATATTTTAATGAATAGGAATATGATGAACTGCTCTTAACCATTTACAAAGTGTGATCCGTACATTGTTGCAGTCCTACACATTTGAAAACGAGTTAGTCTTTGTGGGAACTCCGATTTTCAGTGAGATATGCAACCTCACGTCTCACTCAGAGGGTGACCTGCTTGTGATTTTACAGGTAGCAAACAAGGAAACTCTTAGGTCAGCAGCCTGACATGACTGAGTTATTTCTCTGCTGATAGAAATGGCTAGGTGGGATTTTGAATTTATCGCTTTATGTTTGCAATTCTGAAGCAAAACGCTCCCTAGTGAGACCTTAGGCAAGGAGAACCAAAGATGAAAGCTTTAAGCGACCTGCCAGGGCCGCAATGTTTGCTAAGAGCTCCCTCCTGTCTGGACACGTTGCCAGGCCTGCATCATCACTATCTCAGTGATGGGACACTGAGGGTCTCTCTGTGATCAGAAAAGTTATATGTAGGTGTCTCTATGGCGGTGTCCATGTATCCCCCAGGTGCTTAAGCTCCCATTACAATTATTAGAAATCCAGAATATCATTAAATAAGCCTAGAAAACATTTCCATTCAGCTTACTGTAGACTCTTAAAGACTGGTCACCTAAAATGATCAGGTAAAATGAACAGCCTTCACTTTTACATGAATAATACTTTAATGTACTGCTATACTTACTGCATAAGGCAGGAGAAAATGTATTTTCTCTCATTTAGCAATACTTAGCTCCTTCTGACTCCACAGGACCAGAGGCAAGTTTTGTCCCTCTCAGTATTTTGAAGGTTATCATTAAGTTACAGTAGTATCAGGAGCCTCAGTGAGGTCAAGGGCTTCATTCTCTCACGTTGTGGATTTGCATTTAGAAATGATAATCAGTCCCCCTTATTTAAGCATTGTTTCATCTATATTTTAGATGACATTTCCCAAAAGGAAGTTGTGGAGGCAAGGAGGATCATAATTATTTTAAAGTGAACTTTGAATTTCCTGTACTCTAACGGG
The DNA here is from genome assembly GCF_028389875.1 of Rhea pennata. NCBI lineage: Eukaryota > Metazoa > Chordata > Aves > Rheiformes > Rheidae > Rhea > Rhea pennata. Next base: position 161,127,663 of record NC_084664.1, read on the forward strand.
CAAGGGTAGAAGACCTCCAAGACCTCTGTAGTCAATCAGCCTACTGGTGTAAACCTGATTCCTGAGAAAGAAATGGTAATGTATGTCTTTTCCATACTAAACCAGTCTTATATATACTCACTTAGGAATTGAGAGATCTGCATTTTAGGACCTTGTTGGTTTCAGGTGTCTGAAAGCACTTCTCTAACATCGTGAGTGGATGATGTGCCCTCCAAGCTAAAGATTATTCTTGTCAAAAGCACTTCCAAGGTGGGTTATGTGTCCAGGCAGCCGCAAGTTCAGAAGATGTGAGGTCATAAATGAGCAGATAAAGAAGAAATTGCTTAATGGGACTAATGATAAAATGGAAACTAGGACTCATGCCTAGAAAGATGCCAAGGAACATTCTGATGCCAACACCTGGGACTGGCTTTTTATCCAATGGTAAGGATCTATAGCAAAATGCATGCGTGTTGATATTTTTTCATTGACTACGTAGGGAGTGAAGGTGCCTAAAATTAAGTAGAGCCAAACTGTGAGTTCTAACCTTTACCAGAATTTACAGCTTGAAGGTTGTGAACAGAGGTGCTGCAGCCCCTCTGACACGGATTGTGTATCTGTGAGAGAGCATAGCACCTCATTTGTCCTTGTTCATTTCAATAAACCCAAAATTAGTCACACTACTGAGACTGAAATTTCACTGCATTCACTCATCACGCTTATGGCAGTAGTGGTTTTCAGGTATATTGGAACATATCTGATCAAATTACTTTGAAGTTTCCATTATACGTGAAAGAACTCCATATCCGCTTTGCTTAGCTTCTTAACCCTTTTGTTCGCTGCAGCAAGCAGGGGAGAGCAGAGGGATTTTAATGTAGTGACATAGACTGCAGTGATTCAGAGGAAAATAAAGGGTTTCTTAGAACTCAGGAGATTTTTCATGTGTTTGCGACCTTGGCAGACTTGGGAGGACTTGGGGTAAGTCCATATTTGAAAAAGAAATCTCTTAGAGAGATCCAGAGGTAGGTGGTCATTTTACGGATCAGGCAGCTAGTCAAATCAAGTGTCTGCCTGAGAGCAAAGCAGACCGTTGCAGCGTTAAGACTGTTCTCATTCGAAGTCGTGAATGTGACATTAGGGCTTTTTCATACAAGGAAGGATCTTCTCTTCTGCTCTTTGAAATTTTAGCATCACTGAGTTTTGTTTCCTGTACAAATTATAATATGTTTTTTTTTTTTTTTCCTCAGTTTACTCTGCTTAAATTATCTTTGAAATGTCAAGTGGATATTACATTCTTCAGTCTTGAGCTATTGAGAAACATTGCTATACATCAAAAAAGAGCCAGGAGAATCTACACATTAAGGTCATGGGTGAGTGCTCTCATATCTGGGCTGGAGATCTGGAGCAGTAATCTTTGTGTTGCTTGCCTTTAATATAGCAGATTCATGATCAGCTTTGTTTTCTGGAGAGCTGGCAGAATTCTTTCCTGAGGCCAAGAAAATTCTCTGAGTTGCAGAAGAAAACCCAAAGTGGAAAATAACTAGTTGGACATTACCAAAAACAAATTCTTGTATTCTGATCCTTGCACAAAATACTGTTTCTCTGTTATATAAAAAGTGTTGTTTTGCATAAATCAGGGAGTGATCTCATTCATATATTTCTTAAACATTTTAAAACGTCCTATATTACCTTCTGATTTAACATTTATTACCTGACCACCTGGGACAGCAGAGTATTTAGTTAAGATGACTAGAAGAATCACCATCCCAAGTGGTCATTGCTTTTCTCTTATGGTATGTGTTTGGAAGTGTTCCCATATTTTTCCAAATCATTCTCTTTATTTTTCCAGTCTATCGCATGAAAATGTGAGTGTCAAGCATCTCTGAAATTGTGTGTGGAACATAATATAGCACATACTTTTGCTGCCAAAAATAGTCCGGTTAAGAAGCAAAGAGCAGCCTCAAATGGCAGTTAACATTCAAAAGCAAAGCTTCTCTGAAAACCTTTCACTAGATTCATATAGCTCAGCTTTAAAAAACCTGTGGATGAGGTCAGAAACATGACATTCTGCATTTTCCATACTTTATCTTTCTTGTAGAAAACAAGGCAAGAAATTTCTAATATCTTCTGACTGAAAGTTCAGCCCAACATCTGCTGACCAAAGTTGATCATACTGACATGTGAACAAATCACCAGTTGTGGGGTTTATTAGACACTGGACTAGGCGACCCATCCTTCAACTGAGACTAGAGGCAGGTGTGCTGTGAGAGCAAGAATGCACAATATGAGCCAAGCAGATAACCGTGGTGTCCGCTTGTGAGAAAATTGTATCTAGGGACATAACCAATCGCTTTAGTAGCTGCAGCGCGTGCTTGTCGCTCTATACCCAATCACTGTGCTGTGTATGTCGCGTGCACGACTCGTGCTTACTGTATCGATGTATATATTTTGCCTTCTGATATGGATAAACGTCTTCTGATCAGAACCTGTCAGGAGTCCGTGCAATCAATCCCTTCAACCAGTGTCCAGAAGAGCCTTTGGGAAATTAGATGTGTTAATCTCTCTTTGTCACGGAGACTCTTCTACAAACACCTAACCTCTCTGCTTTCCATTTTCATCTTTCACCTCCAAAACAAAGCTAATCTTACTTGCAAGATGGCTAGGAAGTATAACGAATAATTGCAAGCTACTTTTGATAATCTTGAATGGAAGTTCAGATTAGAAACCTTCTCTGAGCATCCAGTTTACATTTCATCTTAGCTTGCTGTTCCTAAGCCTACACTGTTCTTTCACTAGCACACTTTTTTCTCTCCAGGATGAACTTGATAGAGTAGTTGGCCAAAGAGCAGGATATGTGTCCAGATATCTCCAATTTCCTTTCCACAACAACTTTCAAGCACTCCATGGGCAACACCAAACTCTAGGCTCAGTAAGTCAGACTGCAGGACATACTGAATTTTCCTGAAGGAAATTTCAAAGAAAATCTGATCCTGGCTTTCATAAAGACAATCACTTGCGATTGTCTTTCCATATAGCAAGAAAGAGAAACTAAGAGAAAACCAAGAGAAAACTAAGAAAAAACTAAGAGAAAGCCATCCTCATTCAAGTCAAGCAGTGTCCCCTTCAAAAGTACCTGAGACCCTCTTATATCTGCCTTTGGAGCTGCTTGTGTGATCTTATCAGACACATTTTCACAATCTTGCTTGGCTCAAAGCCCATTCAGAGTTTGTGAACATAGTTGCAAAGAAACAGTTTTGTCGAGTTAAAGTAGAAATTGCAATAGAATAGCGATTTTTTGGTAGTAGGCACATTGATCTGGGAATGTGCTTCAGTTTTACCCATTTTATTATATGGGGAAGCACATTCAAATAATATCTTTAGGGTTACAAAGTCAAGCACACAGAAAAACACTTCTAGAAGCTTTATCATATTGCATTTTATTATGTGAAAGAGAGTTTCTAGCCTGTCCTGGGCACCTAACAGGATCATGTAAGGATCCTGTCTCTGTGATTTACTGTATTATTTGAAGGAGGTATAGTTTCTGAGAAGATGAACAGGGGAAGTCAGATACTGGTTTCCTCTCAAACACAGGTTATGCTTGGTTGCTTCTTCAGTGACACCCATTCCTTATGTGTTCTTCATTTTCTAGGTGTTGAGTTTCGAGACCCTGAATTATGCAGTAAACTCATAGCAGAGTGGCACATAAAAGCTAAGAGCCCCCTTGAGCAGTACTCTAACTCTGGTCCATTCTTCTCTTCCGAAGGCTGCATGACCAGTTGACCTTCAGACAAATTGACTCTCTCCTAAGTATGAAACTGCAAGTCTGGGAAATCCAGAACTTCTTATCAAATTTCTAAACTAACCAAGAAACTGTTGGGTCAAGACCACCAACATCAAAACCTTTTAGCCCTCTTCAGATTAAAAATTTTATTCCTGATCTCATCAGAAACAGCTTTTAGTCTGCAGATGATTCTAGAGAATCTCTCATTCATTTTGACCAGAATTTTTATCTTGAAGAAAGGAAGAAATTATATCATTATTAAAATTTCACACTTGGAGAAATTGCACTTCAAAAAAAGAATAGTCAGATAATTCTGGAGCAGCTCAGCATGCAATATATTTTTGTAAGCAAAATAACTGCAGCAGATTGATATTATTAGAACTAAAATTACTACAAGAGTCTAATCCTGCAAGATGCTGAGTCTATGGGAACATGCAGCATTTAGCAGCTCTCAGGAAGTTCTCAATAACTCTTAGATTCAGGCTTAACAAGCTGTGATCCTGAGTTGCCCGCTAAAGATGTACTAAATGTTTCCACTAAGGGAAGTCCCAATTATGTGTTTTTATATAGAAAAAGAGAAAGTTAATGAACAGAAATGTAACAGCTCTGACGCTGGTAGAAGGCTGACTGAGCTGTCATCCTCATAACTTTCCCAGGGAGATAAATATGCCCTTTCTAGCTTCTCAGAAGTTATTATTGCATCTGATTTACAGTCATCATAAAGCTAGAGGGGCAAAAAATCAATGGTAATTTTTTGAGTCTTTCCATAATGAAAATTTAAAAAGCCCATTTTAAGTGAACAATATGAAAATGTTGTATCTTTGTTAGAGAAAGCATAGACTTATAAACTGACTCACGCCTGATAAAATAACCATGTTTATAATATATCAACAAGTCATGTTCTCAAATTCTTGAATTGAAAAGCAGTATTAATTTCAGCTCACATTTTGGGGTTCACAAATGTCGTATAGAACAACGTAGAGCTTTACAGTTTTCACTCCTTCCCTTTGGAAGAGGATTAAGATAAACTGGAGGGGGATCAGATCACAAACTGAATGCTTGCAGGATTTTAGGTAAGTTTTTACTGGAACACATGGAAGCTGCACCCTGTTTCAAGCATCTGTATTACAGTGAGATGATTCATCTTCCAGAGGCTCCAGCTGGTGTCAGTTGACTACAGAAGGACTAACTTAGGTTAGACATCTAACTTTTATCAAGCTCACATATATTTTATGAATCCTTCTTGTACTGTCTATTGTTTCCACCATCTGTCTCTCTGCTTGTTTCCCTCTATTTTTATATTGCTGGTAGCACACACATAGGAACTGCTTATTTTTCTCCATTGATATCAGAGCCCTGCTGTGCAAGGGCTTGCAGACATACTTTCCAAAGGTGGTTTCAGCTCCAAGGACCATCCTGGGCATGGAAGGATGGATGAAAAGTCGCCCATGGAAGGAAAGGTGATTTTGCCATAGCTCATATCTTTGCCTGTGTGGAGACTCAAATTAAGGTGTCTTGGTGTCAAACCTAGCACTCTACCCAGAAAACCTTCGTGTCCCTGCACATCTCACTGGTTTCAGGGTCATTTTGAGGGAGGACCTGTGCTGGGGCAGATGAATGTAACACCTCTCTTCCACCATGAGAGACCAAATGGAGTACGTCAAATTCAGAGCAGATGAAGTCTGTGCTCCATCAGAATAGATAAGTCTTCAGGGTGAGGTTTAAGTATAGGTGTCTGCAGTGTAAGGATGTTCCACCCTGAGTGTGGGTGTCAGCCTGGGCTCCTAGGCACACAGGACCAGTGAGTCTGGAGAGTCAGTGCTGTTTTGGGTGAGATTCATCTCATTTCCAAGATAGATGTTTATATCTGTTAAGATGAGTCACACCCTTAATTCCATTGACTCTTCTGACTCGATGCCTATTAGTGAGAGCCTAAACACTCAGCCCAGGTGGAGATGCCTGAGTTGTGAACTTCCAAATTAAAACAGAAGAACTCATTTTTAGTTCTTTTATGTGGGACCAAGCTCCATTCTACAGAAGACCTTAGCATTTCATCCTCAGGAGCTTCAGTGCCTTCATTGTGTGCATTTCGCTGTTTCATTCGATTTTGTGGAGTAACATAGTGCTTTCATCTTCCTCATTTCCCTGGCACCCCTGCCACCTGGTTCTCATGTCAACAGAGAGCTGACAATTTTATGTCTTTCTGTTTTCCCTGGGGGGTGGCAGGTGAGGAGCATGGGGAAGAAGGAGAGAAGAATTGTGAGACAAGGATGTTGCTCCAGCTCGTACTTTTCAGATACTCCGCAACCAGGAAAAATAAGTGCTCAGTTTTTTCACCATGTGTAGCTGCTGAAATATTACAACTGCCTTCTGCAGTGACTAGTTTGCAATACTTTGATTCTACAGACAGAGCAGCAGAGATGGAGGAAAAGCTTGGGAAAGGAACGTATGTGAGCTTCTAAGGTTTTCACGTTTCCAATAACTGTATCATGCTTAGGCAGACGTGTTCAGCATCCAAAAGGATGGTTAATCACCGCTAGGTAGAGAAACCTAGTGTTCAGCATCCTAGCACTCAGAGAGTAACAAAAACAATATGCTAGGCAGGGAAATAATATGTTTATGAATCAGACTGTGCTTTTGAAACACAATGTATATCTGATATCATCTTTGCTTGGAGCCACTATCTTTAATAAAGAAATATTGGAAATGTATTGAAAATAAAATTCTTTAAAAAGAGGTTAAAATAGGTAGTTTTCAGTAAGAATGAAACAATATGTCTATTTGTTGCTGTATATGGTAGAGTCCTTACAAAAAAAAAAAAAAAAAAATAGGACATAATGATTAACAAGCTACAACACAAAGCAATGATATTCATCATTTCCGTACTTTTGTCCTCATTTCACATACTCTGCTAAAAGGCATCTGGCAATGGTGTTAAGGAGCAGCATGCTTTGAATCTTCTCAGGCCTGGATCAGGCAAAGTGGGTTAATTGACTGTAATTTCAGGCATGTCCTTTTTCTTCAGGTCTCAAAGCTTCTTACATACCCTGAGCTGCCTGGTCTTGCAACTACCTTTAGAAGGAATCAGCAATCGCGTAAAAGACCAGAAACGACTGAAGCAACAGTAGATGGATTAAGGGATTTATTGTTTACACCAGAGCTTTTTACAACAAGCATCAGTGCAAGCAGAAACTGCCTATTTGCTGGAGAAACTGTCTGTTTCTAAAACACATGGAATAATGTGTTGACCTTGGGCTTAGGAGTGAAATGAGCACATAATAGTTTGCTTTTGTCAAGGAAAGGCTACATAATTCCTGTAAATGGAGTAACAAGAACAGGTAACCTTGTAGTACATTCATGTGTTCCTTTATTTTTTTATAAGACCATGAAGATGTTTTCACATCAAGTATCTTTTTATGTGGTGTGAGAGATCAAGGTATATTCTTAAGTATTTTCAAACTATCTTTTATAGTATGAGATCTGTAAATATGTTATACTACTGTGTAATTTAAAATGAATTACCTAAGCAATAGGCACAGTTGACAAAGATAAATAACTGAAAACTCTTAGAGATAAAACTATAGATTAAAAAAAAAAGCTTCATAGATAAAATACGGTTAGAGAGAGAAGTGCTCTTCTAAGGCGAAGTTTCTAACATCTGTCCTTGGTTTTGGTTCTTCCACGCTCACGAGAGGTTTCGAGCATAGCAATGACTTAAGGCTTTTCTTCTTTAAGCACCTTAAATGGTGGTTAGCCATTTCACAAACTAACAATTCTCTTGTTTTAGTGTATGAACATACAGTATTTCCTAAAACAGCTTTTAGCACTCTACCTCACCATTTAAAAAGATGAAACGACTTAAAAAGCAATTACCTGGCCTATCTACCTAAAATTTAACGCTCAACTATAATTATTTGTTTCCCATCACTTGGCTGTTTTATAACCTTGCAGCCATCAATACATTTATTCTCTACAGCCTCTAGTGAGGTAAAGGACTGATCCTCATCTTAAAGAATAAGGAGATAAGGTAAAGAGTGGTTTACACGACAGTAAGGAATAACTTCAGCCCTCTGGGATCCTCAACCTCCACTTAAACTGCAAATCTAACCCCCCACTTTGAGCAGGATTTGGTTGTGTAGTTGGACCACTTCATCCACTGTTAATGTACTTTTAATGAGCACAAATCTAACATATATTTAAGAAACCATAGAATAGATTGTTATTGCTTTTGGAATACCTAAAATTAGGTAAATAGCATTAGGAAACCAGACAAATCAGTCTTTATAATACAAATATTACTTTATATATCACAAGGAGGTATCCTTATGCACAGTTTATCCAAGTGATGCATCTTAAATGTGTTACTGAATATACAATAAGAATAATGCTTTCTTTTTCTTCCAAGTTAAAACAAATAAATAAATAAATAAATGTGAATAAAAAGAACCATCCTTAGGGATATGGTGTGGTTTTCACATAATTACTGCATTAGCCTGAAGGTAAAATACTGAAATGTGGAAAATTTCACCTCACATAAGCTGTTTTATGGTATAAACACACATCTGAAAAGGTCCAGCTAACCATGTGGTCTGAGACTTAATTACTGAAACATCTAGGCAGTCCCAGCTACTCAATTAAGGAGCTATTTTCCTTGCCCCAAATAGAGATGTTCTATCTCAAACTGAAGGACTCTGCGTGGGCATTTCTTGAACACAAGTAAATACATATGTGTGTAAATATATGTGTATATATATATATATATGTATATGTACACACACACGTATATATATATACCTTTCAGGAAAGAGAAAGCTCTGTGAGAATAGATCATAATAAGTAATTGCTCTTAGCAGGGTGGAACTGAGACATACGTGTTAACTCCAACGGTATGTTACACTGTGGAGACCCAGATGCTAAATCATATGGGAAGACATATGCTCTCCCTGATGAATTAGCTCTATTCCCTAAAAAAAATAAACTCTGTTTCCTAACATTATATTAAAGATGCTTATGCATCTTGCACAATACGGGAAGCGCTCCGCTTTGGAAAGAATTTCTCTGCATAGTTTCTTGTTCCCCAATGTCGCCTTTTAGTTCTTTATTATCGTAACAACTTATTGTTTGTTACTAGAGCTCTTCCCTTTAACAACCTCCAGCTTCCTTCACTGTGGATAAGTGCTTTCCCATTGATTGATTTGGGGATTTCCACAAATAAAAATACAGAATATATCAAAGCCAAAATTAACATTTTCATACTTGAGTATTTAATGTTTGACATCCAAAACTGTAATTCTTCAGATGAGTCTTTGAGAGTAGCACTCTATTGAAATAGGTCAATACAGATAGAACATGATATTGAATAAAATATTTCCAGGCAGCATCTCCCGGCAAAAGCAGAGCCGGCTGCCAAGGGAAATGACTAGGATTAGACAATTTCTCTTCACAGCCCATTTTGGGATTCACCCGTTATTAGTTCTGACAAACCCTTTTTCTCCCCAGCTCCGGAGAAATTCAAATTAGAGGCTGCTGCTTTGTTTGGTGCATTCAGGGAATTGTACCCTTCAAATCCACATTAAGCACTCATACATTATGCCGAGCCAAAAAATAAGAAAGCAAATGAACTGGTCCTTGAGGGAGCACTGCAGTAAATACTTTTTCCATTCATTGATGATAGCCAAAGATAGCCACGCAGCCTGTGTCGGTGGATACCTCCGGGGGCGGCGTACCTATTCCCATGTACTTCCAGATATAGATACCATGTAGGCTGTAGCTTCCTTCACGGGCTGGCAATTTTATTGACTTTGCCACTGACCAGAAGAGAGAGAACCAGAAATCCAGCCTGATTCAAATTGTCAGCTATCAAATCTTCCAGGACTAACCGGGCTGGTTATTTGAGGGTGTGTTTACAGTGTGCGGCTCACGTTCAGGGGCTTACTGTTGCCACCTTTCAAGCCCATATCGAGATGATTTGTGGGCAACCATCGCTCCCCATCTTTCTTTGGCTTTCACACAAAGAAAAGCAGAGGATGTAGAGCAGAGGGAAGCCACTGTGCGCTCGAAAAGGCTGTGGATCTTGCAAAATCACAGGACCAGGATTGCGGGCTGTGTGTTACTTGTCTTACAGCCTAGCAATAGCCTTGGCTGCTACAGCAGCCTGTGCGCAATGCGAGGAGGAGTACAGGGAACAGGGAACAAAGTGTTGTCTTTCCCAACGATTGCTGTGTGAGCAGCGAGAATCCCTGCATCTTTTCCTCCAGAGAAAATAGCATGAACCCAGATCCCACGCTGCTATGACCTTGTCTGGAAAATCCTTCAGGCCAGTAGTTGAGTTTGACCATGTGTTTGCACTGTGCCAGGCACGGCACGTGTACTGCCACGTGACACAAACCACATCAGGAAAGTGTGGAAGAACAAAGTACTTGAGATGGCACCCGGTTCTGCTACGGCATATAACCTCACTCACAAGAACAAATTTGCTGAGCTTTTGTTGCGAGACACTAGATGCTTTTAGATGAGTTATTTGATCTACTTTAGGTGATGTACAAATATGTCTGAGAAATTGGTCAAAGTTCCCTGTCTAGTCCATAAAGAAGCAGATAAGTAGAAAAGCTTTTTTCTTCTTCTTCTTTTTGGGGTTGAAGGGGCTGAAGAAGAAGTTTAGTAGAATTTCATTAATGATAGTAAAGATATTTTGGGAAAGAAAGGGATTTTTTATAGTGAAAGGGTCTTGTTCCCTCTCTTTTTCCCTGAGCTATGGATGGATTCTTTGATCCATGCTCAGACTATACATACAGGTAATGTGTGTTTCTATATCTGCTCAGTAGATTGAGTAGTTCCTTCCTGAAGGGAGAAAGGAAAGAAGTGGTGGATAACTCAATCCATTTAAAATTAATCTTTATATGATTATAAGCATCTAATGATTTGAATAATTTAGAGATCTAGGGATGAGGCTTAACATATATAACATAATTTACCTGAGTAAAAATTGAGACCTATTTCTTTCCTTGATCTTTTGATTTTGGAAGACTGTTGAGGTGCAACCACAGTTGAAAGCTTTTAGCTTCCTGGAGGTACAGAGAGAGAGGTGAAAGTGCTCTGTGTCAGGAGATGTCTCATACCTTTCCACAGAAAATTAATTATTCCCATCTCCTGGGTGGAAATAAATGGGTTTGAGCGTTTATGTGGCTTTAGGCACAAATATCTCAAAGGATTCATCTCCCATTGACTGACACCTCAAATATTATGTTCGGATAGAATTGGATTTGAATTATACTGGGGCAAAATAGTCTTACCATCCCCATCTCTTGAACCATGATTCTCCTTATCATCCATGTCTCCTGGACTGTGCTCCTAGCCTGCTGAAACCTCCCTTAGGCTCTCAGGAGGGGACATTACTCAAGGTCACTTTTGAAATTGTTAAGTTTTCTTCACAGGACAATTACACTGCTGAAAGCATCACTGAAAATTCCCATACATATATGTGTTTTAAATGAATATAGTTTTCAGTACTTATTCCTGCTTCTCCATTGCATGGTTAATATCTTTCAGACGAATCTGTCAGTCTCAGTATTGTCAGAGGAATCAGTCTTGGAGCTGTCTTGAATGTAACTGCAGGAGAGTGGGGAAGAAAACACCTTTTCTCACTTTTTGCAGGCTACTGTGAATCCCGAGGAGACGTGGGTGACTGCAGAGCAATGGAGCAGGGCTTTGAAGAGATCCTGAGAGGTCATTTTGTCAGCCTCCCAGCAGGGTCAACCCAAAGCCTGCCACTCCGACAGATGTTTATCAGTGCTGTCCACGCTCAAAGTCATCCAAGGGCACAGACTGCCTTCACACTCCTCAGCCCCGGTACCATCCCTTCCAAAGCCTCAAAACCCTTCCGATCAGGGAGTTTGTCTAATGTAAAGTCTAATGTAAAATTCCTTGCTAGAAGACAAATGCATAGTTTTCTACCTACAGTGGAAACAGAACAGTTTATTCTCTTTCTCTCTGTGACATCTTTTGCAAATTTGAAGACTGTTTAATCATCATTGACTAATTATATAGCCTGAATTATTACTGCCTTTTTACTTCTGAAAAGAGCTTTGATTTGTACCCTGCTAAGTATGCACAGAGCAAGTCTATGACACTGTATAATCCTATTGTGGTTTCATTCACCCTTCCTGTCTTATCCTCTTCTGCTTTCTTACAACCATTTGTCACCCCTTAATTTGCATAGCAAAACATGGTGAGGGGGTTTTTGAACGCTTCTCTAATAATACGATAATTATTGGATTGTCGCTCTTATGTTTTGCTTTAAGATTTGACCTTTAAACACTTCCTTGTCCAGAAATTAGTGATTCTTTTTACATGCTACAGGTCTAGACTCAGACGCAGGTGCAGAATTTTTCCAGTTAATATAGGAACTTGGAGGCAGTATTTGGGTTTGCTCAATGAAAGACCTGGGAGGTAGATCAAGAATCCATTTATTTTCTATGCTGCTTTATCATATGGTTTGAAGATACAAAGAACATCTCCATCTTGAAGTAATTCATATCATCAAGAAGATATTTATCCTCCTTCTGCTCCGAGAATTGCTGAACACACTGCCTCCTTGTCAAAAGGCAAGTGGAGATAATGCATCCTGATTTTTTTTTTTTCTGGAATAGAGTGAAATGTTAAAGCTTCCTTAGAGTTGAGTTTGTTTGTTTTTTTGTTTTAATAATTTTTATGAGAGTTTCTTTCTACTTTGTTCCTATGATTTTTTTTTTATTATTATTATTTCTTTTATTTTGTCCTTAGGTACTACGTTCCTGCTTGCTGAACAATGTAAAATAGACAACTTTCTTGTCTGTTATCCTGCAAATGGTGAATGCCCCTGCAAAGCGGTACATAGACTCTCTCCTTAAAAATGTTGATCTGCCCATGCTTGGATTGCAAATTTTGCTATGACAAACAAAATGAAATGGCTTTTGCTTGTTTCGTGTGCTTGTGTGTGGAAAAAATATAAGCTCTTTTTTTTTTCTCCCCTCTCTTCAGAGATAATGCTGGGACCTGAGGATATCGACACAGTCAGTGATCAATCCTTGGACAGTCACAGATACTAGGCCATTCAGATCTGGGGAAATTCCCAGGACTACTGCTCTTGGCAGGCTTATACTATCTAATAGAGATTTTTTTCTGAAATCTCATAACTGACAACTTTATATTTTGAAGCACAAACACTGCAAGTCTTCATCTTTTTCTCTGACTCTCATTTACATTCCCTCGGATGTACTATTGCCCCAGCCTTTTCCTCTTCCTATGAGAAAACTACATTCCCATGATTTTTTTGGTAGAAATAAACCTATGTGATTCGCATAATGAAAGATTCTCAAGTCCTTAAAGGATATATGTATATTTTTTAAACTAGATAAAAATGCCGTCCCAAAGGAAACTCAAATGTAGGTTAATAAAAGGACAACCAGGTGTCCTTTATGATGAAAAAAAGGCAATAAATAAAACATGGCAACACAAATGATTAGCAACAGCTTGGGCTTTTATCTGTGCTGTAATGAGATACTTAACCTGTGAACATATGCGATACTTGAAAAAATGACCTTTGACAAGCAACAGGTTTTGGTTTTTTTTTCACTAGAAAATCTTCTCTAGAAAATCTGAAAAGGTGCTGAATAGAATCTTACATTGTTTGTGGCTGTATTAAAGCTTTTTTTTTTCTTTTCTTTTTTTTTCTTTTTTGCAATCTAATTTAATAGTGATGAAATGCATCAGAGTGAAAGCCCCAGAGACTGCTGGCAGTATTTATATATACAGCTAAGAAAGCATTTCCATTGCACTGGAGAAACCCAGATGCTTTAACTGTCTCCTTCAGGGCCTTTCTCTGGCGAGGGGAGTAGCTCTGTTCACCCAGTCTGTTCACAGCATTTTGCCTCCTTGAAGAAAGCAACAACTCTAGTGCCAGCAGAGCATTTTGATGGACGATCACTCATAATGTGATTGAACCCACCAAATGCATTTTATTTAAAGGATCCAGCAGGTAAGTAATAAATTTTGGATACTACTAGACCAAGACAAACAAGAATAAGTGACTGAGATCTGGAAGGTTATACAGTTCAATAGTCCCTTTGGACCATCTAGTGCCATCATCTACCAGTAACTCTCAGTTTAAAGTTGCTTTAGCTGAATAAGAACATTGTTTTATGTTGAAAAAACGGGAGTAATAAACACTGGCGGGAGCATACTACAGAGCAGTATACATTTATGGAAATGCTATCAAACCACGTGCCGGTGCTATCAGGATGCATGGCTCGTCAATGACTCTCAGACTCTGCTCCACATACCTTTCATGGTGATCCAAGTGAAGGAGGCAAGTGATTGTCCATTGCTGATACACAGGTCCATCCAGAATTTCAAAAATATTTTAAAATGTATTAAAGATGGGATGTGGCAGTTCATGAGGATTTTTGAAGACTGACTTTCATCCCTTGACCCCCAAAGTATATGTTCAAAATAACGCTGAATGCTGGGGGAAAATCCAACAGACTCCTTAATTTCACACTGGTTCAGGTTCATCTTTCTGTGAGTCTCCACTGTGCCTTTTGAAATGAAATATCGTAAGGCAACATTGAGAAATCATGCCGAACTCTGTCATTTAGAAATTTCCTCTGTTGAAGTTGTTCCTTTTGCTGCATTCTGCAAGCCTCTTGGCAGCAGCTCCCATCTTTCCCCATCCTTTTTGTGGCAGCTGCTTGTACACTACAGTAGTGCAGCTCTTGAGGATACAGAGCTCCCATTTCCTTCTTTCACGTCCTTATCAGCAGCGACATAGTTCAAAAAGTCAATTAAATATATTAATATTCAGTCAATATATTTTTGACTGAATGAGACAGTTTATATCCTTCTAAGACAGTTTTACACTGTTCTTTTCAGAGAGAAGATTTCACATTTTTTGGATCATGGTCTAGATGATGGAGAAGATGGTGATTTCAGAGCAACAAGTCCACGCTGCGGTGCCTTCTCTGATTCAAACAATAATCCAAACCCCCTGCATGGCCTCTGAATTTTGAAAAACAGCTGTGTTCTCATCTTTCTTCTTCCTGAAGGGCAGTTTTATTTCCTCATAAACCTGTTAGTCTCTTAAAGGGAGCATGATACTAACCTCAGGCAGTAACGGCTATTCTTTATCTAAATATGTATGCTTCTAACCAGAAATAGAGATATGAAAAATGAACATCAGTTGATAACCATAATCTATGACCTCTTATGGGATATATCAACTCTTTATGAGACAAATAATAATCATTCTGGTCCTGAGAGGTCTGAAGATAGATGACTTTTACTGTTCGTATTTTGATGTATAGGACAATTTTGGTGAGTCTACTGAGAATGTGTATACATAAACAAATGAATCTCTTAGGTTGTATGTACTCCATGTGGGTAAATCCACTTGGTTTCACAGGTAGAGGGATGCAAAAATATACATTAAAAATAATAATAATACTTTCCTCAGGCTCCAAAAGGATTTTTTTTTCTTTAAATAAAAGATGAGCTAATTGGTGAGACAATATCTGAAAAATCATATTACAAAATTCACACTCTTAAACAGGATCATCAAAATAAAGCTGTTCTTTTGAAGGCCACATGCAAAGGCTCTGAAGGCCAAAGGTGTTCTGAAGCATTGTTCAAAATCAGAAAAGTATTTTAGTAATATAAGTGTAAAGGGATATGTCCTCATAGATCTCTGAGATAGAATTACAGTATTTTTTCCCAATATTTCCAGTAATATGGACATTTTTCCTTTAGCAAAGATGAACTTTCAGTCTACATTGTCACGCTCTGTGGTATAATATTATATCATATAAACATTGTGTCTCATATTTATCATACTTACCTATATTGATCCAGTAAATCATTTCTTTCTGATGGCAATTTCTTGGTGGTTGGGATTGTGTCAAAAATAGGGTCTTTACCTTGGACAGAGCGTCATGATAATACCCACAGACTTTTAAATCTATCTTCCTTGTAAATTTAGTCCCCCTAAAAGTATGCTAAGTCACAATAGTCCACCCTGTGCACCACCCAGACTCCATCTGGAACACCATTTAAACATATACAACCAAGGACAACCAGGAAAATCATTAGGATGCCTTTGTCAAGGAGATAGCCACTGGACAAAATTAATGAAAGAAATGTCCATCCTTAAAAGTCCATCCCTACACAAATAAATCCCAAGAAGTCATTGGAGGCTTGGATAATACTCTGGAGAGTCATAGCTTCTGTAATAGTCTTCCACGGATAGGCACTGGTAGGCACTTGTGGAGACAGGATACTAGACGGAGATCTTTATGTGCCGGTGTGTTCTTTCTTATGCTCTTGTTTTTGTATTCATGTGGGACTTCCTCTATATCTTCTGACATTCCCATCCCAAGCTCACACTAACTTCTAAAGAAACTTTCTCAGTACCAGAAATGTCAAATCGTTTAAGCATAAATTTAATCAGGAACTTTGTCCTAGGAAGATCATGTGCTTGATAGAAGAAACATCTCTTCAGAGGACAATTCTTCCCCCGCTGACTGCCCTCAGGAGTTGCCAACACCTCTCTATCGGCTAAAGAAGGTTCCCGTGACAACTATATCTCTGAGCCTTAGTGCTTCCCTTAGGTGGGACCTACAGGCATAGGTGAAAGTGCAGTATTAACCTATGGCAAAAAATGTAAACAGTACATCTTGCCTTTTGAACAGTAATCTGATGTTTCTGTGACAAAAGAAGGGAAAAACATTGATTTTGCACTCCTGGACAATGTCTCATGTCATTCCAAACACAGTTGAACAATTCTTTTTCTGCCAAAAAAGTACCCATACATATAAGGAGACTGAGAGCAGTGCATTGCAGTGTTTGGATTATAACACACGACTCTTCAAACTCCTTCTTTCCCTTCCAAATCTTTTTGTAGTTCCCAGTTATCACACCTTTAATTCATCTTTTTGATCTAGGAAAAAGTGCCATCACTGCTCCACAACTGGAAATCGGGGCTTATGAAGAGGAATTCAGTCTATCTTATGAAAGATAAGATCACTTGTCTGCAGCCTTTGGGGAATAGAAATGTGACAGTAAAGTGATCACCAGATGACGTAGAATACTGGCAAATTAAAACAAGCCAACTTTTGGTAAAAATAAAGCTAGTTTGTTTATCTGTTTGTTTAAGTGAAGATAATTAACCTTTAACTGGTTACTTTTTGAGAGTGTAAAATCAGGATTGATTTTGTTGGTCTATTTGTTTGTTTTAGTAAAAGCTCAGAGCTGAGCAGGAAATAATCTTGGACAGTCTTTGGTGTGATGAAAACAGAATATCAGTGACCGGTTGCCAGGACACAGCCAGCTGAGAAGAGACACCCCTCTTGTCAGGCCATCAAAAAGTCTACGGTAAGGAAAGAAAACAAGTCCAGTTTCTGTGTTACAGTGCCCACATCATCAGAGGCTGCAAGTCACAGCAAACCCACTTGCAGTGGAGGAGGTGAGTCATTCTGGATCTTGCAATCTGCACTGTGTACTCAACCCAGCAGATTTAACTGGCCAAAGCACTGGAAAAGAGGCATGTTTTCATAGCGGGATACATCACAGTGTTCTCGTGAACGGTAAGAGCCTTCCTGTCCCATTTCACTTCTCACTCACATCTCTCCCTCCCCAGATTTCTGATTATTCTGGCTCTTTTGGGTGTCAATTTATCCTGTAGAGTTCTGCCTCTAACATCTGAACCACGTAACATCTTTCTCTTCTGATTTTCCCTCTTTGAAGCTCAGTTCTCAAGGTTTGTTAACCATCAAAATTGACAGAAACTCTAACAGTTGTGCTTAGTTTTCTGGCAGATCTCGTCTTATGGATTCTAGAAATGCCCATTAAAAGTAAAGGGGAAAAAATGCTAAGAGAAATGTTATTTACAAATCTTTATTCTATAAAACTACTGTAGCACAATATTGGTTACACATGATGCAAAAAAGGGAAGTTGAACCAATAATGGAGTTCAGAGGCCAAATTATATCTTCTTTATACACAAGCAATAGCTCTGTGTATAGTATGGTAAAGGAAAAATCACCAGAAGTCCTTGCCCAACAGTACTGAAACTTTTGTGGCCTATCAAACTAAATGTCCTCTCTTTCTCTTGCTCTCAGAACTCACTCCTGGTTTTTAATTCATCTGTAATCAGTCTTCAGACTTCTTGACTTGCTCAGGACAGTTCCCCTTGCTTTTTGTATTTATACTTTACTTACTTGCTATGACAGAGACCAGTAAGAGAGAGTTCTGCTACTTCCAGCCTCCTCTCTCCATGTAACTTATAATTGGCTTGTGATTGGGGAACATTAGCTCTCCAAAAGTGTATGGAAATGTCTTTTCTGACTAGTGATCTGATAAATTTTATTGTTCTGATTACCTTGCTTTTCTAATCTTAGCTCCAGGTCTTCAGTTTAGTGCCTTCCATATCTCAAGAGATTTTACAGAGAGAACTAATTTTCTGGAGAGGAATATGCAGGTTTCCATGTGGTACAAAGCAGGAATAGGGAGCGTGGCCAAGTGAATATGAATCAAAGACTGCTAAAACCAAGAGGAACATTATTATTAACTGCAGGGCCTTTAGATCCTGGGAGACAAGACTATATCTTATAAAGTCATCACTTAGCACAAGGGGCAAAAATTTAAAAAGTATTCCAGTTCTCTGTGGATAACTATGCTTAATAATGTATAGGAGCAAGAGAACACAAGAACAGTGTATTTCTCATTTCTTATGTACCATGTCTTGGCCTTTTAATTATGAAGAGGTTTACTGGGAGGTTGAACACAATCTCTGAGTCCATTAGTATCAATACAGTCTGAGTCCAAACCAAATAATCCAGAAGTCAATAGCAAGTCTTTGTTCCTGATCAGGTCAATAATTAATGGGATCAGAAGACAGTGCCAGGATTTCTTCTCTTGGCGATGTTTAAGGACAAAGCTCCAGTCCCCAAATGAGCATCTCTGCTCTTTGTTGGACAGATCAAATCATTAATTAAACTGTCATGTGTTTGGGGGAAATCCATGACGGAACTTGGAGAGGGAAAAAGTTTCAGTGTTTTGGATAGTACGGGGAAAGGGAGAAAAGAAGGCTATTGAATACCCTTTTCCAAAGAGAAGCCTTCTCAAACCTTTCCAGATTTTCTCCCCACCACAAACCTCCTTGGACTGCCTTCCAAAGCTCTAATCTTCTCCCTCCTTTCCTATTTTGCTCTCACTACTAAGACAGTTTTACCTGCATTTCTTGGAGGCTTGGTACGTTTTACCTTTCCCTGGTATCACATATGCTCATACACACACATATGGTGCCTTTGAGGGCTGGAAATGGAGATGCAGATCCCAGGAGGTGTCAGTCAGATATTTTGCCTTTTGGGATCACATCACAGCTATTTTCCATCACAGCTCACAGAACAATGCACTTGTAGATTCAATTAAAAACATTTTATTTCCCTACAGTAGTAACATTGAGGAAAATAGAAAAGAAGGAAGGAAGGAAGGGAGGAAGGAAGGAAGGGAAAGAAGGAGGAAGGAAGAGAGGGAGGAAGGAAGGAAAAAGAAAAAAAATGTCACATTTCTCAGCATGGAATCAGGCAAAATCAAACTATTTTAGAGCCAGTGATTCACCAGCTACAGAGAATAACACCGTACTGCAGAAGGTGAGGTGCAGGTTATCTCATCAGTGCATGGCTGCTCATCTCTCTTTTTTCAGACTTTGTAAACTGTCCTCTTCTTGTCCTTTAGAAGAGGGCAAACTCTCAGCCTGGATGAATCACGTAGGTAGGGAAATGGCAGAAGTATTTACCTTGAATAGGAAGCTGCCAAATGCAAAGCAAACTTCCCTTTCAACACAATTGTTCTGCAGCACCTTGTGTAAGAACAGAAAACCTGAGGAAGACTTTTAGTCTGTGGCACTGCATAGGTGCCACTGATCCTGAAAGAGTGTTTTTTGACTGGCAGAAGAATAGGGTATTCCTCACTTATATTTTAAATTATTGACTAGTTGATGATATTTGCTTTCACTTCTTGATAGGACCAAGCATCAGGAACCTCTTTCAATTCATAACGGACTGAACTTGGACCTGCTTACGTCTCCAAAATCCAGATGACTTTGGACAATCCAGTCATATTAACAGCAACTTCTGCCTAGAGCTCCAATCTTTCTGGTTACACATATGAAAAAAAAAAAAAAAAAGTTGTTTGTCTTTACTAGTTGATAAATTCTTAATGTTCTTCATGCATGAATGTTCAACTATCTCCACATAAATTGTCTTCTCCATTGCCTGTAATTCCTTTCATATCATGCATTGCTAGAGTTTTGTGACCATACCTAGTATAAGGCATTTGTCTGAGGCTGTCTATTTCAAAGACCTTCACAACAAAGTGGTCTTATTATCAATAATGTATAGAACCATTTAGGAAGTGTCTAATTTCCTTTAAAAATGGAGATGAACTTTTCTTCAGTCTTTGCACTGTGCTGGCTTTTTCTGCTTTGAGAACAGAGAATATTGCAAGGACCTAGAAGTACTTATAAAGATTGCCTTCTTCTGTCCTACTCAGCTAGTTCTGTGGAGGATTTTATATGGTATGCCAAAGAAAGATGCAGACTCAGAAGGTTAGAAACACTTAAAAGCTTAGGAAGGATCAATATTTGATTTGGAGAAGTGGGAAGAAACAGCACTGATGAAACATTATGGCCCACCAGAGATTTTTTTTTTTTATTTTGTTAGAAGAAGGAAAACATAGCCTAGACACATCCCCTGAGACTCTAAATTTTGATCATAGTAAGCTTTGGGAAACATAAACATCTCCAGACGGTCGTTCATCCCATCTCAAGGTCTCTTTCCACTGACTATAAAGGGAGGTGGAAATGCCTATGCTCCTTATTTAGATGCTTTAGGTTAGATGAGGCAAAATCAGGCCTAGCAGCTAATTCAACTTACCTGTGAAGTGAACTAGCTCTAAAACCTTCTTGCAGAGTGAAGAATTGCTGAGTCTGTGCTCTGAATGCGCAGAACTAGATGATCACAGCACAGGCTTTCCAGAACCTAAGGTTGCTGCTGATCATGCCAGAAACACCTCAGTGGAGGCATAAAGCAAGGAAAGAAAAGAAGGAAAACAGAGTAATCGCAGATGTGTAAGATATTTTCCTACCTGCTGCTCTCAGAAGTGCTGGTCTCCACTGCATGCTTCTGTATTTTGCTGACTCTGTCAGGCATTACAAAAGCTGCCTAGTACATCAACAAATGCTATGAGGTCCTTTTTTGTTTTTGTTATTTTATCTGTTATGGGAGCAAATTGGCTACTAGGGATTTAGCAGTGTGGTTAGATAATTGCAGTAGTCACTCCTGCTTTTTATTGGGCTGCTTTTCATAGCAAATGTCATGTATGAACCCACATCCGTGCATTCTCTTCATCCTCACTTGGCTAGACAAGGCAATGTGCAAGGACCAGTTCTACCTCTGCTCCTTCAGCTCCCCTAATGAGACTTTAAGGCCCTGCTCCTACTCTCCAGTGTGTTTGTAGACTATTCCTTGGCTATTTGGTCCTCCAAGATATCTGTGTATTCAAGGATGATATGAGTGGAGACACTCAAACTGAGATGCTCTACTTCTGGGAAGGAGGTGCTCTCCACAAAGGACCCTGGACCACAGAGATGAAGAAGTGACACTTTTCAAGGGGCTACTGAGAGCAGGAAGTCTCAAGAGCCTAGTGAGGCATGTCTTTATTACAGTCTTACCTAAGCTCAATGTCTTCTTCTGTCTTCCCCCATGTGTGTTGGCAAATCACTTCTGAAACAGATGGGAGTCATCCACAGTCATTAAATAACTTGTCTGAAGTAATTAATTAAAACTACAAGAAATCAGAGCTCCTCATCATTGGAGATGATAGGAGAAAGTGCAGTATCATGGCAATGCAGCTGGCTGTAGGATCAGGAGCAAGGAATTTCAGGATCTCTGCATGAATAAATACGGGATTTAAACATTTTCAGAAGCAGTGAAGTATAGCTAGATATGTCAAACTCTCTTTAATCTGCCCTAATCTATAATACCAGTTTTCTGGTTCACTGGGCTTCTGTAAACTTGAGTGTTTATATCATACACCTTGTAAAAGCTACTGATTAGCTATGGTCATGTCTATAACCTTGAACATCCATATTTACAGTAACACATGTATGAATTTCTCTCCTTCCTTCCCTTTCCCTCTCACTTTCTCTCCTTTGTCTGTGCACATCAATTACTTTTGTGCCTTACTTTGCACATCTTGAGAAGTCTGGAGACTAGACCAATACATCCACAATCAACTTCTTTAATATATATATGTATATTTTTTTGCCCCTGGTCCTTACCGTCCTCTGACACCTAAACCTCCATGGACTTAATTTTAGTCCAGCATCAACTTTCTAGCTGAAATAGCTATGTCCTGACACTGTACAGTCAAAGGTATCCATTTTCACTAGGGTCTATTTCTAGTTCTTAACCAGTTCCACTTCATGAGCCAAATAACGGCGCTTTGAGGATTAATTAGCTTTTACAAAAGTCTCATTAAAAAAAAAAAAAAACTCTCTAATAAATTAGCACCTCTTTTAAATACCTGATTTCCCACACATTTTCCACAAACTCATCATAGAGTCTCTTTTCCCTGTTTATATCAACCGTAAAAGCTGAGATGTTCATCTTGGTAACTTGTCTTTCTTTACTTTTATACATATCCCCACAGTTGCTAGTTAAGATAAATAGGGATTTTGGCTCTGGCTGTACCTTTAGTTCACTGGATACGGGTTACAAACAGCAATGACCTAGCATTCTTCCTAAATGTATTCTAATAGACTTAGCACAGACATTTCAGTTTCCTCAACCAAGGATCAGGAATCCATGACTTTTACTGTGAAGCTCATCGTTTTCTGCCAGTGCTGCACATAATCATCAACCAAATTACCACTCATCATCATATGTTTTATTCGTTTGCTTTCCATTGCAAGGTAAGGCTGAGTTGGTCCACTGTCCAAAGCAAATGATAAATTCTGAAATCATTAATACAAAGAAGTTTCCAATTAAACTACCCTATTATATTTTACTAAGCTGCCCCAGGCCAATTATAACCATATTTCTTTGTGGTCTAATTAGGTTCAATGCGGTTCCACAGTTGGGAAGCCTGTAATGAATGAACACGCGAGAAACAGTTCAGAATCCATGTGAGTGATCATTAATATGCTCTGGGCTGCTGCTTTGGAAGAGGCTGCACCTAATTATGTGGGTTAATGCGCTTACACTAAATGGATGAATTGCAGCCATTTTCAGTGTCTCGAGGCCCCTTAGACCGACAGAACTGTAGATTAATAAGTAGTTACAGAGTGATCTGTTGACCTGCCCCATCGTTCTTCACTTTCACTCCATATGTTTTTTTAGAAGCGTGTAGTACTAAAGTGGAGAAATGTGCCAATCACTGCCATTTCCATCCTGTTTTCTCTGACACTGTTTAAGAAATTATCAGAATTGATGAGCAGCAAAATAGAGCATCTGATATTTTCAATAACTTCAGTTGGCTTTGGATCAAAACCCATTATGCACAGAGGATAATAGATGCCTTGCTAGTGTAAAACAACTTAAATTATAGACTGAGTTCCTTTCAGCTAGCCAAAGCTGTCTAAAAGTTAGGCATATAGTCTAAAGTTATTTTTGAGTATCCCTCTGTAATTGACAGAAAGAGTAAGTCATGCAAACAAGGCAAGTTATCCAAGTATACTATTAGAAACATTCACTTTTTTTGCTCTCTCTTTTCACTTTTTTTTGTCCACTTTTCCCTGCCATTTACACTCTGATGGATATATAAATATTCCATGAAAATCTTGAGTAGGAGGGGCTGGAATTGTTTCGTTCTCCACTGAGACAGCTTGTTGTTCAGCATATGCGCTCTGAAAGTTTACTGCATTTTGGAATTTTTGATAAATCATCTAGCTGAGGATGTACTTTATAAAGCCTAACTGAGGAGATGGTTAACTTGGAATACTGTCCTAAAATTTTGACATTGAGTCCCAGCCATATTACGCTATATTAGGATACATTTGAATTGGAAAAGGCTCGGAGAAAAGGTTCCTTTTACAGATTCGTCTGTGCAAGAAAAGGCTAAGTCAGCTTGGTCTGTTCAGCCTGGAAAAGAGACAGTTTAGGGGATATATGATAGAGGTCTGCAAAATCATCATTGAAGGGAAAGGGTGTATTGAGATAGACTGTGAAACATCTTTTTCCATAGAGGGAAAAAATGAGACGTCAAACAACAGCAGTAAGATCTACGTTCAAACCCCCAAATATATACATTTTTCTTGCTCTGTAGGTAGTGGACCTCCTGTAAAGAAGTAAAACTCCTTTATGAAGAACTTTGTTGATGTAGAAAGTTTTTACAGCAAGGTTTTACAGGCTTCCATGGAATATTGGCCAAGAATTTAGAAGAAAAATCCATTTGGTGGAGCTAAATAGACAAGCCACATCAGTATCAGGAAAAATGGAGGCTGAAAGATTATTAGGAAGGAAGGCTCATAGGTGCTTTTTTCTGTACCCTAAGTGTTCATTTACGGCCAGTGCAAGGGGCTGAATACCAGAAGAGATGGACCCTTGAGGTGAATCACTTCCACTGTTCTTACGTCCTATAGTGCAAGGAGGATGACTTACGCTGCTTCTCAGGACTTCCTTCTGGTTAGCTTAAGAAGTCATCTCCCCAGCATAGCAGATTTATGTAGCCCATATACAAGTATCTAAGTTTCCACATATGTTGCAAAAGGACACAAAAAGTCAAAAAGATCCTTAAACTCTTGATGGCAGGTACAACACCTACCATCTACCATCACCTGTGACACCTACATCCCTTTGTAGACCTAGCTTTGAGGAACAAGCCTCTTCTGTAAAACCTCAGACCTGAGATATTTCACTGGCTTCTGAATGGCTCGCCTGCGTGATGCTAACAGCACACTACATAGGTGTATCTCATATTCCCCCCATGATGCTGGCTTGGGGGATCTTTCCAAATTGAGTTGTCCCTTGTTGGAAGGCCTTAGATGCAGTGACTCTGTCTGGGATATTGTAAAGAAGAAACAACTATGCCAGTGTGTACACTCAGTATTTTCACCCAAATGGACAGAAGCATCAGTAGCATAAGCAAATGTTTAATGGCATTGTAGGATTCATTTGCTGTGAGGAAGAAGGCAGAAGTGAGTGAAGCAACAGAAAACATATCCTCAGCATGAACACACTGTTTTAATACACAACAAGGAGAGGATGTCCATATTGCCACCTGGAGATTTCACACTTGTTTTAAGCCAGGCAGCCTCGATAGCTTGAGAAGAGAAGGGCTTCACCTGGGCCATTAGTGTCGAATGTGTCTGCTGCAAGCGCCAGCTCCCTCAGAGCTCCCTCTCTCTGCACCGCATCCTACTAATGAGGATGCTCCTAATGAACGGGATTAGTGGATGGGCAACTATTTGTTCTGGATCCCTTGTTCACATGCTGCCCAAGGCGCTCAAAATATTTGCTTGCAATTAGCTATGAGCTGGGTTCATTTCAGTACTTACAGACTGCATGGAAATCATTTTCATCACTGGAGGGTCTGCCAAATTTGCTGATAGGGGCAGCTTGCAGTTTGCACTGGCAATAAGTGTAGTGCTCTGTTTCCGTACCAGAATAAACTCTCTGCAGCAAGGTAAAGCCGCAGGCATCATCATTAGTAACTGCATGCCAGTACTAAATTTACTTGGAAGAAGACTATCATTCCATTAATCACCTTTCTTTAATAGCAGCTGTTGCATACTTTCTATAACGGTCTAGTTGCATAGATTTTACCTACTATATTTTGAAATAAACCACCAGAAGAGCTGACTTTTGATTCTTCACCCAAAATAACTGCATTGATTTAGGCAGCTTTACAGTTTTGACCCTGAATGGGCTCAAAAGCACTTGAAAGATTTCTCCAGCTATTTTCCATGTTCAAACTTTTCTGATAAAAGACTGTCAGCTTTTGAAAAGGAAGAGTGTAACTGAAATTACTGCAGCAGGTGAAAATCTAGTTTACGTTAGTCTTTTCTAAACCTTAATGGCAACCAATATTACATATCATATAGAGCTACTTGTTGTTTGGGGTTTTGTTTTTTTTTTTGTTTGTTTGTTTGTTTGTTTTTTTGTTTTGTTTTTTTTTTTTTTCCCTGGGGGATGTATTTTGGCCAAAAAATTAGACTTTTTACGAAGAATCAACAACATAGTACTTTGTGAAATTCTCTTCAATATTTCCTATAACATTTCAATTAAAATCATTTTTGAAATGTTTTATTTACTGGAGGAAAACTGCATTTATAGTACATGACACATTTAAAGATGGATTTAAATGGCATTTTTCAATCATGTTTTCAGCAGAAAATATTGTGGGGGGAAACGGAACAAAATCCCAAGTGCTGGATTCATTGAAATGTATGGAATGGAATCAAACAGAAAAATGATATTTTTTTATGATATGCTTTGCCTGATTTTTTAACCAGATTAAAGATCTTTTATCTTTTTGGGGAAAAAAAAATATGATGTCTTTATGCTCATTTGTCCTGCTTTTTCACTACTGTTTCTGATAAATAAATGTGTTATTCTGAGCATAATCCCATGAGCAGCTAAGCACCTAATTGATCTGTTTGCAGATGGCATATGTAATTATGAAGTGGCTTAATTCTGATCTGACAGAGCAAATTTTAAAGCAGCAGTGCATAGTATGAGAATCTGAGCTAGATATGATGTGTAAAACTTCCTAAAAGCAACCGAAAATAATTAAACAGATTGACTTGCATTGTTAAAAATGAACAAAAATAGAAATCATGTTAAAAACATAAACAAGAAAGATGAATTAACAGCTATATATCTTACAGCACATTAAATATCAAGTTTGAAGGCAAAAAAAAAAAAAAAAAAAAAAAAAAAAAGCATTCTATGATTCTATGACTCCCCAGACACACAGAGGATATAATCAAAAATTATGATACAAGGTCAAACACTAGATATGTCTTCAATGAAAGAAATAAAATGGAAAACACATTCACAGTTATACTAATACATGGTATAAAACTTAGCTTTTCTTTTATATAATTACAACGTTTATTGGTTATAGCAGTTTTGATGCAACATAATCAGTAAAGCAGACGTTGATGTAGGGCCTGAATGTGAAACGCCTTGAGAATCCATTTCACTTCCCAGGGTGATCGAGGGCTCTGCAAAAGCAAAAATAACTGATAAGTATTCATGGGATTCCCAGAGATTTGCTGATACAAAGCTCTTGCTGATGGAAAGAGCGCTACTCAGGATGGTCCCAAAATGCATAATCAACGATGAAGTAGACGCAATCCTAGAAAAGCGTTATTTTGCTGATTCTAGTCTAAAGTAATTGCAGAAGTAGGAGTGGGGAGGCTGAGAGTAAAGATAAAACAAATGTATAAGAAAACATTGAGTATAGCCTAATGTAACAAGAAAATGAGTGGATTTTGTGTTTTCTTCAGTTCTAGCAGCTTCTGCATTGGAGGATGACGAGTCAAGTTTTTTAAAAAAGTGTTTCCCTGCATGGCACTCTAAGTACAGTAGCTATAGCATGGTGTTGATTCACTTCACAATATCTAAGAAATATTGGTCTATTCTCCATTTTTTCCATACGGTGAAGCCAGTATGCATTTTAACTTAATAGGAAATATTCACCTTACCATGTGTAGATCTCTACAATATAAAACATTTATACTGCGTAATGTTGGCAGTTAGTGGAAATTAAGAGGTTTTTTTTTATATAAAAGTGCATGTTTTTCTCCAATTATTATAAGAGAACCTTACTACAATGACCTCTAAGATACAGATCAGCACAGTAGCCTTCTAAGGCTAGACAAATTGTATTTTTGCCCTCAATGACTTGCCAACTAGGCCTAGCTATTTGTAGTAAGCATCAACATGAAAAAACATAAGCAGGCTTCTGTATTGCTTGCATTTATTTTACCTGTTGTTCTCTACTAATATTGCTTTCATTTATGCTATGGTAGAAAATCTGTTCCTGGTTGTAATCAAGGGAAAGGATGGGGATGGAGAAATGGTTTGTTATTATTAGAAAGTAAATAAATGGTCACAACAACTCAATTTTTGGTTGTCTACTGCTGAAAACTTCAGATTTTTTTTTAAATTTTAAATATACTTTACTATAAGCTATAAAAGAACAAGATGTTAAAATAGAACAGAGATTAGACTGCCCCCAAGTAAATACAATGCAAAACCATGCACACAGTGTTATTAATGTCAATTATTAACATTGTCCCTAACATGGTGTTATTTCGATGATCTTCTGAAGTCAGACATCCATTGTGTGCCATATGTTGTACGTGTAAAGCATAGAAGACAGTTCCTGCCTTGCATTTACATAAACACTACAAACAGCTAATAGATACGTCATCTTCTCTACTGAAAAGGGGTTCTCTTCTGGACAAGACATTCATCTCAGCCAATTTAAGGTGTAAATATTTCCATCTGAATATCTGTCCAGGTTCCAATAACAGCAATTCTAATCAATACAGCCAATAGGTTTTTAGGTGGGTCACTTGATTAAAGACATCATTTAGGATGAACTAAATTTCACTGACTATATTGATGAGTTCTGTATTAACTACAAAGTGATACTCAGGATGACTTTCTCTGATGCAGAAATGTACACTGCAGGCAACTACATTTGGTTGTATAAACTTATTAGTGCAAATCCTACTAATATTACAAAAGATTACAAAACTACAATCCCCAGCTCGAAAAATATTAAAAGTTCTTTTTGGGCAAACTTTTGATTTCTGGAGAACTTTACTGGTAGAAACCTAGGTGACTTCACACTTTGTGTATCCACATTTCAATGAATAGTTTATATTACCTTCCTAGTAAAATTTAACCTGATTCTTTTCATCCTAAAGTAGATGTCTAAAATAGGTCAGGTGAGGTGCATTTCTCATGTTTTCCTTTTCCTATAGTGAAATATTAATTTAAATACAGTCATATCCACACTTGGAACTGAATTTTTTAATGTGAGAGGGGAACCCAAGTTCCTTCTGAGTTATATGTCAGTTACATACAAAATTTTAGAATTTAAATTTTGTGTCTGGACATACATTGACCAATTATGTAGGACATTAGTGACTGATCTGAGTGTACCTCCTAACTGCTTCTGAGAAGAGACACGCTAGAAGCAGAGTGAAGAGGAAGGGACTTGAGGATGCAATCCCTGACTTTGGTGGGAAATCATTATTATATCCTTACTTGTTGAATGATGAGTTTTCAGGGTAGAAGAAAGAGGCAAAAAAGAAAGAAACATAATACCAAAACACTGGTGCACACCATCTCTTTGAAGCTGGATCTAATCAGACACCAGATTAATCTGAAAATTGCATAACTGACATTGTGAATCTCCTAGACTTATGCTTTTATCTGAGTCTTTGTTCAAAGATATTGTAAGTTGATGAAATTTTGCTCACAATAAAGCCTGGCTTTCCATCAGCTAAAGTTACTCCTTTTTAAGTAGTTATTCCGACTAATCTTCCAAAGAAATAAATCATAGAATCGGTAAGGTCCGAAGGGACCTCTGGAGATACCTAGTCCAACCTCCCTGCTCAAGCAGGGTCACCTAGAGTATGTTAGACAGGGTTGCAGCCAGGCGAGCCTTGAAGATCTCCACAGAAGGAGACTTCACCACCTCTCTGGGCAACCTGTGCCAGTGCTCCGTCACTCTCCCAGGGAAGAAATTCCCCCTCACGGTCAGGTGGAACTTCCTGTGCTTCAATTTCTGCCCATTGCCTCTTGTCCTGTCACATGGGACAACTGAAAAGAGTTTGTCCCCATCCCCTTGACACCCTTCCGAATGACACACAATTTTCATTACAGAAATCTCAGACATTTCTCTAGTACACAGTTGTCTACAGAACAAATGCTGCTGCTGTATTCAGCCACTCTGGACATTTTCACTTAGAAATGAATTAGAATTAGGCTGCAATTTTAACAAAACTCTTTAGGACAGACCTAATAACCTGGAGACCTCTGTCAGAAAAAATCAGATGGCACTGTGATGATAACGCTCTGTGTAATATTGCTTCATATTCATTTAGCCATTTATTTCTCCTGTGCATTCTCCTAACTTTACCCATGGGACCAAGCAACCTCTCTGATTCAATTTCACTGAAATAATTTCTTTTTCCTTTGAGAAATATGCCTTGATTGAAATTCTGATCTTTTGGAAGTTCAGAGGACTTTTGACCCTGATGTCAGTGGCTTTAAAATTTAGTCATTGGAGATTACTGAGAATATGAGTTTAACAGGCATATGTTGACATTAGTGCATGGACATCTTTTGGGGCTACCTCAAGAAGCCAGATGTATCTTATGGTAGTGTATATTGATCCAATGATACTCTTAAAGCAGAACTAAATCAAGAAAAGAGATGATACTGAAAAAAAAGAACCCAAACTTCATATGATAGGCATATTTTGATCAGTCCAAAAGAGCTGTTGCCTCTGTAAGCCAGGTCCTTGGGAGTCACAACATAAAAGGATATCACAACCATTTTCCAGCTTCATGCTAGAAAATTAGCATGTAATTAGTGAGAATTTACTTCCAGGCACTGCTAATTCTGAGCTGTAAAGATTTGTCTTAGCAAGGCGTATTACCTATCAGTGTTGTAGTACTTAGCAAAGTAAGAACAAAGGAAGAAAGACAGAATAAGGCGATGTAGAGCTAAAAAAAAAAAAAAAAAAAAAAAAAAAAAAAAAAAGAAGAAGAAGAAGAAGAAGAAAGCTCTGTAGTGGTGTCAGTCTGCACCTGAAAGCCAGAATTGAGGAGTATAGCAGAATTATGGAAAAAAAAGTAATAGGGAATGTTGTATTCCAGACCTGAATAGTACTCGCTGGACTTTGGAAGTTGTGAGAAGCTCCATTTCATAACAAGATGAAACATCCAGGGCTTAGAAAGTCACACGTAATGGATGAGAATAGAAGGAGGGCAAGGGAAAGCAGTAATTTGCCCTATTCCTTTAAAACCAAGTACTGCTAAAGACTACATGGTAATAATACGCCACCAGCCCTACAAACCTCATGATTTGGTATTGGCTTCAAGGATTTTTGAATTATCTGATGTCGAATACATGCAACATCAGATAATGACATCAAAAGCTCTACTCTGATTAAATAGCAAGCGACATATCAAATCTCAGCAGTACTGTCTTATCAGATTAAAAAGAAGAGAAAACCCTTCTATTTATGAATGAACTGACCTCATTTCTTCTCCTCTCATGACATGCTGTGCATAGCAGAGCTGTGTGTGATTGAAAGGTCATTACATAGTTCTTTAACACGACAATGTTTAATCCAAGACATAGTTGCTTTTCAACCTCCAGTAAGTTCTTATTATTTGATTCATGCAGTTGACATAAGCACAATACCTTGTTTTGAGGTTGTGTGAAGTGTAAAAATTGGATTCTGACAAGTTCTTCCAGTAAGCTCTGAGAGGAGCCCTCAGGAGCTACCTGAAGCACAAATTTATGAGCTAATGTAATTCACCAAAGACTCATTGACATTTTACTGGCTTTGTCTCTAGCCAGTTATTTTGGTCCCTAAAGCTTCACCTCCTCCAATCCTTTGTCTACACCGTCTGCTTTAGACTATTGATTATTAATGCTGGCCGCATTGTTTTAATTATTTATATACTCTTCACTATCTTATCTCTGGGTTATTCTGTGTTGCATTAGCTCAGGGTCATCGAAGGAAAGCAGGAGTGCTGTATGTTTTCAGAACAGAAAAGAAAAGGCAGGAAATATGAAAATTTGTCCAAAACTGACAGACAGAAACAATCCCATTCTCTGATCAAGGGGAGCTTAAAGGAAAGACTTCTTCAAGCCTACGTCAGTGCAAGGCTGGAGGGAGAACCTACAAAAAGTAATCAAAAATAAAGCCTTACTTCTTCTCCAACACGAATGTGTTGAGGTCAAAACCCTCCAAAGATGATTCCTCCATAAAATACTTACTCATTTTCTCCCCATATTATCTTTCTTTTAAAAGCATTGCCCTGTGACTTTCCAAAGAAAATCCTCTCTATTTGGGATGTTCATTTGCAACTCTCCAATGACAATCTAAACACACTTTTCTAAAAACACCTTTTTCCAAAGAATGAAACAGAAAGTATTGAGTCTCGAGGTGGGGTTATCAGTGGCAGAAGGATTATGACTTCATTTAGTTGCCTTGGAAAAAAAAAGGTTAAAATTACCAGCAACGTATGATCTAAATCTAAGTGACATTAAACAGATGGCGCTGAATAGCCAAGAAAATAGCATGGGTCGTTCTCCATCAATGAGCTCTGTTTGCAGTTTAAGCTGCATTAACTTTGCTCGGCTGCAAGACGGCCTTTTTCTTGCATTAATCTCTTTATGTTTAGAAAGCAAGTTGGAGGGCTTTGGGTGTAGAGACATCGTTAACTCAAAAGTGAGAAATCCTGCTTCACATCAGGCAGAAGGAAAGGAGAACATAGCCCAGAGTTCTGGAAGTGCTGGCGTTTCAAGGCAGCATGTTTCCTCCTGTTGCCACACGGAATAAACTGGTGAATGATTTTCTTCACTCTTTTGCAGCCGGGTTGGTTGTCAGGCGACTGCTGGTAGCAGAAACCAGCAGGGTCTGTGCTCCTCCTGAACCTCTTTAATCAGACTTCTGCAGCAATAGAGGAGTCTTACAAGGCCTGTTCTCCTCTCTTTCACCTCACCTTCAGAGTGCCCAAAACCAATGAGAACATTCGTTGTTTTTGTTCTCTTTTGTTCCGTTTTAATTGTGCTGGAGTCTCACTTTCCCTTGAAACAGGCCAGATCTTTCTCCATCTATGCAGTCACTACCTATCTTTCCCTAGAATGACTCCCAAACTTACTTCTGGGAACTCCTGTTGCATAGATGGAGGGAGCAAATAGAGAAAAAAATTAGCTTTATGAGTACATTATTTGGGGAAATACTTGGGGTAACACAGAAATAAAAGGCATAAAACACCGGCCAGATAAGACATCACGTGTTAATGACTAATAGAGACTAGATAGCAGACCTGGGGAAACATCAGTCTGCAGTGATGTGTCAATCTTACTTTCCATTGGAAATGCACGGAATTACTGACATTTGACATGTCAGCTTGGAATAACTATCAGGAGCAAAGATGCTGACTCAGATAAAAACGCACCTGGTTGCAGGAAGAGATAACTGCAGGGAAATGGATGCTTGAACACGACGGTACAGAGCTTTAGTCTGCCTCGCGTGCAAATCACTCGGTACCTGTTCAGCATTTCATTACTCTCTTCCCACTCCCGAGAATTTGCCAAGAGCCATAGGGAAACACCAGACTTTCACCTTGCAGCTGCATTTAACTATAAAGCAATCAAATCAGAGCTGTAAAAGGGGACAGAAATCTTTAAACTCTTATTCACGTGGAGGCAGAAATCCAACTGATAATTTCTAGGAACTAAATAAATAAAAAAAACCCCACAGTAGACGCACAGCATGATTAGCATTAAACTACAGCTATTTCAGCTAGGCGAACTGGAACTGAAAGCTCCGTGATTCAGTAGAAAAAAGACGTGATTCTGGCAGAAGTAGAGAAAATCAGAGTCGAAAAGCTGACCTGTCAGGGAAGAAAAATACAACGGGACCATGTACACTGTGTAGCAGTGTTGCTGTCTTACACAAGATGGGTATTTCAGCGCAGCAACCTGGCTTATTTACATGCAATAAGTATCTACCTGAGATCTTGCTGAGGTTTGTTTTTTTTGTGTGTGTGTTTGGGGGATATTTTGGCAGACATTCAGTTAACAAAAGATCATCTATTTAATTATGAGGGTAACAGATCTAATTTAAGTTAATGAGAGCAGAGATGGAATGGACAAAAATTCTAGTACTAAAATTCGAAGTGAAACTTAAATAACATTTTTGTCAAGAATACCATTGGAAATAAATTGCTTCACATAGAAGTAATTAAAAACAGAACTAATGAATCCCATGTATGTTAAAATAACGCTATTTTTGCATCCATCTGAACCCTAGCTATTTTTAACTCGTGGGTGATGCTGTTTTTACATGCATATGTCAGTGTTATTCATACATATGGTGCCAGGGCTGAAACACTGAATGGAAGTCTGCTTCATATCATTGCTTCACTTACTTGTTAGCAAAAAAGTACTAAAAGATTTTTTTTAAAAAAAAAATTAGCCCATTAGCAGGAAGATAGTATAGGATATACAAAAGATACTAAAGCAATCGGTCCCTGTATCAGAGTAAAAGTTAGTGGCAGAAAAAGGCAGATATGTTGAGGAGCTCACTCTGATAACTATAGATAACCCTGACGTGCCATTTGGATATCTGCTCGTGGTGCCAAAGTCTGGTCCTCAGCTGAGGCTAAGAATAATATAGTTGATTTTCACTTTGACTTCTACCATCATCCATCTAGTCTAGGCTGTGGAAATATCCTATCTATTGTAGGTTTTTGCTGCTGTCCCAGAAAATTAAACAGGCAACTCTATGGATGAGATTATATTCATCTAAATACAAATTCTCCAGATCAACAGAAGTGACTCTCATTTTCCTTAATAGCGGCTGGAGAGAGAAAAGTTCTGCTAGAGGAAAATCTAGATCACCTTTAACTAAGTCTGTCTAACAGATCAGATATATTGCCATTTTGAGATGTCTGTATCTCTACATTAGCCTTAAAGGGAGTCACCAATGATAAATCAGGCTTAAATGCCTAGAGTTAAGTGAAATTAATCTCATTCCACTTATTCTATATTTTGCTTCAAAAATAAACATTTTTGCATTATCTCCTTCTGTTCACAAGCTTTAATGATTTGCTTTATATATTTATTCCATAAACAAATCATCAGTGACCAGTTACATTAATGTGGTAACCACCGTTGTAAAAAAAAATAAATAAAAAAAGCTTGTCCTCATAAAAATGTGCCTTAGAAGTAATAAATTCTGCTTTTTTATTTACACACAAAAAGTGGTGTTCTCATTTTTATATGTAGACCAGATTATCCTAGATTATCTACTACTTGGGAGGTACTACTGGAAATACAGATAATCATTCACAGGGTACATTAATGCTAAAAGTTATTAAAAACCATCTTATGAACACCTCATAATTTCTATGTATGGATATCCCATATAATGATCTTTTTAGATAGCAAAGCAACTCCCTCCCCTAATATGTTTTGTTCTCCTGAAAACCTCACCAAACATGGAAAAATTTCCATGGCTTTGAGGACAGAATGGACAATTACTTCAATGGGAGATTTACTCTGAGTTACTAAACAAGTAAGGATGTCAGAAGTCCCTCAGTAGAAAATAACTGGAGACTTCAGAGTATCTGAGGGAATACGCTGTATACATCATCTCCTCCTCCCAGGTGTCTGCTTATGGGTGCTGCTAGAGGCCGGAGATGGATGAGACAGACTTTTTTTGTTCGGAAAAGAGTGAGTATTTTTTATGTCCTCAAAATCAGCCGTGCTAGATTTATCAGGGCACTGTACTTACTCAGCTCTTTTCTGTTTACTATCCCTATTCTGAGGAGCATCACTAAAGGGATCACACAGACTATCAGAAGTGTCATCGGTTTCATTTGAAGAAATAAAGAAGTTTCCTCAGAAGCGAGAATGACCATGAGTAGTTACTGAAGAGTAGGTTATACATTATATATTCTGCACGGTGCCACTGGCTCCATTCATGTGAATGGAAATGATTAAGATTTTAGTTACTTTTTATCATCTACTGCTATAAGGAATTAACAGACAAAAGAGGGGTGATGAAGCATTTGAGGGCTCCAGGAGACGCAGAGAAAACTGCTGGGTATCAAATAAGCCTTTTTACAGCTAAAGCCTGTTAAAGAAAAGGCAAAGGAATGAAAAAACGGATCGTTTTTAGTTTTATAAATGGATCTTGGATACCACAGTGACCAAAGTCTTTGACATGCTTAACATAAAAGTGAAAAATCAGCTTAGACAAAACACATGGGAGTAAACTATAGGGAATTACTACGAATCTGATAGATGGAAAGGGGTTTTTGAGCTGTCTTGTCTATGTCTCTAGATGTTCTTTGAAAAGCAGAATATTTTTTGTGGTCAGTACTACACAGTCTTCCCCAACATCCAGCATAACTGAGATCTCCACAGACAATAATAATTAGCATCAAATTTTGGCACTGCCTCTGCCTTTCTCAGTGTGATGTTTCTGGAAATCACATTCACTGTGACTGAGTGGAAGCCTACACAACTGTGCAGTCACCAAATGAGAGGAGATCCTCTCTGCTCAGATACAGAAATTCACCCTTGACAAGAACGATAGCGGCATTGAAAAAGCAAACAAACAGGCAAAGAAATAACAAATCCACAATATTTATAGTCAGTTCTCTGCTCTGTTCCTGACCTGCAGTTGGCAGTGGTTGGGAGGATCAGAATAACCTCAAATCAAGCTTTGCCAAGTCTCTGTTCAGAGGTCTTTTTGTGCACAAAGGCTGAGAACGCCAAATCCTGACTGTCTCATGCATGCATGATGGTCAGATGTGATTGCCTTTGGTGGTAGGATCTGCAACCTATTGCAAATCTCTCCTTGGGGCTCTTAATTGTCGCAGTAGCCTGAGGTTATTGCATCTTCCAACCTACTGTGTAGCGGTATAAGATCATCCCAAAATAAAATTAGGATTGGAGAACACACAAGTTTTGGAGCACACCTCTTTAGCCACTGTGAAATTCACTCCACTAGGGGAAAGAACACTGATACCTTTTTACTCCCTGTAAATCTTAGACCAGTAAAGCACTAATTAAAGAAAACCTGATTAACATCAATGGTGCTAGAGGCTCTTGTAACACGGACATTTCTTAATTAGAAACTAAATTTCCAGATTCATCAGTGATTTAAGTAAATTCATTTTATTTTTCATTGCAATTGATTATCAAATATATACAGCTAGTCACCATATCTGAGCTGAGCTAGTCCTTCTATGAAGTGGACTAATCAGAAAACAAGCCTTGCCTGGTTATGGTCTTTGATCTGATTACTTTTGTCTTCTGTCTGATTTCCTACTTGTTTGGAGGTCATAGACTTCTGCAGCATGACGCTCAAGTCCGCCATTCAACGCGAGATCTAAAAGCATGCAATTCCTTCAAATCTTTCCCCCTCACTAAAGCTATATTGCAGCTACATCTTGAAATAAACAAATCCTTCCTCCTCTGTAACAGATGGTGCTGTATAATTCAGACTATAAGCATATCTGTAGCAGCAGTAATGAACTAGGAAAGCTGGGCAGACCAGGGTGGGAGGGATCATGAACAACGCTCAGGAGACCACTTTCCCCGTTATTCCCAACAGTGGGGATGAAGGAGATATGAATCATTATGAGAAGGATGGGAAAACTCATTGATACATGTCAGGCTGCATTTTAGACCAGTCTTGTCTTCTTTTCTCATTGCTGCAGAATAGTAAACATTTAAGGGGGAACGGCGGTGCTACTTAAAAAGCACTTACCTAATTAAACCTTTAATGCACAAATCTATTCACTCAGAGATGCACTCTGTGATGCTCACCACCTAAGGCTATACCTCAGCCATATGGTACTTTAATAGATACTAGCAGAGGGAGCCCTTTTTATTTTTTAACAGATGTGTGGCTGCTAGATACTGGCGGGAGGGAGGAAAGTCAGGAAAGAGAATGAAGAAAGAAAGACAAAGTTCAACAAATGAATTCTTATTAAACTCTTCCCCTTCTGCCCAGAACAGCCAGAGGTCTTGTTTCTTCCTTGTGCTAGAAAGAGGAACTTCTGCTGTTTCCTCAGACCCCTGTGATCACACTCATGGATAACAAATCTCTGTACAGGAGAGTTACTATGCAAGGGGCTATCATTAATGGGACTTCCAGCAGAAAAACCACTTCAGATCTCAGTGTTAGCTGACCCGACCAATAGTTGCACGAGTTTAGGTGCAGGAAGAAAGTTTGCAGTGTTACTTCCATTGCAGTTTTACCCTCCAAAGCCATGATCTCAATGTATATTACACTCTCAATAAGTTTGGAAGATGGTTAGAAGACCTCAGATAAGAAATCCAATGTTGAAGCAAGTTGCACGGGAAACATGGTGAACATCAACTTGACTTGGAATCAGAAAGGATTTCAGATAGGCCCTGACCTGGCAAAAGCCTGCTTATACAGAGGGTACTGAATCCCCAAAATAACACCAAGACCATAGGGGCCATAGGGTTAAAGTGACATGGTTGTATTTACATTATGGCTGATATATGGTTTAAAATAGCCTCCAAATTTTGTTTAGACATTTGCCACTTCCTCAAGTTCCAAGGCTGCAAGATGTTCACGGCTTTGGTGCCTCAGCCAGGTGTTTGGCACCTGTCATCCCTTTCC
The DNA here is from genome assembly GCF_028389875.1 of Rhea pennata. Lineage (NCBI taxonomy): Eukaryota > Metazoa > Chordata > Aves > Rheiformes > Rheidae > Rhea > Rhea pennata. The sequence goes on from NC_084664.1 coordinate 161,165,890, forward strand.
ATCTCTGGCTTATGACAGTTCCATAAATAACATTCCTTTCACCATATGTCTTTGTTTCCCACTTCTTGCAGTAAGTCTGATTTGTCTCAAAAAGCTTGTTGGATTTTGGTGGCAATCATTTATCCTCAGGGTAGGGACATGGACCTTCCTCTCCTAGGAGAACATCAAAGCATAGCCTAACTACTCAAATTTGCACTGAATAATGAGATCTGGGATCAGAAACAGCGAGGCTGCATCAGTCCGACACAGCACTATAGATAATTCACCCCACTAACATTACTGTACTGTGTCCGGGACCTTATTACCCAGGGTTATATATCTACATGACCTCAGATCTCTCTTCTGTAGTATTTCATTACACACTGTTTAAAGAATGGTAGACATTCTCCTGATACAATACAAATTATATTATCTTGTTCTGTAAAAACTGTGATTCCACTGGATGTATTTAATCCTTATTTAATTGATTTTTTTGTTTTACTATTTATTCAAAATTCTCTGATGTCCACCTATGTACCATAAAAACTAATGTTCTGTAACTACATCATCAAGGCATTAATTCCTTTACTCAGACACTCTCTTGTCATTTTAATACTTCATCTCTGAATACCTTAGGAAGTAAATTACAATTAACAGATTTATTATTACTATTATTATGTTCTTAGCAATAGTTTGGGCAAAGCTGGATGCTTCCAACAAAGTACAATTTTTCCTATTTCATTCTATTAAATTTTAACTCCAAGAAACAATGCACAGAAATGTATTAGGATGTCTCTGTTTCTTTTGCATTCTCTTTCCCAAACTACCTACAGGTCTATGTTAGATTTGAACCCTGGATTTACACTGGCTAAATGTCACCCGGACAAATTAGGTCTACTCATAGTTATCACCTTGCAAATCTTTTAATGGTCCCTGTGGATCACACTGGGCACATACTATCAAATGACACCCATAAATCATCACCAAATTCCACATTATAATTGAATTTAACCCCATACTTTGAGACTTTTTGACTGGAGCTGCCTATTTCAATTTTATTTTTTTGTGTCAATCACTAACCTAGTTTCTCCCCCAAGATTTCATGACTTTCCATCAGACTTACTTACACCAGCTTCCGAAAGAAGTGCCATTCAAAAGGTCCAGAGCACATAACTCATCTGATTATTACATCTTGCCTTCCTTCACCTTGCCCTGTATTTCAGTGGAATTGGGTGTTTTACAAATTTGGTCTTTGTAGTTGATCTGGTTCCAGCGGATCATATAAAGAGAGAGGGTATATCATGGATTTGCCCAGTGGCGTAAGGTGCGCTCTTCTTTCAGTCATCTCCAGATGTGGTGTTCAGTGAGCTTATCCCAACAGCTGGTGATGAATTTCTGAGCGCCCACGTGGAGTACGGCAGCAGAGAGGCATTTCCCTGAGTGCCCTATCGGTCCCGTCCTGCTTCAGTTCGACTGCACTCAATAACCGAACAGAAATTCGCATGGATCAATCATTCACAAGGGATGGTGGCCCCAGGTCGAGCATGGGGCTGATGGACATGATTAACATTGGCACTGCTGAAACTGCAGCGCAAGGCTATATATTTGCTTTTCTTTCTTTTTTGGGATTGTTTCCACTGTTCTTTTCTAGCCTGCCCGATATTGTACATCCTGCAATGAGCAAATCCTGCTTTTTTTTTTTTTTTTTTTTTTTTCAGAGTTGAAAGACAGAAAGCTGAGTGTGATGTACTCCGTTGGAAAGGGGAAATCAAACATTACCATGAGAAGTGTCGTGCCATCTTTGCGGGTCTGATTATAACATTGCTGGTTCTCATTTACACTAGAAACATTTTGTGCTTAACAGAATTTAGTTTATGGCCCCACTGTACTGCAATAGTGGTGTAAAATAGAATTCTTGTTAATGAGAATCAGGTCTAGGTACTCTAATATTTGCTTTCTAATGTGCTTGAAATTACTTCTGCTGTTTTATAACAATGTTTAAAAGTCAGTAAAAAGACATTATAAACAACAACAACATAATCCTTGGTCACATTCATCCATCTAGGAGAAATGCAATGTAGCAGTCTTTACAGAGTCTAAACCATCACTGAACTACAACTAAGATTATTTTGGCCTTTTAATTTTAAATGTTGATACAGTACATTCTTTAAATCAGTATCTTTCAACCACTTCAAATCAGCAACACTTCATTCAAAGGCAAAAGTTTTCAGGAGCCCCTACTTACTGTCCATATATGAGTAAAAAAATGACTCGGGGATAACAATGATGAACCCAAATAATAAATTTCAAAAGGCTGACAGAAAATATCTGGCCTTGCAAGGAAGAAATGCTTGGGGAAATGGGAAATAGAGATTTCCTTTACCTTCAACTGTAATTACATTTTTAATGACTTGTGAGCCACCTGATTGTTTGTGATGAAAACTTCCTATTTCTGCTTATCTACTATGATAGCATTTGGCTTTCTTTCTCCAAAATTGGTTGGAGCCCAAAGGAAAGTATAAAAAATAAATAAATTTCTGATACTTTATCAGTTCTGCAGTTATGTTATAACAAACATCCAGATCTCCCTGGTCCTCTCAGATGTCTGTTTTGCAGAAGTACTATACATGCATAAGGTTAGGGAAAAATATGACAAAAATCCACTTATACTAATGCTTTGAGACTATCCTGATGTTTGGAAACGTGAGTCTCCAAGACTACAAAGAAGTAGTTACATCACATGCATGTATTCTTTGCATGTGTCCTTGCATTTTTCTCATTAAAAATGAACATTTTGGCATGGACTAAAAGCAGAAAAAAAAGTACATGAAGTATATCTAATAGCAAAAGGTAGTAAATAAACCTTCCGTTAATCAGCGTGTTCAGTATATTTCTTGAATAGTGCATTTACAGTGTAGTGCTCCTGCCCTGAAAAGTATGCAAGACAGTAGAGTAATATTCAAATGACAAAGTGAAGGAGATACACTAATCTTTACATATACCTAAATTTCACAGATTTTAAGGTTAGTGATGATATATCATAAAAATCTTGTCCAATTAAAATCTGATAACATGAAATATTCTTTGGGGTTTACTGTAAATGTTGGAATATATGCCACAGAGGAATTTCTGCACAGCTCACTGGCATGATCACAGGTTATATTATACATTATATTATATTTTATATATTTTTTTTATATATATATATATATATATATATATAATTCTAGGTTTGAAGTCTATTCAGTATAGTGGACAAATAATATATATAGAAAATTCTGAAAAGGAAGGAAAGATTGTGCTTAAAATTTAGGCTGACCTCCAGAGTACAGTCCAGAAAAACAAATGAAATCTATAATATGAACTCTCGCACTAGAACCGGAATAGATCTTTTAGAAACCCAGTCAATCCTGATTTACTCTTCATACAGTCTGAAACACTCAAAATATACCCAAATATAATTATTTAGTATTCACTAATTTTGTATATGCTTTATAGAGGATATTTAAGAAAGGGTTTGAAGGAGAAAGGGAAAATAGACATAAAGATCAATACAATAGATATTCCTTTTGATACTAATGAACACTTCATGTCTTGAAACATAAACATTGACAATTCTTATACTTTCTATTTAGAAATAGTTGTAATTTGATCCCCTGCAATGTATGCTAATCAATTTTGATATTGTGTAATACAGTCATGTAACTTGGTAGATTCTCATTTTTCAAGCTTCACTATCAGCTGGACAGAAATTCCTAGTAATGTCATATGTTTTCCTGATGCTGTTTTCCTTTTCAAAAGTGGTGTCAGTAGAAGAACTGTATATCACATTTAACCTGTATTTAAACTGGAGAAATTTATTTCCAAACCTAGTAAAACCACATTTCTTAAAAGAAAGAAAGTAAAAAGGACAATTTGCTGAAAACATAGTATCCCTTGAAGAAGTCACAACATGGACTACCCTCACCAGTATCACCAGAGCATCATCTTCTGATATGTTTATGAAACATTATGCAAAGGAAAAGCTAAATATTCCTTCACAGACACACCCAACTCCTTCTGCCATATGCCATTTCCCTACTCACATTTGCATTTGAAAGCTTTCTATTGTATTGCCTTCATATTGTATTTGAAAAGAGACCTCAGAAGAGACAGTTTTGAAAGAGAAATGTCTGTCAAGTGCACTGGTGTAAATGCTAGAGGTGGCTTTGTGGTGTTGACAGCTCCAGTGCAATTATCCACCTTCATCTCTGGGTAGCAGCTCTTTAGAAAAAGCTTCCAAGTCTCCTTCTTCCTCCTCCGAGGAGGAAGCATACATCATCTTAGAAGAGCTAGATAGAACAGGAGTTTAAGACTGTCCAGCACTGTCAGTTTATTACAGAATGTCAACTTGCAATGAGCTCTGCAATACTGTGCTTGCCAGGGGAATAAATAAATAAATAAATAAAAGAATGCCCACAAAATCTACTGAGTTCTAGAATTTGCAGTATCATGTAAACATGGAAGTGATGAGAAGCTGTTGTGCATTTCCCTTTCTTACCAGCATATTGCAGGAAAACGTTGAGATGACTGTAGTGGACCAAGATTGCTCTCATGACCCCATATCCCTCAACTTTCATGTTTCAATTCTACAGCAGGCAAAGGCATTTTTCTCCTACTTTGCTTTGCTTTCCTGCCCTGCTCATGCTCTGCTCTGAAGCCTTGATCCCTCATATGAATGCTAAATACGTGCTAAGTTCTGCTATTTATATGGAGCACATTTGAACATGAATGGAAACTCAATTGTCTTATTGGTTAGAGGGAAGTCCGGCTATCGCCTTTTCTCCAAGAAAGACAGTTTTCTATCTGCTACTCTCATCTTATGGATGGGATGGACTATCAAAATGCACTGTCTAGGTCCAGGAGGATCACATGGACTCTAGAATGACAAATCTGCTATTGAAGAGTCCAGGTCTTACTTTGGTGTTTTACAATAGCACCAACACAGGTGGAAAAACTCTAGTGTTGGTATGTGGAAGAGTTAAGCAAGGCAGTGCTTCTCACTGTCCAGTCTGATGATCAGTCAAGAGTTACTGCCTCCAGAGTGGGTTTGGGGAAAACAAAATGTGTGCCAGGTCTCAGCTGCTTCAATGCAGAGCCCAGCAAGCTAAAGAAGAAATTGTTTGGTGAAGGACTCATCTTTTGGTGTCCATACTGTATTTCATTGCAAAGATACATTCAATCATCTTCAGCTAGTAATTTAAGGTAAGCAAAGGAAAAAATTGGGAGCTGAGGACACTAACGCCAAATCAGCATGAGGTAGTATGGTGAGAAGTGGTGATGAACAGCTGGAGCAAAAACTTCTTAAGCCTTTTAAACAGATCCTCAAGACTACATTCTTCAATGACCTCATTTCAAGAATGTAAATGCCTGAAAACATCCATCATCCGACTGGAGGACCTCCAACATCCAACTGGAAGAGGACATGGTGCAACTCCCATGGTCTCCCTGAGGATGCTCATGCTTTTAAAATAATTGTGAATTGTGGAATGTTTTCATCTTCTTTTCATAATACATTTGGAAGTAGCGGAGAATAGAGTGCAATTTGGGTCCAAATTCACCCAACTCTACTGCTGTTACTGTTTTGTGTGGGGCAGAGTGCCTGGTCCATGCCTTGGCATAAAGTGGCCAAGAATCACCTTGAATTCCATTCCACTTGTAAAAATATAAAATAAAACTCATTAAATAAAAAACTCATTGATAAAGGGCTGTATTTGGATTTGTTTAGAGAAGAAAGCAACATTTTTGAAAATGACAAATAGGCAAAAAGGAAACAGAAAATATTAGTTCATGTTGAAACTCAATTGCTTGGAATCACTCATTCAAATTCCCTTTTGGATAACTGAGTTAGTGGACTTGTACAAATATGGGCAATCTGTGCTACAAAACTGAACCTTTTTTTTCCCCCCCTTCCTTTATTCTGATAGCTGAAGGTACTGTGATCAACCTTATCAAGATAAAAGACAGAGATTTCCAGTTTGATTTAGATCTTTTAGTAGAAACACAGATGTCTGGCACTTGATTTTAGCTCTGAAAAAAAAGGGCTTGGGTTCACTGTTCCTGCAGCATCGCTGTGTCAGACACAGATTAACTGCAAAGTTCGTAAAAAACAATACCCTACCATGAGCAGTTTTATCAACCCTCATGCTGAAACAAGTCAGTAATGAGACTTTATTTTTTACAGCAAAACCAAAAAAAGACAGGAATTTAGTCAGATGAATATTTCATCACCTGGTTTACTCCTCCACTCGAAATACAAAATGTTGCTTAAGAAGCACTAGAAGACAGGCAGCCACCTACTAACTTCCCTAGGCAGAAATCATATGTATTTTTTGAAGTTAAACAGAAATAGGACAGTGACATTTTTTCCCCCCATTTTGTTCTCTTAATTGCCAGACAAAGTGCAATTTTCTGTACTCTTCTATCAACCAGATGCCCTTGTCATCCACCATCTTACTACAGTAATGGAACTTGACGTCTTCTTTGTTGTTTCTCACTACATTTGTGTGACTCACTGTGCAAAATAAAAATGTACTAAGAATAGCAGTGGCTGTGTTAATGGCAAAGCAATGAAATTTCCTTCATCTAATTGCTTTCAGATTTTTTCAGCACTAAGGCTCTTGAAGTAATCCTGATATGCTATGAGCATTCAGCCATGAAGCTCTGTACCAGCCAACACATCAATTTTAGTAGAAATCTTGCTAGCGTAAAGTTTTCAAAGGTACTTTAGTACCTAAAAAAGCAAATATGGACCTATGTAAACTTCCCAAAGATATGAGGGCTGCAAAATTGCTTACTTCACCTACTCGAAAAGCAGGCCAGAAATGAAAAATGGCCACAAATGGCTTAGGAGCATTGCAAATCAGTGGAAGTAGTGGTTTGAATCACTTGCAGAAGTGCAGAATTGCCACAAAAGGTAAAGAGAAAAGGCAGTAACTTTGTCATTTGCTACTGTTGCTGAAGCTGAACTACATGGATAGCTATTAATAGAATAAAAGTTTTTTATCTGTTTAGAGATTTAGGAAAGAAATTAGCCATTTCATACCTGCTTTACAACTGTATGTTAGTAAAACCTCAAAACAACATTTTTTTGTAAGGAAGATCCAAGACAGAGAGACTAATTTTGCATAGTAAGATACATCTTTTTGATGGATATATGTCCTCTTTTAATGCCCAGATCAGTTCTTCTCTTTGCAACAAACTGGATGCCTTAATATCTAAACAAGGACAGCAAATACCTAAGCAAGACTGAGAAACAGATTGAAAGGAAAAAAAATGAAAAGCACAATGTCTCTAATTTGCCCAAACGAGTTTGGAGTGTGGCAAGAGTTTGCAACACTTGGTGACTGCAAAACTAAAGATAGTAGGTCAATCACTTAGAGTGCAGCAGAGAACTAGATCAAGAGACATGTAGTGACAAAATGACTGGCAAGAAGAAAATACTATCCCAAACAAGAAAACAAGATTGTGGGGTATATCATGCAAATTAAATGACATGATAATGTAGCTAAAAGTATGTAAAATAATCACATTTTGCAGAAGTTAAATTATAACTCAAAATGAATTCAGAATTGGATAAAAATACAGAGTCAGAATAACTGTGATTATACTGAAAAGATGTATTTAAGTGACTAACAGATCCCCCTCCATACAGACACTATATATTTGTATTCACACTATGGATCACTCTGCCCTTAAAGCCATCAAGGTCTTAGCAGAGCACCTGGCTGTTGGTGAATATAATATCTACCTTAATGCAACAGCACTGAAAATAAGTTTGAAATTATATCGTATCTTCAGAGGTAATAGTTTTAAACTCCAAATTTGACAATTAGAAATTAGTATGAAATCATAATTTGGTCAGGGAAAAATAAAGGAAACACTTTTCATCTGTCTGTTCAGAATAGCTTGTCTTCTTCTGAATATCTGTATCACAGCTCAGAGACGATCTTCTCCTGTGTTTCCAATGCAAATTGAGCCAAGGAGGTTATAGGCTGAAGAGTGAGAATAAAAGTTGACATCTTAATCTATAATGCTCTAGAAGAGGGGAGAGGTGAAAATCCTGCAGCAAGATGCATTTATAACAAAACCAGACAAATCATTTGAAAACAGCACCTCTTTCAGACAGCAGCCTCTCTCCGCAGTTCTATGCAGAATGACTGTACTGTGGCAGCAGGATGGCCTTTATAGATCGTTTGCCACCTTCCTGTCGTGTGAATTGATGAAAGTTTGCATGTGTGTTTTATTTAAAAGGATTTCTCTTTCACCATCTATCCCTTGCATGATGCCTATTTAAGCTTTATAGCAGGCCTGAGACAGATGTTATGTAATCTTTGCTGCTCCAAAATGATGCCCAACTCAGAATAAGAGTAACATCATAAGTAAAAGTTATAAGTTCAGTTATTTTTACAGTCAAAAGTGTTTGCATAAAAGAGGCAAAATTTTTAAACCCAGAAACTATAGCCTTCTGTTTCAGCTACCTACATAGGCACAATATAAAAGAAATTAAGACACTGAAAAAAAAAGGTATAACCTCTCTCTGTTGTGAAGATGCTAGAAGGTAGAAATTTAAAGCTTAATTTGGTAGCCCACATACAGGTGCCCGGAGTCATTTAGGTGCACTAGGATACCCTACCTGGCATCCACCTGCTGCTTGAAAAGACCATGGGTCTCCTGTAGGCCCTGCATTTACCTGTCAGCCCCATGCAGGTGGGTATCCTGGAGATACCAGGATGCTCTTGGTATCTCAGATGGAATCAGCCAACTGGAATCCCACACCGGGTTACAGAATTTCGTGGCCGTGAAGGCATCAACTGAACCAACAACATGCTGATCCCTGCACTGGGGACATCTCAGTTAGTTGGATGACTCCCACTCCAGGTGACTAATTGTGTCCACCAGGATGCAGCTGTCTGCATCTGAGAAAGTCACGCTGAGTGTCATTATCCTACAGTGGAGCTCTCTGTTCCATCAGATGACCTGTGTCCTAAGCACCATGGCTAAACCAACTAGTCCTCAAACAGCTATGAAAGGCAACCTAGGGCTGCGACCTCATAACCACCTAAAACCAGAATCTCTCATTAGGATTGAAAATCAACCCAGTGTTGAGACTCAGGCCAGGACCTAGGTATCACTTTGAGTCCTATTTAGTGTCTCAAAAACTAGTCTTTAAGAGTTGTAAAGGTATTTGCATGCTAGCTGCTCAGGAATGAATGCTTGAGAAATGATCAAGAAAGGCGGCTGTTGATGAATCTTTTGATGATGAATCTACTATCTTTGTGAAAGACTTAACTAAACACAGGCCACGCAGTTTTGTTGGCTGGAGATTATAATTCAAATTGGAGAATATTCAGCAATGATAAGAGGGAAATGGAAACTGGGATTCCTTTTTGCACTCTACCACTTTATTACTTCAGACAACTCTATTACCTTCTATGCAAATACCTTTTTTGCTGCTTGGAAAATAAATATTTTATAAATTTTGCTGCCCTTCAGGGTTCAAGTGGATAAATTTAAGAGATAAATTAAGAGTCCTTCAAGGCAGTGAATTAAAACACAGAAAAGTTTAACTGACTCACCTAGATTTGCATAACAAGTAAATGATGGAATTAGCATTATATGATGATATAAAGCTCAAAATTCTGTTACAACAGCTGTTGACTACAGTGGCCCAGTTTTTTAGTATCAATTGTTTTCTCTGCATTTCTTAAATAATGAGACAGTATAGGGTTCCTGCTTTCATTCTGAAGTCATATACATTTATTTTAAGCTTGATTTTCTATTCTCTAGAGTTTTATTTCCATTGTCACACAGCTTATCATGGATGTTAGATCTCTGGTTATCTCTTAACAGCAGGAGGAGTGAATTGGCTTTGTCAAAATCTTGACATTTTGGCATTTTTATTCTCCTTCTTCTCTCTGCTTTGCTGACGATCTGTTTTTTTTTTTTTTTCTTCTCTTCTGAGTTTGTTAGGTGCTAATTCATTCTAAATAACCTTAGTTTCAATAGCCTCATTGACGGTGCCATAAGGGGGCACATACCCATTTCATTGAGCTTACCCAGAATCACTAGGTGTCAGAAATGCTTGAAGCATGCATATATGTATTTACCTCACTTTCAATGATGATCATTTTTGGCTTGTTGGTCACCATATATCATTTTGCTGATAGATTCCTAATAAGCAGTTCTAGTTTAACACTTATGGTTACCATAATTAGCTGGATCAAATTACAGGGGACTAGAATTTAAAACAGCTTCAACCAGTGGGATAGGCACTGATGAGGTGCAAATATATTACAGATAGTTTACAGAGGCTATAATCAACCCAGAGGCTATCTACTAAGCAGTTCCAGCACTAATGTCTTATGACTGCCTTATGACTTTCACTCTTGACAAATATAACAAACTCAGCCAAAATTTTCCATCTCGGATACCCTTCTAGGCCTGTCTTCAGAATACATTAGCAAAATAACAGCTGTTCCAGCTGTTTCTCAAACTGAAATGAAGGGATATTATTTGTTTTTTTTTTCCTTATTAAAATATTCTTTAAATAATTTGCTGAGAAACTCTACAGTAACCAGTTTTCAAGTAGGGAACTGATGCTGGCAAGAGCATCAGGACTGACTTGTTATTTGTGCAAGAGGCAAGGCTAAGACAACCTGAGTTTCCCATGCTCACTGCTAGCATGACAATGCACATTTCTAAATCTCTAGAAATTTCACCTGCATGAAGCATGATCCATCCTTGCAGAAAAACTGCATCTTGGACAGCAGTTGTCTCCATCTTCAGCCCCCAAACTCACAGGAAATGCAGGCAAAGTGAACGTCCCTTCTCTGCTCCCCTTGCCTTCCACTCACAGGACAAGAAAGCATCTAAACCTTTGTGTTGCTGTAAAGCTCCTGGGCATGCACATATGCTACTAAAATGTGTTTGGAATGCATAGATTATCATCTAGCTCAGCTCTCTGAAAAATCAGGCCATAAGCATGCATAACTTGGCATCCTAAAGCCAGCAATCACTTTGACAATAACATCTCTGTACCGCAGGTCCCCATTCATTAAATCTTAGCAAGACATCTTCCCACATAGGGGGATGTTAAGGAGATAAATTCAGATATTAGATTGTTAAGTGAGACATGGAAGCTCAAAATGAAATGATTTTTACATTCAGGGAATACAACGAATTTTACATTCAAAGCAGGATTTCAGAGATGTTAAGTAAATAAGTCTTGTGGCCACATATTGGTGAAGATGAGCAGGATAAGTGGTCATTCACTGACCACTTGCCATCCTGTACACTGATGAAGACTAGGTCCTGTGGAAAAAATCACTGAAGATTACATTCTTATCAAAATATATATAAAAGGAAGCTGATAAAAGTTATGCAAGCAATTATTTTCTGCCTTTGCTGTTGAATAGTTTGATTTTGTAACCTCATAGATTTTTTTAAGTTCTAAACTTTTACGTATGTAATAGGCTTTTCAGATAACACACACCCGTTTAAAAATGCTATCTATCAAAATCACCCCTCAGTGAACTTGGATCATCAAAGCCAAATCAAACAAGACTTAGACAAGCTACTGAAAGGGAGGAGAAGGTTCTGGAATTAAATTAATTTTGTCTACTCACACATGTGCAGCCTGTATTGATGATGAATCACCTTTTTTTCTTTTTTTTTAACAGTTAAATTTCAGGATATATATGTGGAAAAGTGGTAACTTATACATATCAGGTATTATTTGGTTGTAAATTACCTCTAGATCACATTGGAAGTGAAAGTTAAGTTAAAGTTTGAAAGCAAAATGCTTCATTCTGACATGATGGCCCTTTTTACTTTCTTAGGTACTTCACACCATGGCACACATTTTGGGAACAGCCTGTTCAAAGCCAAATGCCAAGGAGTTTCTCTTTGGTTAGGTTTCAGCTGGGAAAGGATCAGACCTAACTACACAGCTGGCTGCTCTTCCTTTATGAGTCTCAGCTTGTTATGCAGCCTACTGTTAAAGGCTCATTGCTTCTCCCAATGTGTTAGATATAACACGGTAGGATGTGCCTTTAGGGGGTTCTTACACTTCACGTTGATGGAATTAGTTGCCGTTGGAGGTTAGCTATTACAATGTATTAGTTTTGTCAAGGCTGCTTTAAAAATAAACCCATCCTTTCTATTTCTGTCGAGAAGCTGAGATACCTTTTGCATTAGTGGCAACTTTTGTCTGACTTCCACAGAAGGTTCCCTGTGGTTTCAGTATCGCTGTTCATATTTCATTTAAATTAATTACTTAATGCAGGACTCAATGGCCCAATGCTTCCCTGGCACTGCTCTGACCTCTGCCTCCCTGGTGCTGCTGAGCAGAGACACAAGGAGCATCGTTAGGAGGACCTGCTCATGCTGAGATCCAGAGGCGAGTTTCCCAGCTATGCTAGTATTGACAAGGCTGGTCTCAACAAACATCCCCCCGACCCGTGTTTTTTTTTTTTTTTTTTTTTTTTCTGTAAACTGAAGAGTATCTGCAGACAGGATAAGTTCCTAGGTGCAGGCAGAGAAGCTGTGGCAGAGATAGAGTCATGCAGGTGCTGTGAAGAAGCATGCAGACTCCAGAGGTCTCAGGAGGTAGTTATGGAACCCGACAACGTTTTGCAATTTCGACGGTGCATGAGAAAGAGGAAGGAAGGATGGACAAAAGCGGTGTGCCACCTGCGCACAAAACAGCAGGACCTACATTACAGAATTTAGGACAGAAGGAAGCTTGAGAGTATGCCGTAGCTATCACGTTTTTTAGGCTTGAATTTATACCCCAGTCCAAGCTTTTCAATCCGCCACAATACCTTTCACGGCATGATGCTTTGGATCTACATTGGAATCAATCAACTGGTTGTCAGTCATCCATACAAGACAGCCAAGTCATTCTCACTGTCCTGACTCAAATCCCCAGGCTGTGCAAGGTTCAAGGCTGTTACAAACAGGCAGCATCGTAGAGCCACCTTGTTTTGGAGTGTCTATACTTTGGGTATATATATATGTTGGGTACCTATAGTGCACGGCCTTATTTTCCATGTCATTCGATTCTCTGTCTCAGAACACATTTTCTGCACAGGGCGCAAGGTGATGATAGAGCCCACAACGGTGCCACAGCTGCCTGGAGCACTGCTGGTGATACCACTCTTTCACTCAAGACCAGTACCAGAGTAAGTATTTCACCCTTCCAAAATATTTCCAACAACAGGAATAACAGGACAGGCTGACATGCCCATACGTCTTCTTCCTCCTCTAGAATATGGACCTACCAGTATTTTTAAGGACACACTTCTAGTGACAAGCCTGCAGAGAGAGGACCACCAGTCCCCTATATCTCATCCACTATAGTTCTACCAAGAAGAGCAACCTGCACAAGGATGAACTACAAGAGAAAATACCAGTGAAAGTTAATCCATCTTAGCACAGTAAGGGAGCAGAGTGGCTAAGATCCTGCCACAGATAGGAGGGCCACTCGCTAGCAATAGCCTTCAAAAGTGTCTCTGTAGATAGAGATGGTTCCTTTGTCTGCCTCCTGCCAGCTAGCTAAGTGAGCAAAAATTTAGCAGCACTTCTCATGAAGACACTCAACAGCAGCCTCACTGCAGAGAGCTGAATGAAAGCAATGCCGCCCTGCAACATGTTAGAAAGTCCAGTTTGGTGGCAGTCATTCTGCAGCCTTTATGAAGCAAGTAGTCTTAGCGTTGTTCCTGGGAGGCAAATGCCTTCACAGCTAAAGCCACCAATGTCACTGGTCATGCTCCTAATGTTCTCTGTAGAGAAGCCCAGTGCTAAATCCCTTCTGTATTTCAAAGGTTTAAGTACCTAAACTTGCGAGGGAGCATGGTGGCATGGAATCCTGTATGATTTTTGAGAGAAAGTACTATGTCCCATTATTTGAAGGAAATAAATAAACAAGAAGAGATACCTAAAGGTTATCATTAAGTTTGAGAGATATTTTTATTCTGAATTTTTGAGTGAAAATTCAACATTTGTTGACAACATTGCACATCATTTGCATACATGCAAATGGTTGGGATAACATATAATAAAATAAAATAAGACTATTAAACAATGGGATCTATAGGTGGAATACCAGCATAAATGTTTTCTAGTGAGACCAAGTAAACTAAGGAATTACGTTATCAAGAAATGTATTTCTTCTTATCTTCCCTCACCACAGTGTGTCTGGGAGACAGATGCTACAAATGCTGAATAATCAGCACAGGTTTAGCCACTTAAAACTAGACCATATACAAACATGCAACTACCATGCAGGGATAGAAATCATAGAATGGTAAAGTTGGAAGGGACCTCTGGAGATCATCTAGTCCAACCCTCAGCATAGCCCCGCACGGGGAGGGAACCCATGACCTTGGCATTAGCAGCACCACAGTCTAACCAACTGAGTTAAACCTGCCCCAAATACTCAGGTTCAGAGGTGTGATACAATTCTAGTGAAAATTGTGATTATTTTGCTAGGATCAGTCTCAAGCATTGATTTGTAAACAATCCTCAGTGTTAAATTCGGTGCACTGCAACATTTTTCAGCTATACTCTGTTAATCATTTCTGCACTCACTGAAATTCCTTCAGACATATGCATTTTTACTGTGTATGAGTGTAATTCTGTATCATAGAATGGCAAGGTTGGAAGAGACCTCTGGAGATCATCTAGTCCAACCCTCAGCATAGCCCATATGGGGACTGAGCCCACGACCTTGGCATTAGCAGCACCACGCTCTAACCAACTGAGCTAAACCTGCCCCCCAAAAACTTTGATATGTCAGCTCCAATATGTTATCTGAAATTGTATAAATAAGTATTTGTTACAGAACTCCTCCAGACACTTCCCAAGCTATTCTGGATGTCCTACAAACAATCTTCACTACATAATTAGAAAAACGCTAATACCTCTTCTATCATTCTGCTTCCAAAATTTCCGTACTATTTCCATAACTCAGCCATCTCTGATGTAATATCCTCTTCCTTAATGAAATCAGTGCGACTTTTGCCATTTAATTCCACGGTCACTGGGTGGTCCATAGGTCTCTAGACCTGGCCACAGAGTCCTTGGGCCTCCATTCTGAGTCACATCTAATCCACGCTCCAAACTGCAGTATCATAGAATCACAGAATCATAGAATCAGTAAGGTTGGAAGGGACCTCTGGAGATCATCTAGTCCAACCTCCCTGCTCTGCAGAGTCACCTAGAGCATGTTAGACAGGGTTGCGTCCAGGTGGGCCTTGAAGATCTCCAGAGAAGGAGACTCGACAACCTCTCTGGGCAACCTGTTCCAGTGCTCCGTCACTCTCACAGTGTATACTCACTCAGTATACCCTACGGCACCCCAAAATGAAGATATTTCTTGGGAAATCCTCATTAATGTTTTTTCCCAAGTGTACATCCTTTAATCCTCAGACCCTAAAATGCAGCATCTACTGCAGCTGGCTCCACCAAGTATATAATATAAGTAGTTCCAAAAGAGCAATATGGTTCTTAAGTAAGTGTCTGAAAGCTTCATTGTGCCCTGGACATTTTCACGACAGGTTATACACTGCATACTCTTCTCTCTTAGGTAAAACACCAAGTGTTAGAAATCTCATTTTTAATTACTAGATATTGCATTTTTTTCTTTATATATGAGATAAGGTTAGGATAGGCAATAGCAATGAAACCATCTCTAAACTGCTTTAAGGACAGGCATCAACGACGTTGGAGAAGGATGAGAGACTAGTCCATCCTCCGACTTCTAACTGTTCCTAAGAAGCAAACAAAATGCCCAGTAGTTGATGAGAATGCTGGAGTTAGGTGGTTGGAGGGAGCTTGGACAAAAGGAACAAAAGGACAGGTTCCTTCCAAAGGCAGTGGATGCGGGCATTTTACACCTATTTGGGATCTCTAAAGAATTTTCCTTTCTCCAATTCAAACATATATATACATATATGTATGTATATATATAGCTGCTGACTCACTCTGTGCAGATCTCTTACCCAGATATAGGCCTAGCACTGACACAAAAATTCATGTTCACACATCTGCCAAAATAACTGGGGCTCCAAGTGTCATCTTGAGACCACCAGCATAAGCCAAACAATCTAGGCAAGTGCCTCAGCCCAGATTGAGAATGGAAAAGACTGTGTGATCTCTCCTGAACTCTGCAGCCTTTTTGGTTCCAATACCCTTCCGAATTTCCATTCCCTTGGTTCCCAGCCTGTGATGTCTGAATTTAAGCTCACTTTGCAAATAGCATAGCAGTAATAACCAAGGATGGAGAGCTATAAAGTCATATGAATAGAGCACTTGCACAAACCATAATCCTGCAGGAATACGAATGCCCCTGTATGCTCCCAGTTAGCAGACTCCAGGAGTTTATGGCTTTTATTTTTTATTTCAGTGTGTAAGGAAGATGCAGTGTGCTATCCTGTATTCCACATTCATTGGTTTGTACTCTTCCCCTGCTCCTAAAGAGCATGTTTAAAGTGAGAAAAATCTTGCATGAGTGGAGTACTGGCATTTTTCCCAGCAAGGAGCTGAGTACTGGCAGTTTTCCTGAACTAAGAGGGACATTTCTATTTTGTCCCTTTCTGCTTCACTGGAAGAATGATAAAAAATGTGCAGCAATAAAAGGAATCAAGAAACCAATTAATCCTATGGTTAACTCTAATTTGGGATCCTGCTCTTTCACTCGGACACGTGCTATAGCGCTCAAGCCGTTCTCATTTTCCTGGCTGTCTTTGCACAACACATGTATATGTGGCAGACCAGGTGGTCAGCATGGAGAGCAGCTGTGTCCAGGCCTGAATATGAGTCAGGAGCTTCATCATCAAAAGGTTTTGCATGGGAATCATTCCATATCTGTGATCAGCCTTGTTGCCCTTCGTTATACTTTTTTTGACATTGCTATAACTTTCAGAGGCGGTACAACTAGACCTGCATGCAGTATTCTGTGAGAATATATATTGGGAACTTACCCGCCAGCATAATAGAGTTTTCTGGTTTGTTCTCAATTCATTGCCTAATAATTCCTAACATTATATTTGCCCTCTTGGTTGCCAGCGAGCACTTAACTGGTATATTCAGGTGATGATTCCACAATCCCTTTCCTAAAGAGCAACAGCTAATTCAAATGCTAACAGCTGGCCCATAGGGTTAGCATTGTTCTTTCCTCTGTATATGAATTTGTTTTTTCAACATTGCGTTTTATCCTTTCGCACAGAGTACCTTGCGATCCTTTGCAAACTCTTTGGTTTTAAATAAACTGGATAATTCTGTGTCAGCAATAACTTTACCAGCTCACTACCTCACCCCTTGCATGACTTATGAGCAGCACATGCACCAGTTCAAGTCCTAAGGCTCCTGCTCATAACTTCCCTTCATTGTGAGAACCCATCATTTTGTTTCTTATCTGCTTTGTTGACCTTTCACTCTTTCTTGTAGAACAACCTTCTCTCTTTCTTACACTGTGACAACTACTTCGGTAGGATTGTGAAAGTACTTCTTTGGGGCAGCGCACTACAGAGGAATTTTGGAAATCAAAATACACTGTGTTGATCCTTTGTCCTTGCCTACATGTTCATTTGACCTGCCCCAAAAAATCCAGTTGATTACTGTTGTGCAGCATCTCTCTACACAGACTCTTCCTAACACATTAATCTGTTTATCTACTATAAAGTATAGGAAATTTCCCAGTAGGGATACTCTAGGCAGTAGTTTCCTCAAAATCTCAAAATCATAACCTTAGACCATTATTTCAAACAGCTGAATTTCTGATTTGTCCCAGGATCCACCCAGAAACGTTACGAGCTCCCTGTTTTCTCAGGTATGTTATGGGCTCTGATTCTCTGGATCTAACCCTCTGCTCAGTCTCTTAAAAGCTCCTCATCTCTGTGCTTCATTTGTCTAGCACAGCTGAGGATGCCTTTGAGACAAGGTCCCGTTGGCTGCCAGGCTGTCACTGG
This sequence comes from Rhea pennata, assembly GCF_028389875.1. Taxonomy (NCBI): domain Eukaryota; kingdom Metazoa; phylum Chordata; class Aves; order Rheiformes; family Rheidae; genus Rhea; species Rhea pennata. The sequence goes on from NC_084664.1 coordinate 161,183,880, forward strand.
AAGTTGGTACCGCTGAAATTATGCCAGCCAGGCTGAGAAAGACTCGCAGAAGGAGAACAGACAAGGCAGAATCAGAGCAAAGCACAGGATATGACAAAAGTGCAAAAAAAGAACAGCGTATGGAATTGCAGACTGGCATGGGCATAAAAATGGGTAAGTAGGCAAGAAGGACGCATTTTCAGGAAAGCTCCAAGGATGTGATATCCAGTTCAGTGAGCCGTTCTGCTTACACTCGCATCCCGCCACAGTTACCTAAAAAATATGTTGTTTCGCTGATTCAAATCTTGCCTTGAAACTTGTGACTTGTTTATAACATTAACCAGATTTGTTTGCTGATTAGGAACTTGTTTTGAAGCCTAACAAACTGAGTTATTGGGACTGCCCGGGTGGGTGAGATAGTCCCATTGCCTTAGTGTTATAAATGATGGCATTACAAGAATTTCATTAGGGTAGCGTGCTAATCAACATAGGACTCATTCTTTACAAGGGAAGCAATTGAAAATTAAGATCTGCACTCCTCCATTTTTCACAACAGATAACTTCATTTCTAAAATGTCCTAATATGAATTTTCATGAGTACAAGGCTACTATTTACTGCTGGAAGTATAGCACTGTAAATAAAAAACATAAAAGCATTTACTATAGTCTCCCTGGTTATTCAAAATTGTGGGTGTCTCATTGTTCTGGGTGCCTAGATAAAAAGACTTTAATGTGTCTTAATGTTTCCTACTACACTATAATTTAGTTTGACTAAAAAAGAAAGATAAGCATCATTTTCAGAGGTAACCATCATCTTTAGAGAAACCAGGCAGGTCTGAATAAGAAGGACTTTTGAAAAAGAGTGATCAAATAATTCTTATTTTAACTACAATAAAGTAATTTCATTGACCCTCAGTGATTTAGCTCAGGTGACTTTGGTTAGAGTCTTGCTCTAAGTGAAGTTTTCAGGAATTGATGCACTGGCATTACTTTATTTATAGTCTTATGTGGAAATGGAAAAAAAATGATCTATACTTAATATCTACTAGGTTTGCAGCTGTGTTCAACTGTTCTATGAAAACATTGATGATTTTCTCTTGATTTTTACTCTGGGATCAAAAATAATCAAACAAAACTGATATGAAAGCACATGTAAATGAAATTATTTGGAAGTCAGAAGTTGCATAATTATGATGCCTCAGGACTAATCATAGAATCATAGAATCAGTAAGGTTGGAAGGGACCTCTGGAGATCATCTAGTCCAACCTCCCTGCTCAGCAGGGTTATCTACAGCATGGTAGACAGACAGGGTTGCATCCAGGCGGGCCTTGAAGATCTCCACAGAAGGAGACTCCACCACCTCTCTGGGCAACCTATGCCAGTGCTCCGTCACTCTCCCAGGGAAGAAATTCCTCCTCACGGTCAGGCGGAACTTCCCGTGCTTCAATTTCTGACCATTATCTCTAGTCTTGTCACATGGGACAACTAAATAGAGTTTGTCCCCGTCCCCTTGACACCCTCCCTTCAGGTACTTGTACACATTCATCAGATCCCCCCTCAGTCTTCTCTTCCCCAGGCTGAAGAGGCCCAGCTCTCGCAGCGTTCCTCGTAGGGCAGGTGCTCCAGCCCTCTGATCATCCTCATAGCCCTACGCTGGACTCTCTCCAGTAGCTCAGGATCAGTTCCTGCGACCTGCTCGAAACACTCTTCCTAATGCACCCCAGCAGACTGTTGGCCTTCTTGGCCACAAGGGCACATTGCTGGCTCATGGTCAACTTGTCCTCCACCAGCACTCCCAGGTCCTTCTCTGCACAGCTGCTCTCCTGAAGGTCAGCCCCCAGCTTGTGCTGGTGCCTAGGGTTATTTCTCCCTAGGTGTAGGACTCTGAACTTGCCCTTGTGGAACCTTAGGAGGTTCCTCTCTGCCCAACTCTCCAGCCTGACCAGGTCTCTCTGAATGGCAGCACAGCCCTCAGGTGTGTCAGCCACTCCTGCCAGCTTGGTATCATCAGCAAACTTGCTGAGGAGGCACTCTGTCTCCTCATCCAGGTCATTGATGAAGAAGTTGAACAGGATGGGACCCAGCACTGAGCCCTGGGGTACACCACTAGCCACAGGCCTCCAACTAGACTCCACGCTAGTGATGACAACCCTCTGAGCTCTGCCTTTCAGCCACTTCTCAATCCACCTCACTGTCCACTCATCTAACCCACACTTCCTGAGCTTCTCTAGGAGGATGTTATGGGAGACAGTGTCAGAAGCCTTGCTGAAGTCAAGGCACACAACGCCCACTGCTCTCCCCTCATATACCCAGCCAGTCATGCCATCAGAGAAGGCTATCAGATTGGTTAAGCAGGATTTCCTCTTGGTGAATCCATGCTGGCTACTCCTGATCACCTTCTCTTCCTCCATATGTCTGGAGATGACATCCAGAATGAGCTATTCCATCAGCTTTGCAGGGATGGAGGTGAGGCTGACTGGCCTATAGTTGCCTGACAATGTTTTTGTCAATGCTTTTGGCATTGGTGTAACTCAAGAAGTGGAAATTACTTTCTATGAGTGATTAGGGTATTAATAAGAGTAAGCCTATATGTTACTAAGTGTTGCTCTTATTTGCACCTCTGCAAATCACACTCCTGTAGTTAAAAATGCAGCTCATCTTGCATATTTTTTTTCAGTCAGAGTACCACAGAATCCATCTTGCTCATTTAACAGCTGTTGTTACCTAACTTCCACCATTTCACATACTGTGTATAGCCCTTCCTCACCCTACAGGACTGGCTCGTAAAGAGACCGCCCTTCCGAACACCTCCTGCCCACCCATCTCTACGGGAAGCGAGAATGAAGAACCCTTTTGGGAGGGCTTGTTCAGCCCGTATGCTCTGCAACTCCTTCTTTTTTTTGTATGGGAGGTTAAATTTATGCTAATTAAAGCTGGAAAATTGCTTCTGCTGAATTTGAGTGTTTGTAAGATTCTTTTCCTAGCATTTCCTTTTTTTGGGGGGGGGGGGTCAGAAATAAGGGAGAGGTTGAAGTAATGCTGAAAGGACCAATAAAGGGTAGCGTGTACCTTTCTCTAATTTCTTGGTGAACCAACCTAGCACAATTCCATTACATCACTGTACTCTGCTTTCTCATCTTATCCCACCAAATTGGAATCAATATTACTTAGGACAACATTTCATTACAATTTTATGCTCCTAATTATAACATATACTGCAGCTATTGGACTGCCTGTTCTTTGCTTGTCGATTCAAGTGCCCTTGCCAAGGTAACCTGTAAACTGCATTATATAGGATTTATTACATCATTTCCTTTGCGAATATAAGGTGATTATCACCTTCATTACTAGTCATAGATGTATGCACTATTGTATTTTAAACGTATTAGTGCCTTCCACGTGGCACATGGTAATTTACAATTACAATCGCTTCCCCTTAATCGTTATAGTACAGTCCATTAGCAAATTACATTTCCTAAGGCCTAGCAATATTTTCTTCTTCTTCTTTTTTTTTTTGAAATCATCCTTGACACCCAAGGACTTTGGCTTCTTTAATAGTTGCTTACTGTTTCACTTTTACCCTTAAGCCTAAGCAATTTCCCTCAGCCTGCCAGCACCCTTGCAAACGTTTGTATGTTCAAGGTACTAACCCAGCAATGCCCATGTGCTTATGCTTAAAAACACAAAAATATCAGCCTAACTTGACAGGATTGGTAGCCTAACTTGATAGGATGACATTGAAAAATTAGATCAGATTGTCCCTTTTGTTACTTTTTCAAAATGAAATATTTGATTTTGTCCAGAGACCATTTCAACTAGAAAGCGTCTACACAGAACCTTCTAAACTGGAGACAGGCAGGAGAGAAGCATGTAATTCATGCCTTCAGGTATTTTTCTCAGCATTTGAAGACTCAATGCTATTAATTAATCGTCACTATCGTCCAAGGGACAGGCTATGCACAGAAAGTCACTGTGCTTGCTATTAAAATGCAAATACTTTTGCTGTGGAAAAGAAAATGCAATTAGAGGGATGAAGGAGAATACTTTCTGTATGTTAATATATTTGTTCTCCTTTAACTTCGTCTTCAGCCTTCTCTCAGGTAAGAGATTGTCTCAAATATCTTTGATACTTTTCTACGCACATGCACTGTCAATTCTTCAAATCATCAGTCCAGAACAGAATTATCAGTATATTTTCTATTACACTAGGGCCTGGATCATGTAGTGGAAATTAAAATAAAAGAATGAAATTAAATTAGATGAGCAGAAAATAATTATCTGTCCTAAAATTGTGTTAGAAAATCCCTAAGAAAGCCTGCACAGGGATCTCTTAAAGACCAAGAGCTGACAACTCAAACTGCAACATCCACATTTCCCATGAACATTCAATTAATATTGGTTCAGAAGGAAGAATACTGTATTTTGACTCAAAAGCAATACTCCTGCATCAGTTTTCCTAAAGGCCTTTTGGCCAACAACAGAAAGGAAATTAAAAATATGATCTCCTGACCAGAGGAAGTATGGACCAGCTCCATAGTGTAGCCCAAACTGCAGACTTGAACCTGCAAAACTGTCCTTTAAAGCTGTCTACATGACTGTGAATGAATGATGATAGTTTGAAAAGTGATAGAAGAGCTGAGCACACTATTAATTTTGTGTTCAGATCTATGTTTCTCCACCAGAACCGCTCTGAACGAGCCAAGTTGACCAAATGAGCCCCGCACAGAGATGCTGGTTCACTTATCTTCCAGCTGCAGTCTCCACTTAGCTCAGTAGGAGATTTTCTAATCTATGTTTCACCAGCATTAGCGTTGAAGAATGATGGGACATTCGGTCAAGACTGAAAGGCAGAGTCTCCCTTTCTTTGCCTTTGAAAGTCAGAGATGTAATCCTTCACAGTCTGTGTGTTTTGCTGTCCACTACAAGCTGGTTTAACCCTTCACTATTCTCACTGAACCAAGCAGTTTTTTGAGACAGGACTGAAAAACAGCTGGGGAAAAAAAAAAAGAAAAAAAAAAAAAAAGGCAGAGCTAAATAGCCTGTTGGAACACAGAGCCTAATTCATGGACTAATGGTCTGTAATATGCACATGAAGGGGAAAGGAGAAGAAATGATATACAGAGGAGAACTTGCATTTTCTAAATTATAGGAACTCAAACTTTATCAGCTGAAACTTCCCCTGGAAAGAAATCCATCTTCTTGATGGATTTACAGAGAACAGTTGCATTCCCTCTCAGATTTCCCTTTATAAAATTTAAAATGTGGTGTTTTTTTTCACCTATTCTTCGCAAACACAAACACAAAAGAGCTGAGGAAAATGGCATCACCATTTGGGTAAAGTATTGTAAGACCGATCTACAGATCTCTAATTCAGACCAAGTGTCTCCGTCCAGGAATGAACACATGGCTGTGCATGGTCAGGGCAGAGCTAACTTGGGTTCATCAAGACCTCTCACTGCAGAGTGAAAGTACTCCATTAGTCTTCTCTTGTAAGACAAGTTCTCCTCTATCTTAACCCTCTTAGTAGTCCGTTTTTATCTCTGTCCTATCCAGCCTGAGTTAATTTGTCTTAACCACAAGTGCACACTGTGCTCCAGAACAATTTCCATACATCTCATCTGAAACTGCTCAATTTGATAAACCCAAGGGTCTTCATGAATGCAGCACATCAGCACTTTGCAGCCCTTCTCCACTCAATGGAGTCACTTGCTAATGCAATAAGGAGTGGGATCATTCATCTGAGTGTCTTTGCAACTTACTGGCAAAAATAAGCTTCATTCCTCTGAAGTATTACTACAAGGAAAGCAAGATGGATTCATCTCTGTCTCCTTTATAAACTACTATATATATTCTCTGAATATGTATGACAGAATGTACTATTAGTAATGGTATGTGATTCAGAAAGAATAGCTGGATTGTCATACACCAGTAATGATCTGGCCTGTATTGAGTAACAAAACTTTCAACCGTCAGGCAGGCATGTCAGTTCATTTTGTAGGACAGATTTTCCTTTCTTGTTCCAATGGAGACCTGCTATTTTTGGATTTGATTGCAACAAGGTGTTAAGCGCTTCATAGTATGGCTTACTGAAGAAGACACTGCTCTCGTTCATAGTAATGGTAAGGGAAGATGTTAATTTGCTATTGATCTTGATGTTCTGATGAAATTATAAAGAAGAGGTGTATTTTAATCTTCTCTGTTTTAAATAATCCCCCTTACCATTTACATTGTAAAGTGGAATTGAGAGATAGTAGAAACTTGTTGTTTCTCTGTCCTGGTAGCACTCTCTATCTTCTACCTCTATTTTCTCTTATGTGAAGATAGATAGATAGGTAGGTAGACAGACAGATAGGCAGATAGATATATAATTTGTAAAGGTAAGGGAAATAAAAGGCACTATAGAATGTTTGAAAATCAAAGTTTCAACTATTTTAGAGCATAGAGATGACCACCAAGCGTACAAATGATGGTCTGAGATCTCAAAGATGCAAGAGGACAGGTATTAACAAAACACATATCCATTCTCTGACATTCCAAGAAACAATACTAGGATGTCAGTAAATTCAAAAATCCAAAGCAAGTCAGAGATCAGGATTGTCTTTTTTTATGATGGCACTAGAAAAGTAGCACTCTTAAAAAAAAAAAATCTCCTGAGTATTCCTAGCCAAACATTAAAAACAAAAAGGTGATGGCTGCCAGCATCTGTCAGAAGTAGAAATATTAGTGCAACTGTAGTCAAAATTCACCTTTCTCTTTAGTGTTTCAAGACCAACACCCACAACTTCTTCCACAGGAAAAGGTAGTTCTGTGGTGACAACCGTGTTGTACAGAATGGCAACGACTAAAAGAAAAGACCAAATAATGTAGAAGTGGACAAGTCCTAAACTCTTAGAGATATAGGACTAAGAAATGGTTCTCTTAAAGGAAACAGTGCAAATCTCTTTGCTTTGTTCCTATAAAGCTGGACTAGACATATGTGACAAACAGCCTTATATTTTAGAGGGTAATGGAACAGATGGTCTTTTTTTTCACCTCTGATGCTTTTTCAAAGCAGGGATGTATAAATATGGGCTCTGAGTAACAAAACATCTAGTACAGTATAAACATATTCTGTTGAAATGTATTTTTAAGAAAAAAGAACATATGAGATAGAGTAGAATTAAAAAGGTATTACATTTTACATAGTTGTAATTGTTTCTTATTAAAAAAATTGGGACATTTTGAAAATACACAAAAGACTCTTTTCCCAGCCCTTACCACACTGAGATTTTATCCTTCTAGAATTTTATTTTACCTCCCCAAATTCTTATTACTTTGATGACCCTGTTTAAAAGATTAATTCCTTGAAGTACTAAAAATTAATGACTGCATTTAAAAGCATTCCTGACTTCAATAGATATGTAACTGAGGAGCATATCCTTCTAGCATCTGTGCTAGCATGGCTCTCTCATTCCCATATTACTGATGAAATCCTCTATTTTTTAAGCTACTCAAAATACCCCAATTCCAAAACTTAATAAAAAGAAGCAAAATCTGAGACAATTAAAAGTGGTGGAAGTTGTAGAGTTATCTGAAGGAGACGGCTGACTTCTAAAGAATTACTGGAGAGGAAAAGGGGATTACAGCAAATCTGAGCTCTTTGAGCCAATACAAGTTGCTGGGCAAGAAAAAGGGGTAGAAGAATTTCTGTGCATTCAAGAATTTATTTAGATTATGCCAGCTGAAAAGGGCATTGAAAACGCTGTACTGGTTTCCTGCTGGCAGGCAGAACCATCCCAACATAATTAAATCCAAAATTCATTTAATAAAAGCACAAATCATGCTCAAAAGCAGCAGTAGGTCTACCAGATAACTGTGCAGCCAAATGCAAAGCACAGAAGCCTAATTAAGCTTGGGGAATTTGGTAATAGAATTTCAAGGATCGCTGCCTACTCACTAACGAAATGTGTGAGAAGCCACAAATTTGGTCACACAACAGTATGAGATGTTTGGCTTTTATAGGCACCCATATGTCCCATTTGCTCTTGCTGGCTACTGGGCTCTGGAATAACTTTTTCATTTTCATAGGCAGAACTGGGTTTTGCCAAAGAGGGGCAACATTTCTCTTAAAGGAATAATGCAATAACAATGTTCCAGATTGGGAAAGGACATTTAGATGGTCAAAGTGTACATCTGTGTCTGGACACCAAGCTGTGGGGGATACACTTGACGGATCTGAAATCAAACTGGAGCAAAAAGTTTATTGTGAGTCAGCAGGATGGTTGGTTTACAGATATGGGTCATTGGCAACGTAAAAAGTCAGCACAGATTCATGACTTTGTGGACCACCAGCAGTCTATGTATGGTTTTCATCTACCAATTTAGGACTACTTATACCATTTGACTAAGAATGTCATATCTTTTTACACTCACAATGGGGAAAAAAATCATTTTTTGAGATTATTCTTACAGAGACCCAATTAATGTCATATAAACATTGATAAATTTTAAACCATTCCATGACTGTGAGCTTCAGAGTTTTGTTACACTGTAGGAGGTCTACCCAACAAACCACATACAAACTGATAAAAATTTGCTTCTAATTCAAATAGTGTAACCTATACTGGAAACTACATTGTTCTTCGTTTCAAAGACTGGCTACATTAGCACACAGGAGACAGTAAGTCTAGCTGCTGGATAAAGGACTTAGTCATTAAATGAAGATTATTAAACTATTTAGTCATCACTGATAATATGATTTACCATGCTATTATGATCATTATTATCTGTATTTATGATCTTCTAGAAGTTAAAGTCACGGACATTGCCTCCACTGAGCTAGGCTCTACTTGAAAACATGATCCTCTCCTCCAATATGCTCCCAAAACTCCTTGGGATCACGACACTGCAGTAGAACACAGGAAGTTTTCTCAATTGTTAAAATATTCCCAGCACAATTTTGGCCATTACTAGCTAGCACAGCCAGAAATGATTTGTAGCTATGGCTTGGGTGTCAGCAAGGACAACAGATCGTTCCCCACAGATAGAGTGGATATGGAAACTCCATCTCAATTGGGCCTGGGTACTGTTTTCTAGTATGGATACCGCAGCAGATCTTTGCTTTTCTCATGCCAGGAAACAAAAACAAGAGAATGTGTGCGAGACAAAACAGACCTATCAAAATTATTAACTTCATTCTGCTGATGATAGATACGGGCAACAGAATAGAAAGGCAACATAGACTTTGTCAAATTATTATTCCTAAATGTAGTAGTAATGCTAAACGAAGAAAGAAATGTGTACTTGAGCACTGAGAGTAATATACGTGCTACCCTTCATTTCTCCTTTTCCCTCCACTACCATAAAGTCAGGGTGCTCTTTGAAGCTGGGACTGCTGAGCAGGGTTCAGCTGAATTCACCTGAGCTGGTGCAGTGCTCTCGTTTTGCAAACTGGCTGATCACAGTGAACCCATTGCAGATGGCACCTCCAGAGCTCAAGGGATACTTCAAAGGAAACACATTGAAAGGGGGGAGGAGGACGGGGAGGAATTTGCATTTTAAATGTGACACTTCCATGAATGAGTAATAAGAGATTTGGAAGGCTGGCCACCAAGAATTAGAAGGGAAAGAAATCTCTTCATTGGTGCTATAGTTAATTCTTCAAGCCTGTTTTCTAGAGATATTAACACACTGTGAAGGTTTTGTGCAACGAGAAAGATTAGACAAGTACATCAGTTAAATAGCAAGCTATTCTGGAGAAGGTGGTGATAAGAACTCAATCCTGTGACCCTTGAAAGTTATCAAAGTGGGTGGCTGGACTTCCATACGAGTTCTTCGCCCAGGTTTTCTGAGGAAAGAATTGTGTGAATTAATATCAGGAGAAATGGACTGTTTCAGTGAATAGGATGCATTTTTCACAGTATTCCTTTAAAATTGAAGCCATAATTCCCTACAGATGCAACATTCAATGGGCCCCTGTAAAGATCAGGTTAGGATATGAGTAACTCAGAAAGATCTCACCTGTGGTTGGGCCTATAATGCTCTGAGAAAAATAGGAGAATAGAGATGAGCATTCTCTGAGGACTTATGTTTCCTTTATTATTACAAGTCTCATTACTGTTAGGGTTTTAAAGACCTATAGGAGACATGACCCCTTGCCATATACCTATGCAGAGCTCCTCAAATACTCACCTGCCTTTCAGCAAGCAATTGTCTATGCCACTATATGTGCTGAGATACCACATTGACAAACACAGCACAGGAACACAATCAGGAATGAAAAAAATTTCTAGTTTTACTGATCCTCATCATTAGGTCTCAGGTAACTTCTCCCCACCATGGCCAAACTGCATCCTAAACTGAGTTCTGTTTGAAAGAGAAAAGATTCGTTCTCTGCTGTCATCATGGGAAAAATAAAAGATGGATTCATCATTAAATCACATCTAACCAAGTGCAATTGGGTGCAGGAAACCTATCTAACACAGGACGAAAATTGTGGAGAGGTTACAAAAGAGCTAACTACTTTGGAATAACACAGGAGGAGATGTGGTCCTACACTTGGCTCAGGTGTAGTGTTTTGCTGTGATACCAGGAAAATCACTTGAACTGTGTGCCTCTGTTTCTTTAGTCACTGAAGTAGAGATAATAGCATACACTTTCAAAAGCATTTAGAGATCTCCAGACGATAAAGTTCTGCTACAGAGATAGAAAGGATGCTGCTGCTGTTGATTATTATTATTACAATAGAAGAAAGGGGGAAAAATATTAAAGTTCCTTTCTCTGTAGATTCCAATATCATTTAGAAAAGAAAATACATAGCTATTCCTGGAATCTTGGAAAGTACAAAAGAAACAGCACAACTAGGGGAAGAATATATCTAACTAGTCTCTCTCATGAATATCAGAAATATTTTGAAATGATTAAAAAAATAATTATCAGAACACACAATATTCTGCTCTCATTAGCTGAAAATGAGCTTTATATGATGTTATTTGAGCTGCTTTATGAAACGTATTTTCAAGGTAAAGTTCAAAAAAAAAAAAAGCATTAAAGCATAAATAACACTTTCCAGAAACCTTATTCTAATCTTTGTCTTATTTTGATCTTTGTAATATAAGGGAGAAAGAACAACCCTTTTCTTAAGAAGCACTATTTGTTTCTTGCAAATCTGGACTTCTCTTCATTGCTTTGAAGGGATTGCTTGTAGCTGTGAATCAAGCTACAGTGAAAATGTCAGGAGTCCTAGTTTCAAGTGCAGACTCTATGAATACAGAGCTGTATTCTGTACTATAAAGTATTTAGTTAATGTAACTGAAAGGCAGTTTAATAGGTACTGAAATGTTTTGTTAACTCTCTCGAGTTTCAGCAAAGACAAAAAGAAACAAACACAAAGCGCTAGAACAGTTCAGAAAAAGTGTACCATAAATCTGAACTTCACATCAGTATGTTAGAGGTACTGAAGTGCTGTATTCAAGTAATTATTAGTTCTGATTTACCTGTTATCCTAACTATAATGTTGGGCTAATAAAAATGGCCAGAAGTTTGCAAACAGGGAGGAATAACCTCTTGCATCCGTACAGTCTGGGAGTCAACCAGCCCAAGAGCAGATGCTCTAGGGCCATGTCTGATTTTGAGTATCTCCAAGGATGGAGACTCCATGACAGGAGTGCTCCTCTCTGTACAACCTGTTCCACCATTCAACTATCCTCATAGTAACAAAGTGTTTTCTGGTGTTCAAGTGGAATTTTCTGTGTTTCGGTTTGTGCTTGTTGGCTGTCATCCTACCACTAGACATCACAGAGAAGAGTCTGGCTTCTCTGTAGAGAAGGACCTGGGATCTGGACGGACAATAAATTGAGCATGGGCCAGCAATGTACCCTCATGGTGAAGACAGCCAACAGTATATCGGGCTGCATTAGGCACAGCATTGCCAGCAGGTCAAGAAAGGTAACCTTTCCCCTCTGCTCAGCACTCATTGAGGCCCCATTTGGAGTGCTGTGTCCAGTGTCGGGCTCTCCAGTACAAGACAGACATGGATTTACTGGTGCAAGTCCTACGAAGGGCCACAAAGGTGATTAAGGGACAGAAGCATCTCTCATATGAGGAAAGATTGAGAGAACGGGGCCTGTTCAGTCTGGAGAAGAGAAGAGAGAGGGGGCATCCTACTAATGTATTCAAATATCTGATGAGAGGGTGTAAAGAGGACGGGGCCAGACTCTTCTAAGTGATGTCTAGTGGTAGGATGACAGCCAACAAGCACAAATTGAAACATAGAAAATTCCACTTGAACACCAGAAAACACTTTGTTACTATGAGGGTAGTTGAATGGTGGAACAGGTTGTACAGAGAGGAGCACTCCAGCACTGTTATGGAGTGTCCATCCTTGGAGATGCTCAAAATTGGACATAGCCCTAGGCAGTCTGCTCTAGGTGACCCTGCCTGAGCTGTTGAGTTGGACCAGATGATCTCCAGAGGTCCCTTCCAACCCCAGCTCTGTGATGCTGTGAAATATCAGTAAGCTAGATGGTAGTCTTTTTTCCTTCTTTTTTTTTTTTTTTTTTTTTTTTTTTTTTTTTCCCCTAAAATTTGCTACATTTTGGTCAGTGGCAGGTTGAGAGAGCTATACACATTACAGTAGTGGCTCCCACTGCTGGAAATGTGCAAATGAGAACTGAGATTGCAAGTTAAAAACAAATTCAGGCCTGTGGCTCTCAGGTGAGGTATCTCACTGTTCTCCACCCTCTATCCATCACCAGTTTGTCCTACTTTATATGTTCCCCTAACTTTTAGCGGTGTACTATTCCCGAAAACCTGACAGGAGCTATGATTGCTTTATACACTTCACCACTTTCACTGCCTGGACAGGTCACGTAGTAGCAATAAGCGCAGTAAGCTGAGTTAAGCCATACAGGCAAGGTGCATCCTGGTTTAGACCTTGCAGGGTTCTCCTTTCAGCCATAGGGTCAAGTTTATCAGTCTTGTTCATGGAGGACAGATGTATGATTTGCTACTCTAGGACAGTAAGATACAACCATTACCTCCAGAAATGCCTAAATGATTCATTTTATCTTTCCTCATCCATTTTCTTAACCATCTTTTAATGATTCCCATCAAAAATCAGGGCAGTGGATTGAATGTGCCTCTGCTTTTACTTCATATTTTTTCAGCCTTTTGAAAGACATTTATCCAGACTTGTGTATAGTCAGTAGAAAGTAGCAGGCATCTCTTCAAGATACTTAATTCTAATCAAAGATAAAACTTAAAGCTAAGTGAGACTAATGAGACTGCTGGTACCTACAGCTTTTCAGAAAGAAGCTTAGAGAACTCAGACTGAAAGTCTAACTTAGATGAACAAATTAAGGAAGATGAACATTACTTACTTTATTTGACCCAGTCTGCTTCTTCGTAGGAACGCTTAGAGCTGGCTCACACAAGGATTTTTTTTGCACAAAATGAGATGTGAGAAAGAGAATCTCTTGATGCCAAATATCAGCACCTTCCCCCCACAATGGTGAGTCACAATTCATACCTGACCTGGGTAAAACAACTCTAAGAGGTTGGGAGAAGAGGTGACTATATTTTAAAGAATTTCTTGAGACAGTGAAAAAAAGGTAACAGAGTTGGAAATAATGGAGTGCTGCTAAAACACAAAATAAATTATCATCATGAAGACAAATGACCTACTGCAACCCAACACAATCAACTATAGAGCAACCCTAATAGATAGGATCAGTGGGCTTTAAATACACACAGCAGAATTCCTTGTATCTACAAGGAAATTAGCAGATCAAATTAATCCCCCAAATAATCTACTGACATCATCGGATATACACCACAGATATATTTGGTTCATTTTTCTAAATACATACTTTAAAGAGAATGAGGGGGAAATACAGAGTCTCTGAGCTTGAAAGGTGAGAGCATGGGAGCAACTGATACAACTGCTCTCCCCTACAGCATCCAGCAACTTGCTTAACCTCTTTGTAGCTCAGTTTTGCTGCCTTTAAAACAAGGGTACTGATAGCTCTCTGCCTCAGATGGGTGCTCAAGAGTCGTAAGTTAATGTCGCCAGAAGACCAGCTCCATGAAAGGCATGCAGTGCTTTTAATAACATCTGTACTGTAACATCTTCAGTTCAGCACACTCTCTTCCAGTTCTTCATGAAAGTAATGTAAGGAATACAATAGTGTTTGGCACTACACGCTGCAATCGCTTTTTATTCTAACGAGGGCAGTGTCTGGCTTTGTGCTGAGCTCCAGAATGGACAAGCTGCTGGTTCACTTAGTACCACCCCTCATAATATCCTTTCATAAACTCATTTCTAATTTTTTACACTTGGCTACATACAATTCTACCATCTATACCTTGAGAAGCAAGTCCCTGTGTTAAGCCTTCGTAAAATCTGATAGTATTTTTCTCATTATGTCCATAGTAATTTCAATTATTTTTCTTTGTCTAAAACTTCTGTCACACTTTGGTGCCTGTGGACATTTTAAGTAGCTATGTTTTTATTAGCTGACTCAACAGAGGACAAAAGATTATTCTGTATGGCTCTTCTCCTCGGGTCCTCTTATCAACCTAAGCACTTATACACCTTCCCTTAAAGCTGCAGAGCAGGAAGACCATAGTAAACTTGCCTCAAAACACTCCTTTGTGTTAGAGAAGATTTTTGTCATTTTTACCAGATCAATTGACCCAAATAACATATAACCTAAGCAGACAATTAGTCCAAACACCATCATGCAAATTTAGAGAAGAGGAACACAGACCAAAAAGTGCTGAGGATTTGCCCAAGGGCAAAGAAACTTACAGCAAAACCAAGAACTCAGCTTGGATAGTCACTTATCTTTCTAGTTCCTTACCAGCCACCATATCTGTCCTTCTCTGATAGGAACACAGGCTGAGAAAAAAAGTTTTTTTGCACCTGGGGATGTAATAGGTTTCTCATTCCTTGAGTCTTTCTGTCTATGTGAAGAGAAGGATGGGACCCCAGCTGGGTCCTTACTGGCTATCTTCCTCAGTATGATGTCTCTCTAATGCCAGAGGAGACATATTTGCCAAATTTGTGTTACCTAAGGGTTTCCCTGCAGCAGAAATGAAACCTTCAGGCAGCACCTCCCACTTTCCTTCATTCCCTTTGCTGAACATCATCACCATGCATATGTGAAACCATGACACAAGTCCTCATTTATTTGCTAACTTTCTGTGGATGAATCAAGCACAGAGGGTCTTTGACACCATCTACCACAGCTATTCCAAAAGGGTTAGTGAAACAAACTAAAGCAGCTTTACATCTTTTGTGGCAAGGTGTGGTGGGATACCTCTTATGCTCCAGTTCTAGTCTTCCTTAGGACAGTATGGGCACTAAGCATATGAGGTACTCAAAGACCCACTTCCAGACACCATAAAAGGAGTTAAAATGTGTAATAATGTTGTCTTAGGACCACAGGGGAACTCCACAGTGCTTAGAGCCCAGTGGTAGGAGGTTGGATTCTGCACTACAGAACTACGAGGTATGCTTAAGCAGTATGGACTTAAAACAGTCCTCGTCACATAGCCTTGAGGCCAGGGATCAGCTTTTGGCTCTGTTAGACATGTTAGCAATGTTAGCAAAAGCCAAGTCAGTGACTCCTCCTTCAAAACAAAACAAAACCCTCCAAAATCAAAACCTTTCATCTCTTCTAAAATACCATCCTCACCTGAAAAATGGCTCAATTGTAGGACTGTTTCTGCTGACTCAGGTTCTGAGTGCTGTGAGTTAAAAAAATAATGCTGAAACTAATATTAAGTTCAGAACAAGGCTTAGTAATCTCAGTAAATGCTAATAGAGTTTTAATGCTGTTTTCATTAACTTTATGCCCTTTCATATAGAGCTGGAGGGCTACTCAATGATAAGAAAACCCCATCGATTTAGACGTATGAATGGATGCTAAATGCTAATGTTGGAAGCACTGGGCAATGTTCACAGCAGGACTTTGACAGGATAAAGATTTTATAGAGTGTCACATCAGGACTTGTTGAGTAGGCTGAATGTCAAGAGTAAAAGCAACAGCAGGGAAAAATGAGAGCAGGAAGATCTCTGAAGTGATGGGTTTTTGTTGTTGTTATTGTTGGAAATTGTAATTAAAAAAATAACTTTTTTTCTGTAAGTAGCTAGAAACCTAATAGGAAGCTCATGAAAAGGAGATTAAGAAAAATTCTGACAGAGAGCAAACACCTGTCTTTCACAGGAAAGCCAGAGATAGGCTGGCAAAGTGTTTCTGGTAGGCCTAAACTTTTCCAACACATTTCAGCAAAGTATTTGGTTATCTGAGATGCAGAACCAAGTCTAATACTTTGACTGTTTTGGGTTTGTTTGCTTGCTTGTTTTGTTTGTTTTCTCTTGTGGAGTACTTGCCAGTAGGTTGTGGAGCAGGGAGAACAGCCATGAACAGGACAGCCTGACAAAACCAAAGTGTGTCCCTGCCTGGAAGTGCAGGCAGAGGATGGCAAGAACATGGGGATTATTCCCAGTTCACCCCAAGACTCACTTTATCTTTCTGATTCACCAATAAATACTGCAGTGAAGCACGAGCCCCAAATACAGCAGCAGCTTCACCAGCTGCTACAGGGCAGCAAGGCTTCATGTGCTCATAGATAAGCTTGTGCTCAGGGTTGGCTATAGCAGACCTTTAGTCTGTTGCATCCCTTTTCACCTCTCTTTCTCATTTTCCCTAGCTGTGTGCTAAAGAGGGTGACAGAGGCAGTCATCACACCCATTTGTATATGAGTTTCCCATCTGCACATAGAAAACTCCAGTTAAATCTGGTGTTACTTTCCCTGGGTTCAGCTGCTTAGGTGTTGATATCTGACATAACTGGTATACAGTGTCCCTCTATACACAAAGGGAAACATCTCAAGACAGCAAGTTCTCCACCATGAATATGAGTGTTGAAGACAGAAAGGGGTAAATTAACTTGTACCTGTGGTTAACTTCCACTACTGATAAGTGAGAAAATCTTCAAGACCTGCTTGACTTAAATGCTCAGTATAAGAAAGTCTGAAGTGAGGCGGGATGAAATATGCTTTAAAAGCCATGTTTTATAGCAACTGCACACAAAATTCATTGCTGAGACTCTGCAGTGGGTATGAGAAACCATGATGGTGTCGTCGTTCTTTGGGGAAGGCAATAATTAATCATTTCCTTGGACACCTGATGCGCCTCAGGCTGGAGCCAGGACTCCCAGTGAATCATCACTTACAGTGAAGATCCGAGCAAGGCAATTGCAACGTAGGATTGACATAATTCAACAGCAAGGAAACAGTGAGCACAAGTTCAGCCGTGCAAGTTGCTGAAACTCTTAAGCTGCAATCACTGTAAGAGGTTAACATAAGACTGTTTGGAGCTGCTCCTTTACCACTTCAGGCAGGTTATGTGAGCTTGTCTGGCTATGTAAACACTTCATATCTACTAGGAATAAAATCTGGAAATTCAGGAGGGATATTGAGATAAAATTGAGTGATAACTGCAATTCCAGAAACTCAGGAACTCAGGGGATATCAGGGAGTCTGGAAAATGGGAGAATATCCTAGATGAGAAGTTGAGGCCTCAGAGGCTTTCCTGGGATGGACAAACGAAAAAGGTGGATTTTTGGCATGAACCAGAGCAAGAGAAGGTATGTGGAAGAATATGCAATATCTTTCTCCAGTACTTGGCCTCCAGAAATATGCTGGAAGAGGGGAAGCCGATGGAGGATCTAGAGACGGATGCGGTACATGAGCCATTCCCACATGTAGAACTGTGCTAGCACAGGTGCCTTTGCATAATCCAAATTTGCAGCTGTGGAAAGAAGCAAGTCAAATTGGCAGCCCTGGGATGAACCACCAGCCCAGCTGACAGTGTAATGATGGAGACCCTGGGAAGGTCTTGTCGGCTCCTGCCTATAAGCCATGTCATATGTGTGGTGTGTTTTTTGATCATATTAAAATATTAAACTGCTCATAGGACCAAAAACGTTGGTCGGCTTCTGCTGAAACAACAGACCCACCTACTATGGATCCCTGCTGTAAGGCAAAAATGTACATCAGGGCTGCCAGACAAGTTAATGTCACATTAGATGCAGCACCAGCCTCTGAGTCCTTTTATCTGCCACTTTGGCTAAGATCAGCTGAAACATTTCCAACCCTTTCCTCAGTTTAAAACTCTGAGGCCTGAAGGCAGTGTGTTTTCTGCGGAAGATCTGCATTTGGCACGTATAACCCTTATCAGTCCAACCCACATTCAGTCCAGACCACACACAGTTACGGCAGGAAATAAAGCTCAAAAGCACCAGTTTTTCTTAGGAACATCCATCTTGACATTCAAAGGGATTTCTGCCTTCAAATCACATTTCAGATCATTTTCACTACCGTGAATTCTAACGGTGCTTCTCTTGGGACTGGGATTCGGATCACAACTAAGGCACCCAAATTTTGGCATTAAGATGTCTCTGTCTCCATGGGCAGTGGGTGTCCAAGCTCTAATTATAGTTACTGGACTGATAGACAGTACAGTTAGAGGAGCCCAAAGTAATTCACTCCATGGTGGACATTTAAGACTCAATCCAGGTGCCTGCACACAACCATCCAGTGCCATCTGAGACTTGCTGGGGGTTACAAGACTTCTGTGAGGTGTTAGGAGCTATGGCAAGTGAGAACTGCGCCTTTCTGGACTCACAGATGGGGTCCAAGTGATGTAGCCCTGGGCATCTCAAAAGACATTAGACATAAATGTGTGGGCAGTTGTATCAAGCTCTTCAAAGCAGCCAGAAAAACTGCTGTGTAGGCTACTAGATCTCCAATGACTCTAAAGTAGGTGCCTTAATCTTGAATTTCAGTCTCCCGTGTGGTGAGGGAACAAAAGTAGTGGAATGATCTGGAAAATGGAAATCGTTTTTTTCTGGCTACTGAGGAGCTTTTTCGAGTTTTTTTTTTTTTTTTTTTTTTTTTTTTTTTTTCCCCTACCATATCTATATGCACAAAGATCTTACAAGGAAAAAAAAAAAAAAACTCAGAGTGAGATTTCCTATTCCTGTGAAGTAAGCTCGTTAACTTCTTAGGCTTGTAGACAAAAGCGGCCCTCATGACCACTAATTACAAATAATACAAAGAGGAAGAATTCCCATCTTTTTGGCTTATATAAATGCTTCCAGTGCAAAGCAGAAGCATTCGAGGCTTAATGAAAACAATGGCAGGTTAATTTTAAAGCCCTTTGTATTGGAATAAGCAATTTAAACCAATAGTATGCAATTTGCAAGATATTTCACTGTGAAATTAGCCCATTTTCCAGAGAGGCCCCTATGTCCATATGCACACACGAACAGAAACACAGAAATGCCCAGCACACCCACACATTCACAAACGCACACATACAGTACTTAAGGCTCTGTCTGTCAGAACTTGGTCCCTGAGCAACCAAAAAAATATACGAGAAGGCTGACTGCTGATTAACTACAGCCTATTTCATGCTTTGTAACTGAGGCAATTGCTATTTTTATTGCTCAATGCAATCATAGTTTGCATGCACCCCAAGTTCAGGGCTTTTTGTAGCTGAATGCACCAGGTTTGGGGTGCATGTGCATGTACATACCTTGCTGTGTAAGATTTTAGCAAAGGATTAATACATTGACTTCGCTAAAATGAAAATTGTATTAGAACTACTGCTTGGACACAGCGTTACGAAGAAAAGGATGTCAGCAAACTATAAAATCTAGTATACACACAAGCTGAGCAAGAAAGAGCGTGCTAAGATGACTACCTTCTTTCATAACAGTTGAATGAAATTCAAATTTTGCTGATGTCCCTCTGCAAACGAGCAAGAGAAAAGACTGTCCCTTTGACATTGCATATGCCTGAGTATTGGCACTTCAGTGCTTCTAATCCAACAAGAAGAGAGGAAAATATAGTTTAGTCCTCCTTGTAGTATTCCTCCTGGCTTTTGCCTTACACAGTTAGATGGGAATTCAAACCCAGATCCTTGCCTTGAACCCAGAATACAGGTTTGAACCAGGATGCTCCACAATAAGTCAGAAGATTACAAGACATGTGACAAGGCTTCTTATAGCTAATATTTGCTAAAATAGATAGTAAAGAAGTACAGTTATACAGCTCGATAGCTAAATCAGCTAAAACAGGCAGTATACTGCAATTCTGGTGTCTTCATCACTGAATATGTGAGTATCTACTGAGAGTGGAAAAGATGTGAAAAAGACATAGACAGATTTTTCCCCATATCTGAGCTGATGTGGATGCCTCCTTTGCCCGGTTGTACACTGGTCTCTCTCTGAGCTAATCTGACTAAATTTAGGGTAAGGTTGCTCTTTAATTTCTCTTCACATAGGGAAACAAGAGTGCATAGGAGATGGAGAATGTTCCTCTGTGATATATATATATATATAAAAAAACTCCTGCGTGCCAGCCGTGAAAAATCTGCCTGTATGTGCAGCAATGCAGTATTTATCGAGCACTCATCTGCCGTGGGCAAGCTTGGTACCTTCTGGCTCAGCAAGACACCGTGCAAAGGGCAAGAGCCTGCTCAGATTGTAACAGCCCACTGCCAACAGCTGTGAAAGCACACACAGCCCAGATTCAGCCTGGAAACATAGTTCTCCAGACTGGGGAGTTTAACCAGAAATTAAACAACTTTGATGGACTGTTATTGTATTAAACAATACACTACACATTTGCTTTGATAGAATTCATTTTAAAGGATTTTACTAACATTGCTCTGCTAGCAGAAGGGGGGGGGAACAACTACCCACGCTCCCTTTTACTCCCATGATACAACTTTTTAAGCATAAATTGAATTTATTCGGGGCTTCAAGGCACTCACAGAATTAAGTTACAGAAATCTTTGATCGCATTTGCGCACGAAGCGAAATTCTTGTCCATAAAGTAAGGAAAACATCCAACGCATTAGACCAAGAGATCAGAGATCAATGTACATGACCATTACGACCCATGAAAAGCATATGTAACTGAATATATGTCTAATTGAAGATTTGCATCTGCTACTGCTCACACTGATTTTAAGCCATCGCTAAGTAGTTCGCAGTAAACACAGTGGCAAATTATCCAGGATCAAAGAAGAAAATCAGAAACCATTACTAGCAGCAGGGGGCAGGGAAATATAAAAACAGAGGCAAAAATGGCTATTAAAATATATTTTAGTCTTATAAAATTGACCTTAATGAACTATAAAATAAATAAGCCTTAATGAACTCTAACAGCCACTTACAATTATTTCTATATTTATAAGCTTGTGAATACATTTGCCATATACTGGTCATTAACAAGATAAGCTTTGGAATACATAATTTAATAGAGGAGCAGTTGCTACTAATAAAGGGATTCCAGGAACTTTGTGCAGCTGTCATCCTACAACTGAATTTGAATGTCAAAAGAGAAAATTTCTTAGGCCAATAAATATCCAAATTTGTTCATACAAGGTGAAATGCAGCTTTTATATCTTCTCCCTTGCATCAAATTTCTATTCTACATTATTTTTAATGCTGTGTACTTGAAAAAATATAAATAAATATTGGTTATTGAGATCTGCTTTTCACAGAAAATTTAATAGGAGTTCTTAATTGCATGTTGTAAACACAATACAAACACACACAATACAGTTATAAAAATAAGAACAATTTTCTTCAAAATAATCAACAAGAATGCCTCTTCATATAACAAATTTTTATAAGACACATGGCTTGGCATCAAGAAAACAGTCCTTGCAAAAATTGAAATAGAGGAATTTCGACTTAAACATAAGAAGAAATATCCTTTCTTACTGTGAAAGTGGTCAAACATGGGAACAGGTTGCCAGAGAGGTTGTGGAGTCATCTTTGGAGATACTCAAGACTCATTTGGACACGGTGCTGAGCAACCTGCTCTAGGTGACCCTGTCTGAGCATGGATTTGAACCAGACGATCTCCAGGAATCCTTGCTCACCTTAACCATTCTGTGATTCTGTAAGGCACTAAGTGTTTATAATTATGGCTTTTAAATAGCTAAAAAGATGTACAGCCAAGAAGTAAAGTGGAATGCAGACAATTATCATCAGAGTCTTACATTGCATGGGCTTTTTTCTGTCCCCTTTGAAAAAAAAAAAGAAAAAAAGAAAAAAAAACAATCCAGAGCTGTACAGAAGATGCTAAAGACACTTGTTTTTCTAAAAGTATTCTAGCACTCTCAAACTTTTGGAGGAAAAAGCAAATGCCATGAAAATGTTCCACAGACAATATGGCTTTTCTTTTCTTTTCTTTTCTTTTCTTTTCTTTTCTTTTCTTTTCTTTTCTTTTCTTTTCTTTTCTTTTCTTTTCTTTTCTTTTCTTTTCTTTTCTTTTCTTTTCTTTTTTCTTTTTTCTTTTTTTTTTTTTTTTTATCTAAAGACTAGGCAGATGATCAAAGCGATCAAATTCCCGCTGTTTAATGAGTTACTGCTTGTCAGCTGAGAGGCAGCAACTGATGCAATGTTATTCTTAGCATGTTTCAATGACATGACATCAAAACTAATGCACTCTACGCTCTATTCTCTGCAGCCTGTCCATGGACAGCTATAGGCGTTCAGCTAACAAGAGGTAATTCAATAACTCATAGTAATGTGAAAACTGAAATGATCTACCCCTATTCCACCTTGTGTATCACTTCAGTAACATGAAACTTTGCTGATCTTTTAAGAAGTTGGGATGATACGATTAATTTGAGATGCACGGCTATAAATATGGTGTCTCTTTGTACAGGCTCTCACATCACCTCTGATGACCTAGTTCTAAGAGAAATGGTTTATGCACTTTATTGCAAAGTCATTTGGCACTGCAGTGTAAAAAAAGCCATTTCAGTATAAAAATATGGCTACTAATTGGGGAATTCATAATCTGTCAAAGTTTAAGCAACTTCCTTACCAAACTCAAAAGGAAAAGAGCCGTCTCTGAGCAGTTTTTAGGAAACAGGCAGTTACCGCTTTAATGACCATTTAAGTCAAAAGGCTTCTTTTACAGATCCATTGAGAAGAGAGCTGAAACATATTCTGTAAATGAAAGGTTGTTGTGAAGCAGATTCTAAAGTCTATCAAAGCCTAATGAAACTACATGGGATATTTCAGAAATTTCACGGAGGACAGCAGAATTATAATTCTTATTTTAAAGATGGTTTGAGAGTCTCCTATCCCAGAGATAGGTACAACTGAAAGTAGATTATATGTATATTAAAGAGATTACTTATTAAGAAGTAGATATTACTCAGATTAACCCAAGGAGGCAGACAGCTATTAAAGACATGACAACCACTAAGTTATTTCAGCCAGGTCTGAAGTTGTGTTGGATTTTTTGTTTTATTTTGCTTTGTTAATGAAGGTACAGGAAGAAAAGGATATTACAGAAGCAGCCTTGAACAAGCCCTCTACACTCTACCTGTTTTCACCTTTAGCTTTAAAGAATAACTCTCAGGTCATTATGTCTGCTTCTGTTGGAGGGACGCACTTGGTAGGATAGAAGAACAAGACAAGCTACAGCGCACTGTGGGATGAGGCCATCTTCTAGTTGGGATGACAGCATCACCAAGGCTTCAGTGGATGTTGCTGGGATAAAGCTATACACCACTGCTGTCAGTACATTTTTATTACTTACGATGGTTTTCCTAAAACATTGAAATGCTAACAAACCCCTTGACCATTAAGTTGTCCAGACTCCAATTCCATGAGATAAAAATTGAGTTATTATCGTTGAAAAGAGAAATCCTCCCACCTATACAACTGCAGACAACCTCTCTCTGAGGCACAACTAACACACTGAAATCAAATCATGGTCCATTCACACCACATCTTCCTTCCTGGTCACCTATAATCATAGATTTACTGCTCTTCTTAGAAGACACTTTCCTAGTAGGGTTCCTCTAATTAAACAGCCCAAATATTTCTTTCTTAATTCACTGTTTCCAAAGAAAATCCAGTGTTCTATTTATTAGGTTTTCTTCAAGAGCACATTGATGCCAAATTACTTTGCTTTGAAACCCTCACCAAGGAGTACCGTAACACTTTTGAGTAGTTTCTATACCCATGATGCACCACACCCTCCCATTTAGTAAATGGCACTGGGGTACTGCACATTGTCCTATTCTGAAGAAAATCTATAGAATTCCTCATCTCAGCAAACAAGTTGTTCACATTTATATCTCAAAAACCACAGATAAGTAGATTACCTAAGTGTATCAAAACCTGATATTCTCAGAGCTTCTATTATCACTATTGTGTGCCCACAGAATGAGAAAAAATAGACACAGCCTTTGAGACTGATTTTGGAGACAAAACATTTTCAGAATTCCAGTGGCCTTGCTGTTTCAATAAGAAAAACAGTTTGTTCTCAGAGAGTATATGGCTAAGATTGGATTTCTAGGTTACTTAAAGAGAGAAAAAAAAAAAAGAACTACTGCAGCACTTTAATAACGTGATTAGAGAAAGCAAAGCTTTGTCTATTATTTGCCAGAATTACAGTGCCTTTTTCAAAATCTCTCACTCTCTCTCCTTCACATACAAAAGTTTTCAAATATCATGGAATCAGCTGAGACCGAAATAGCGACAAAATGGACAGGAATCTTGCCCATCTGCTGATCATCCCTCCTCTCAGGAGGAATTGCTCTCCAGATGAGAAGAGTCTCTTGTTGCTATATCAAGAAAATTCATACACCTTCCCAAACAGACATAAGTGAAAGTGTGATCACCCAGAGCCAAGGAGGATCAGGACGAGCGATGGCCTCTCTTGGCCTGCTCCTCTCTGCTCTTGTCCTCTTCCACGTAGTCTTTCCTTAAGTAACTCTAAATGGCACAGCATGAGGCCAGAAAAACCATCAGTCTGAACCAGTATGGGCATTTTTGTGTTCGTTATTGCAGTAGAAGCTGAATGCACTGAAAATCAGCCTCTTTTTTCAGGTCCTCAGAGGTGTGCCATCATGTTTAGGCATTGCAAAGCATGAATAATTAATGTTTGCAGATTCCTTTCAGTCGCTCAGATCAGTAATTCTCCATTAGTCTGAAGGGTCAGGACTATGCGCAGCAATTTGGTGGGATTATTCTGATTTCCTGCCGATTGTAAAGAAAGAGCGCAGAAATTCAAGACGGGACCAGGCAAGCTATTGATTGCCTAAAATTCCCACTGACTTTGGATTCGAAACAGTGAATTCAAGTTACTACATTTTAATTGAACTGCAGGAGTTTTTGGCATGTGTGCTCCCAGTTTAAAGCAAAGGCAATATAATACATCCTGTCTTAGCTCTTTTTAACCACAGAATTAATAACCTAGCATTACGTGACGCCTGCAATGACCTAAGATCGTGCTGATGGACAGTCATCTCATTTTGGTCTGACATGCATTCAGCCACAGTAACCTGCCATCAAAATGTTCATGTGTCTCAAGGCTTGGAAGAGGTGTATAAGACTTGGAAAACTCAGAGAACTTCTTAGAAATAAAACGGCTATTTCCTGGCCCTTGCTTCTTTCTTGCTCTGTGTTATTTTGAACGTCCTTTTGCATAAAGGACACTTTATCTCTTAAAATCTAATTTTCACTTGGTAATCATTTCTCTCCTCTACATGTCCATATCTCAGAGTTCAGTTGGCTTTCATAGAAATAATTTAGTAGAGAACGGCAGACCTGGCCATTGGAATCAGGAACATCTAAATGAATACAAATATTAGTTTCATTTAAGCAACTGAGAGAAATTTTTTATATCATTCTAATTATTTATTTAGCCTTCCTTCTCAGGAAATTGATCAGTGAGAAATCAGATCTCATTTTTGACTAATTTAAGTTTGAAGCACACAAAGTTGCTGAATCTATCTCACCCTCCTGCCAAAGCCTGACCGTAAGTGTAGGATCCTTTACAAAATAATAAGAAACAGAAAAAAAAGACATAGCAAAGTTACTGATTCTTGGTTGTTCTACAGAACAAAGGTGGCAGCAATGCCAATGCCAGGGCAGAGGGGTGAATTATTTCAGAATTTGAATGACAGCTGGCAAATACGATGACCCCCTGAGGGCTCAAGAGGTTGAAGCAAGCTTGAAACCTCAGCCACTTTCATATTTACTAAGCCACGTACAGACGGGTGGTAAAAGCAGAAAGACAATAAGTAAAGTCAGCCTCACGATATCTATTCAAAAGGCAAAAGCAATTCCATGAAATAAAGCTGTCTATGTTTTGCCCTTATGTACAATGTTCATTAAGCTGATTTTTTGCAAATTGCATCTTGAGTAGGAACTGCTATGCTCTCACAACCTGACGTTGCCAGGAGAGAGATGCACACAGCAAACAACAGATTTTTCTATTGCTTGTGCTGGAAGAGGATGCCCAGATGCATCACCCCCTAGGAAGGAACGATGGCACTCTAAGTGCCAAGTGCCTCAAAGACACTTGTCCCCTGTGCCAATTACAGCCTTTATGGTCCCTACTGATACAAGCTCTGATTGCATTTATTGCTGTGTGACTGACGTCCTGCCTTGGAAACACCTCCTTTTGGCTCCAGAGGCTACTCTATCGTCTAACTGGAAGTCTGCTGCCATGAGGGAAAGGATGATCTAACAGAATCCTGCAGTACAGAGACCTTTTCTGCCATACTGGTTTCAAACTCCAAGGTTTAAAGCCCTCAAATGAAGATATTTGTTGACTTCTTCAGGCTGGTTGTCATGAAGGGTCTGCTCCTCTGAGTAAGTGATGAAAAGGACATGTTTTATGATTCCTACAAGAACCCAAAGGACCAACACACATGGACATAGAGTATGAGGTACTAAAAAAAATACTTAAGATGAGGAAGCGAAAAAATAAAATCACCAAAAGAGACTGCATAAAATCAACTGTCTGAGCCTCTTTCTCATTGGTCACGGTACAAAATACATTTAATCACATAATAAGCCAATAAAAGAAATAGGCAAGGAAAAACTGTGATTGTGAATGAGAATGAAAAAAAAAAAGAAGCGAGTCAAAAATATTTTTCCAATTTTCTCCTATGACTGATATAGATTAAAATCAAAATAATAACTTGCATGCTCAGGAAACAGATGCCTGGAACTTAATTCTTGCTTTTCTATAAGGAGTAGAGCCCTGCTCTGGAGAAATTGCCCAATATGGATTTTTAACTGTCCATTAAAGCTTACATGGTGATTGAGATAAAGAGTGGAATCTCTTGCTCAGAATATTTCACATGTTAAAAGTTTATTGTTCAAAAAGGGACTGGACAAATTAACAGAGTTAATGAGAGAGGAATGCACTGATAGCGATTAAAGACTTAATAACTGCTTCTGGGATCAGGAAATCTAATTGGTGAAGGTTGGGAGAATATTTTATAGAATTAACACTCTTGCACACTTGCCTGTTTTTCTACTCTTCCCATGCATTGCTGTGAGCTGTCGCATCAGCTACTGAGCACAGACACACTCCTTTACCCTTCTGCGCTCCTGCTCTGTATTCTTTGACAGATACCAAGGTTGGAAAGGACAGTAAGTCCATAGGGTCTAAGGGCCTATATAATGCAGTCAATGTTCTGAGTTCAGCAACCTTCGTCTGCCTGAAGCATATCTTAGAAACAAGGAAAGCACCTTCTGCTGCAACACCACCTTCCAAGAAAAGGGCACAAAGCAGTCAAGTCATCTTTCTTCCTTCAGTTAAACAGATAAAGATGATTAAGTTGTCATCAGAAAGCATACTTTCCAGCCCTCAAGTACATCTAGTACTTTTCTCCAGGTTTGTCACCTTTTTCTTCCCCCCAGTTAAAAATATACTTACGACTTACAATTCTAACAGTCCTGATCATCACTTTGTGTATTTTTGCACTCATCCAAACGAGTCATAAAAGACTAAGGACACAAAAGATTCACCCAGGCTAAGAAATCCTGATACTAGATAAAGACAGGACATCTTTAGGACTGCTACTGTGATTCCGTCTTTTTAAGATGTTTCCTGATGTTGAACCATAACAGCAAAAAGAGCAGCTGCAATACTCTTACAATATGAACAATGTGACCCAAAAGTTTCTGGGCTATTTTCCCGAGGTGGTAACAAACAAGCGTACAGACATAAGTCCCGAGGAGTTTCTCCAGGTCCTCCATAGATGCTCTTCTCTCTCTCCAGACAAAACTGCCCCAAGGGAGAAGTGACATACTTATGGCAAGGTCCTTGCAAGGCAGAAGCCTAGGCTGAGAGCATCCCAGAACAGCTGGTCTCTCTGCACACACTGAGAGCCGGGAGCTGAGGGTGTTACCACTACTTAGGAAACTCACAGGAAAAAATGGGGTGTTTTTTGGTCCTTATGAGAAGGACACTCAGCATAAGTATTGCAAAAGTATCTATAGAAAAAAAAAAAGAAGCCTATATAATGATAATCAGCTAGATAATATTGACCTAATTTCTTTCTTTCCTTTAACTCACTGAGTAGTGACCTTCAGATTTCACAGCTGCACTCATGACAGCTGAAGAAACTTAGTCAGGACATCATCTAAATGGAGCATAACCATTTCAAACAGTGGGGTTTCTTTTCACTTATTGATTCAGCACAGAATAAACTCTTGGATGGCAGGTTAAATAGAAGTTTTGGCCAATCATTAGTAAAGCTTGGCTTTTATTTAGCTATCTGTTCTGGTACAACTCATAATATTTCGCACCCAGTTCCCCAGAATATTTCCCTTTATTTTCTCTGAACTGTCATGTGGAGCTGTTACATACTAAAACCCAGCTGTTGTCCATCTCCCAAAAGTAAGTAAGGCAATTTTACATGAAACAGTTGGTTGAGGTAGTTGAAACTTTAAGTCCACTGATATTTTAAAATATACTTGTACTGTAATTCAGAATAGAAAAAAAAATGTTCTCCATGCACATGGAAAGTCTAAAAATGTTCCTTTTCTGAAATCTTCAAAATGTAATTGTGAAATCTGCTGCACATCATTTGGGAGTCAGTCTAGATTAAGAATAGTTTATAATGACCAGAAACCATACTTGTTCCAGTATAACTCAATGCAGTTTTTGTCTGTACTTGTGCAGCTGGAAAGTAACTCATGTTTTAGAAGGGTAGTAATTAGTTTCCCAACTCATGATAGGAAGTAGAGTATTATACTCTTCCTAGGGCTTTCATTAAGCTCTCTAGGTTCACTTCCCTCAACAAGTGGGTCTCTTGACAGAAGATTAACTCTAGTTTTCCAATGTACTTTTATTGTTATATTCTGATTCTCTGACATCATCTGCTTAAGGATTTAAATTAAAATGTGTTCAGATTTAGTTAACTGTTGATCACTGTTTTGTGATCTCCAGGGGCTGAGAATATTTAAGTATATATAAACTGAATTTTAATATACTATAAACTACCACAAGGCATCACATTTTCAAATCAGAGTAATGTAACCAGAATTACTGGGGTTACTCTAGGTTTAGATCAGTAGGACAGATCACCATCCGTACACAATGTCTCTTGTATAAAAGAAGGATGAAAATATACATAGAATTAATATAGGCATATATTTAACATATATAAAGATCATAAGAGCATTCACACTGGATCACTTAAAAATCCACCTCATTGATATCCATTCAGTACTTTATTCAGCACTGGCCAGTGGCTGATTACCTAAATAAGATATTTCTCCTAGCTTTAAATAATGTAATGCTCTTGATCTTCCTTATCTGAAAATGATGAGTTGGTATTTGATAGCTTTCAACTGTTTTTTCATTCATGGATTTATCCAACCCATTTTTGCACCCCAAGTTTTGGCATTTACAATGTCATGCAGTAAAGAAGTTCCACGGGAGCACCTGCCCTACGAGGAACGGCTGTGAGAGCTGGGCCTCTTCAGCCTGGGGAAGAGAAGCCTGAGGGGGGATCTGATCAATGTGTACAAGTACCTGAAGGGAGGGTGTCAAGGGGACGAGGAGAAACTCTTTTCAGTTGCCCCGTGTGACAGGACAAGAGGCAATGGGCAGAAATTGAAGCACAGGCAGTTCCGCCTGACCGTGAGGGGGAATTTCTTCCCTGGGAGAGTGATGGAGCCCTTGATCAGGTTGCCCAGAGAGGTTGTGGAGTCTCCTTCTGTGGAGATCTTCAAGGCCAGCCTGGATGCAACCCTCTCTACCATGCTGTAGATGACCCTGCTGAGCAGGGAGGTTGGACTAGATGATCTCCAGAGGTCCCTTCCAACCTTATTGATTCTATGACTCTATGATATTCCATGAAGAATTATCTTTCTGCGTTGTTTTGAACCAACCCCTGTTAGCTGAATTTGACAGCACAATTTAGAAAGAAGGCACAGAAGAAGGCAGTTAGTCCTGAGACGGAAGGACAGCATTATCAAGTAATGCTGAACACTTATAAGATGAAATAGGAAATAAAAAAGCTATCAGTCTCTCATGTTTTCTCTATACGAGTTTCAGAGGATAGTTCAGACTAAGAAATTTCTGCCTAAACTATCAAAAAGGTCCTAGTTAACCTCAGTATAATGCAGTATTTACTATGTACAGGGCTGATATCTCATGTGCTTTATGCAGGTCTCTGTGAGGGACATGACAGTTCTCCAAACCAAAAGTTGCCCCACCTGATGTCTTCAGGAGACTTCTCACTAAAACTCTTGGGTTATTGCTTTACCACTCAAAAAACCTGCCATTGCAGCAGGCACTCAGGCCAAATGGCCAGAGCCCTTTAGATGATAGAAATTCTGTAAATTTGATAAACTATCCCGGAATAATGGCCTACCAACCTTCTGAAGAAGTAAACACTCAGAGATGCTTTGTATCAGACAGAAATTAAAGATGAAATAACTTATTTGATTCATTCTACTGGTGTAACAGGGAAAAAAAAGGAAAACTTTTTTGTTTTATGCTTTCCTTTAAAGGACTCAAACATAAACAAACACAACAAAAATAAGAGAAATAGCTTATGAGATGTTTACACTGAATAACATCTCAGCACACACTTTAAGGATCCACCAAGGATGCTCTTTCTGAGCTCACATACTCTATAAAAACATTATTTTCATAGGTCAGCCTTGAACCTGAAAACTAAGCTACATTTTTCTTATCATTATCAGCTTTCTAAGCTGTCTCCCACCTATCTTACAGGGTATGATAAAAGACTTACTTAAAGGCTTTTACCTCTGGAAACCGTAGCCAGATCAGCGTTTGACTGAGACCGCGATGATTATAACAACAAACAGCAGGACGGTCAAAGCGACAGAGAGAAGGCAGCACTTCATCTTCCTGGCTCGTTGCTAAAAGAGGAGAAAGAAGCAGAAATAAATACATAGACTTTTCAACGGGAAGATGGAGGATAAATCCATGAAGAAATATTGCTAACTTTGCATTGCTGGGATTATCTGAAACAGGTCAACACAGAAAACTTGCCTCTTCCTTTGGACTGGCCCATCCCTCTGAGCAACCCACGTTCAACCTTTTCACGAAAATCCCCCTTTTAAACACAATCACCTCCTCTGCACAACTTTCTTCCTACTTAAATCATTGCCTGTGTCACACTAAATTTATGGACTCCACTTGAAGGCCTGGATTTAGGCAAGGTTGTTCAGTTTGCTTTTGTGTGCAGGGTGTCAAATCCGCTTTCTGGCTGCCAGGAAAACTGTTTCCTGCAAGATAAAGAGACCTCTCTCAACCCTGTTGTGCAATGAAACCTAGCGAAGGAATGCGGCGGGCTGTTCACAGGATAGAGAAATGTGCAGGACAACTCTTACCCTCCCCACTAATTCTACTTGGAGGCACCCATTTGCTCACAGTTTCCAACCCGCTCACTGTGACAGTTTGCGGGAGAACATGGGTGGATCAGGGCTCTCTCTCTCCCTTAGACTTTTTCACCCGCTAAATGATATTTTCTTACAGCGGCTCTGCACTTGCAACCTTAATTTCTGGATGAGGAGTATGATCAAATGCATGCTGAAAAGCTGAGTGCAAAAGCAATAGGCTTGATAGGGTGTCCTGCTTTCTTTTAACCTTGATTAATTCCTAGTCAAACCAGAAAACCTCTGCCTAGAACTGTAAAATGTCTTAAAACAGCTAGATGCACTTGTTCACTTCAAAAAAGGCTTTTGCTCTGTCAGTAGATGATGCTAATGGGTCATTTAGCTTTCAGCGGTATTCTCAAATATTCCTAAGGAGATTTTCAAAGGCTACACACGATCACTTAGGCTTTTCTAACAGTCTCTTTACAGAGAGTTTCCTCGCTTTGCTCTTCCTAGCATTGCAAAGTCCCATTCACCCTTTACTTTTCACCTTATATAGTCTTTTTATCAATGTCATAAATATGCTAATCAGAGGGTAAGAGAGAGAGGCCCAAAAGTGTATTCTGGTATTTGATTCACATTTTATGACCTCTGTGCTGTCTAGTAAGCCGGGATAATGGTTCCTGCTCTGTTTGCAACATCTCTTAGAGGGTTTAGCATTACTGTCCTTTGCAGGCATATAATCTGTTACAGCATTCTCCTGTTAATTCCTAGTTCTTTACATTTCAGTAGGGGAAATGCTCAATTTTTTGGGACCCTCTAGTGTGCAGTCATAAATTTTTATATGGCGGAGGATACCTATAGCAACAGGACACAATTTTTGATTGGTGGTTGAGCAAATGCACAACCTCTTCTGGATGCACTGAGGAAGGATGAAGAAGGCATCCGCCCCAAATGGCTTCTGTCACTTCCGTTGAAAAATACTGTCACACGAGCAAAAGGCAGCAGTTCCTCTCAAGGTACAGAAGCACATCCTGCCATACAAAAGACATGCAAGCAGCCCTTCACTTATGACCCGACCCCCCATGGACAACCTTGTCACGTAAACCAGCTCTGTTCTGTGGACACTTGTATATTTTGGTAGGTAATGGACACACACTTGTTTGTGGATAGGCATTATGAAGGAAGAAAGGAAGCTAGCAGGGAATCTGGTGGCCGGAACTGCTGAGATGGCTCTTGCAGCCCATTCCCTGCCCTTAGTGGTAGTGAAAGATAGAGCATGTTTCACAGGCAGTTCACGAGATAGGATGTGCAGACTAAGCTCTGGGCAGCCTCACCTGCATGTTACATAACTATACAATAATTATACAGAATATATAATGCTATTGTGTACAGTATTCTCTGGCTATTATCTCCAGTTTAGGTTAACAGAATGTGATTGTTAACCTGAGATGACAACCATGGCCCTAATGCCCCTGGAGGAAAGTGAGGAGAAGAAGATATCGCAAACTTATGTTTCCCATAGCTCCAAGAGGCTCAGACTCTGCGTTTAAATCCAAATGACAGTACCTCGACTTGGGTAACGTATGCTCTGCTATGAAATGTTCTTTGGTTCAGTACCTACCTGAAGAACAGATTACCATCTGCAGAACAGCCAGCGCTATTGTCTGGCAGCTTCAGCACTGACCAGGACTGACCCAATTCAACATGTGACATGAAAGGCTGCAGTGATTAGAGTAAGAAACTACCCGGAAAGAGCTGAGCTCAATGTTATTAAGACCAATCAGCCATGATTCAACTGAAGAGCTGTTAGCTTTTCCATTACACTGATGAAAAGTTCTCGGTATCTTTGCGGAATCAGTGTAGTCTCAGCCAGCTCAGGTGTTTATTGACTGATGGTTTCCTACCTTTTTGCCTTTTTCACTCCTCCTTATTTTGAAGATTTTCATGGAAAGGAAGAGAAAAAGCAAATTTGGGAAGAACACTCTTAGTATTTTGTTTAACTGAGTCTCCTGTAAAGCAATGAACACTATCAGATGATAGGAGGCAGACCTGGAAAAGACACATCTCTTATCACCTCCCTTTGTCTCAAGAATCTCTACTAATGTCATTTCACAGATGTGTGTCTAATCTGTCTTTAGAAACCATCAGTGATGTACAAACAGACCTGTGGTCATAAGGGGAAAAATGATGAAAAAAAAAAAAAAAAACACCATGAGGGAAGTTAAAAATTCAAACAGGAGCCCAGAGAAGTTGTAGATATATCCATCCTTAAAATATTCAAAACTAGGTTGGACAAGCAGCAACCTAACCTAATCAGCCTTGCTTTGGGTGGAAGGTTGGATAAGGACCTTCAGATGTCCTTTCCAACCTACGTCAATTTATGATTCTATGATTATGATCCCTTGAATCCCCTGAAGTAAAATATCTTGTTTATTTTGGGACATAATTTTTCAGAGAACTTTTCATTCTTGTAACATTTCCCATGCTTCACACTAAGTACCAGCCATTTTCACATCTCTTTTTCCAGTTCTTCCTTCTCTCTACTTTGCTGGGCTCCAGCATGGGAAGCACTGAAGACATGGCCGTGGTGGGCTCCTCTGGGATCACATTGCCCAATGCAACCTAGGCCCGTGATTCCTTAAAAAAAGCAAACGGGAAGGAATTTTGCCCATACATACATAGGGCTATTAGCACGGTAGAGGTATCAAGAGTTTGCTCTTGGTGCAAACTGAATCTTCAGCTATTTCCTCATGATTTCTACATAGTATCAATTAAAATTGAGAGAATAACTTTTTCAGAGACTTGTAGATTTCTCCGTATATTCCCAAAGTTCACAAAAGGTACGGCTGTTTTCTCCATCCTTTTCCCTGTCTGGAAACTACAGATATTTTACTAGAAAAAAAGTATGAGAAACTTAACTTTAAGGAGTATTAGCTTCTTTCATTTTAATTATATTACCATATTCTGACCCTTGGCTGGCATACAGTTGTACTGCACTGGTCTGGTTCTGTAGCTCAGCTGTGTACTGTTGTAAGCCCATTTCCCATGATACCTAGAATTTTTTGATGGAATTGGAGCTAATCTATTTTCATTGCACACATTTGCCCAAGATGAAAAAGAAAAAAAAAAAGTATTGTGGGAAAAAAAATTAAGAACTTACTGGAAGAAGTAATGTCTTTTTGCAGTCACTTTTTGCTAGGCTCTCAGGTTTTATTAGTAACACTCTACAGGTAAAGATATTTTTTAATCCTGACAGAGGCTCTTTAAACACATATGTGAAATCACGAGGAGTGAAAAGCAACAAAGGAATCAGCAAGGCTATTTAGGGACACAAATGAAAAGTACTTTATATTGACAGGAGATGTGGATGTGACTGAGCCTGGAAGACTTATTTCCCTCATTGTTTCATCAAAGAAGCTTCAGGTCTTATTTTACAGCCTAGAAGAACTTTCTTTCTTGGGGGGTGAAATGTGAAATGTTAAAAGACATTTTAATTATGTCACGGCAGAGAGTTAAGTAATTAGAAACTATTAAAGTCCATTGCAGCCCTAGGCCCAGAAAAGCAAATTGCATCATAGAAATTTCTAAGCAAGCACAGTTACAAGGAGTAAAGAAATGTTTGTTGCTAAGGATTCAAAAGCTGGCAGAGGACAAAATATAAATAAAAAGAGAGTGAGTCCAGAGGAAAATAACATTCATATGTTCATACAAAATAGAAAACATGGAGTAAAATCAATGAAGGATTTTGATTCACTTATGGAAAAGCAGCATCATGCTCCTCTGCTCTTTGTGAAGCACAGGGCAAAGCAGGGCAGAGATTCCAAAACTGGCTCTACTAATGAGGCTAAAAGTCCTAGAAACGGGCATATTAGTTCAAGCAGATAGTCTACTACCACAGCTAGTCTGCTTTGGGCACCTTAGAGCATACTGCATCATTTCAGAGCAGAGACAGAGGACAGATCTAGGGGCTCCACGGCTGCAGCATTTTCTAGGTTTCCTGCAGTATGAAAGCATTTTTTGAACAACAAACAAGGAAGCGTTTTCCAACAGAGTGAGAATCACTACAAGAAATTCCTGCATTACAACGCCAGTACAATATCTATTGAAGTTATATCTGTTATGGAGCAATATTTCCTGCAAACCCATCCAGAAAACTAGCAATCAAACAAAAAAATGAATTTAAAAACCTAAAAACCACACAATTGCAGCCTGGAGGTGTCAGGTCAGAGCCTTTTAAAAGCCTCTGTTGGGCAATGAAAAATCACCTTGATTAATTTTCCAGTAGTTTCCTTTGCTGTAGAATTAACAAACCTGTTTGACATAAAATGGTACCTTTTATAGGCATATCTCTCTATAGAGAGATGCTTTTGTGACGTTAAAAACATTTGTATGATTTTGTTCCCCCTGCCCTCTGGGGGCATTTCTCTATGCATTTAATATGCATTTTGAAAGCTAATTTGAGCTCTGCTGAATTGGGAGCCCAGGCACTTAATTACTTTTGGACATGTTTATATAGAGATGATATTGTGAATCTGAAACTACTATCACTCCAGTATTCTCCAGCAGGAACTCTGCTGAAGGCTGTGGAATTCTCACGGGAAAAAAAAAAAAAAGGAAATATTGGAGTAATGCAGCAGAAAATCAGGCCTTGTAGACATGTTTACCTCCAAGTGTATATACTGAGGGAAAAATTCTCTTTCCACTTTCACCAGTGATTTCTTCCTTGTTATTTTTGTTGCTATACTCTATTTATACAGATAAGATTCCTTTAGATAAGCCATGCACAATCATCTCCTGTAAGATACTAAACAGACAGTATTATTGCAAGAAAACTGGGGAATATGACCTTTAATGTGTGTACAAATTCAAATGCCTTGACCAAATTTGGTGACCTTTATGAAAAAGCCTCCTAATAGAGTAGCAATGAATTTGCTACTAAATATCACTGCTTCTGCAGACTGGCTAGGAAAGACCAGTAATATTATTAAGCACTTTCGGTATATTTAAATGAGAGGGAAGCAGCCTCTGCTTATGAGTAAACCTTAAAAGATATGATAGCGACAGGAATACACTGGCAGGGGAATAAGGATTTGCTTTGTCACATTGCTTCACTGCCATTATTGCCACTTTATTTAGACCAATTTCCAATCTTCTTTCGCTGTTCTGTCGATATGTTTGCCACTTGGCACTGATTCTGTGCAGTCTTCTCATTTCCTTCAAATTTGTTCATGATTCACATCTTAGCCCTTTATCTTCTTTGTTCACATCCAAAGTGAAATGAATGGTCATCTACAGGCAGCATTGCTCAGCATTTCCACGGTAGGACTGTGTTTTCTGCAACTTAGATCTTTAGCTAGTGATAACTGTTCAGGCTGCAAGTTTCCATGCCTGAAGTCTATTTCAAGCTGATATTTGTTTTTCTTCATTTAAGTGAAAATGTTTCAGCCAATTCTAAGGGGGAAAAAAAAAAAAGATCAAACTATTGAAAAATGTCCATGCTGAAAAAGATGATGCAAATGTTTTCTCTAGTGCCTTCATGCTCTTGAGAAAACTGGGGAATGTGAGGAGCAGGGGAAAAAAAGCTTGTCCCATTAATGAGGGTGCACTTTTTAGTGTTTCTAGGAAGATTTGGCTTCTCTTGGGAAAGGTGAGATTTCTGGGAAAACCAAACAAACAAAAAGTTCACGTACATTGACGACTAGTTCAAAAATCAGTGGGTAATCTTCCGAAGAACCTCATCTGTGCTGAACAGTCTCCTGGCAGGGCGAGGATATGAGCAGGCTGTTCTCGGCATTGGTCTCCCTAAGAGCAGACAGGGGCTGATGCCGAGACTGTACAAAAAGATTTAATTGCTGTGTTTTCTAACTTTTGAATGTATGAATTAGGAATCTTAATATACCCTTAATATATTTGTTTTTCTCTTAATGGCTGAAACATCATTTACAATAACCCATGATAATGGCTTACATTTCTATCATGTTTTTCAAGGCAGCAGGCATCCGATGTGATTTACAAATTTGCTATAAAGAGGATTAATTTTTTTCTCAGCACTGGAATGAAGCCACTTACCTCTAGCAGCTGTTTTAATTCTACATAGCAAATCTAGCCAACAGTTTAAAACAGGTAATGACTATTGTGTGTAGCTGAAACACCAGACAGCCTGCAAATTCCCAAAACAGAATTTGCACAGAATAGCAAAGGAAATGCCCCTATGCTCCTGTAGAAACTGCCTGGAGCTGCTTTTACGACCCTAGACAGGCAGATTCACACAGACCTGAACTCCACCAACAAGTCTACGCAGAAACACAGGTGCAAAGGAGCACAGCAGAGAGAGAACAATTCAACAACATTAAAGTGGTGCTGTGCTCAGAGAAAGCCTTCTTGCTGAGTAGTGTTTATTAGATTATATATTATTATATGAATGTGATCAGACTAAACAGTTCCAGCTGTCTCAGCCTTTCCTCATAAGAGAGATGCTCCAATCCTCTAATCATCTCTAATCATCCAGCGTAGCCTTACACTGAACTCGCTCCAGTAACTTCATGTCCCTGTTGTACTGGGAAGCCCAGAACTGGACACAGTACTCAAGATGAGGCCTCACCAAGGCTGAGCAGAGATGCAGGATAACCTCCCTCAATCTGCTGGCAACACTCTTCCTAATACACTCCATGATACCATTGGCCTTCCTGGCCACATGGGCACATTGCTGGTTCATGTTCAATTTGATGTCCACCAGGAGCCTGAGGTCTTTCTCTGCAGAGATGCTTTCCAGCAGGTCAGCTGCCAAGTTATGCCTGAGGTTATTCCTCTCTAGGTGCAGGACTCTGCACCTGCCTTTGCTGAACTTCAGGAGGTTCCCCTCTGCCCATCTCTCCCGCCCTCTGAATGGCAGTACAGCCCTCTGGTGTATCAGCCATTCCTTCCAGTTTTGTATGATCTGCAAACTTGCTGTGTGAGTGTTGGTGCACTCAGTCCCATCATCCAGGTCAATCAATCATGTTAAACATCTTCATTAATGTAGACCACCAATATTGACATCACCAGTGACTGGCCTCTAGCTGGACTTCACATTGCTGATCTCTTCCACATGGGTACCAACAATACTGCCAAGAGCAAATGGGATAGTATCAAACGGGATTTCAGAGCTCTTTGGATGGTGGACAGGAATATGGGGAGGGGGGCAGGCAATTTTCTTTTCAGTCTTGCTATTGAGGAGGGAGGATGGGAGGAGGAATAGATGAACATTCCCAGTAAATAACTGTCTGTGCCACTGATGTCAGCAATAGGGTTTTTGGTTTCTACGACACAGGCCTGAAGATCAGCAACTGATTGGGAGACATAGGATCCATCTCACTAAGCAGGACATGTGGGTCTTTGCCAACAGACTGGCCAACTGGTAAGGTCTTTAAACTAGGAAAGATGGGGGTTAGGGAGAGTTATATGGCCCATGCAGTGAGCAAAACAGGGCTCAAGTGAGGATACCTCCAACAATTGCATGGCACTAAGGAAGTACCTACAAGACAAGACTATGGGGAATCCTCTTGCACCCCTTCTCAGAAAATAGCATGCTCTAATAGCTCTCTGAAGTGCCTACACAAATGCACACATCTTGGGGAATAAACAGGAGGAATTAGGGATCTGTGTGCAATCACACAGCCATAATCTCTTTACAATCACAGAGACATGGTGAGATAGCTCATATGACTGGAATGCTGTCACGGATGGCTGTATGCTTTTTTAGGAAAGACAGGCCAGGAAAGCGAGGTAGTGGAGTTGCTCTTTATGTGAGACAGCAACTGGAATGTGTCGAGCTCTGCCTAGAGGTGGATGAAGAGCAAGTCAAGAGCTTATGGGTAAGGATTAAAAGGCAGACTAACATGAGTGACTGTTGTGGGTGTTTGCTACAGGCCACTCAGTCAGAAAGAGGAAGTCATTGAGACCTTCTACAGGCAGCTCAAAGTAGCCTCATGTTCACATGGGGGACTTCAACCACCTTGATATCTGCTGGAGGAACAAAACAGTAAGTTACAAGCAACCCAGGAGGTTCCTGCAGAACATTGATGATAATTTTCTGAAACAAGGAAGGGCTGGTTGTAGATGTGAAGGCTGGAGGCAGTCTCAACTGTGGTGACTGTGAGATGGTGGAGTTCAGGATCCTGCAAGGAAGAAGTAGGACTAAAAGCAGGATCACAACTCTGGATTTCAGGAGAGAAAACTTTAGCCTCTTCAGGGACCTTCTTGGAAGAATCCCATGGGATATTGTCCTAGAAGGAAGATGGGTCCAAGAAAGCTGGATAATATTCAAGGATCACCTCTACTAAGCTCAAGAATGGTGCATTCCAGCAAGCAAGAAACTGAGAAAAGAGGGGAGGAGACTTGCACGGATGGACAAGGAGCTCCAAAACTCAAATAGAAGATGGAATTATACAGAAGGTAGAAGCATGGACAGACCACTTGGGAGGAATATAGTCATTTGACTATGCAGGGATGAGACTACGAAGGCTAAAGGCCATTTAGAATTTAATCTGGCAAGGGATGTCAAGGGCAACAAGAAGGGCTTCTTTAAATACATTGGCTGACCTGCAGACCTGCAGCTGAATGAGATAGGGGCCCTTGTGACAAAAAGATGCAGAGAAGACAGAGTTACTGAATGCCTTCTTTGCTTCAGTGTTTACTGCTAAGACTAAACCTCAGGAATTCCAAGCCCTAAAGACCACGGAGAAAGTTTGGAGAAAGGAAGACTTTCCCTTGGTTGAAGATGATAGAGCTAGAGATCCTTTAAGCAAACTTGACATCCACAAGTCCATGGGCCCTGATGAGATACGTCCATGAGTGCCACTGTTAGGTTGTTCTCCATCACCTTTGAAAGCACATGGGGGACAGCAAAGGTGCCTGGGAACTGGAAGAAAGCCAATGTCACTCCAGTCTTCAAGAAGGGCAAGGAGGAGGACCCAGGCAACTATAGGCCAGCCAGCCTCACCTCCATCCCTAGAAAGGGGATGGAACAGCTCATTCTGGATGCCATCTCCATGGATGTGAAGAATAAGAAAATGATCAGGAGGAGTCAGCATGGATTCACCAAGGGGAAATCCTGCTTAACCAACCTGATAGCCTTCTGTGATGAAATGCCTGGCTGGGTAGATGGGGAGAGAGCAGCAGACGTTGTGTACCTTGGCTTTTGACAGTCTCCCATAACAACTTCATAGACAAGCTCAGGAAGTGCAGGCTAGATGAGTAAATAGTGAGGTGGACTGAATAATAGAAATAAAATGTATGATTAAGGGCAGACCACCAGCATGAATGACCTTCAAATCTTCCCCAAACAAATGCTGATGGCAAATAAAGAAAGCAAAGGCACTTTTGGTGGCGGGGAAAAGACAGTAGAGCATATAATACTTATAACTATTTTTCATATTGTGACTGAAAGAAAGGATTTTCTGTCTTCAAAGTATCGTGTTCTTGAGCTAGGAACAGCCTCCAAGTCTCAACAGTAATTAAGACAGATTACTTTCATCGTAAGTCTTCAGGCACCAAAGAACAAACCAAAAACTTAAGCTGGTCTGATGCTGTCACCAGAAGGTGACTGCATATATACATACCTTCCAGTGCATTACTGTGAGTGATCTATGCAAAACCTCTTCCCAGTCTTATGAATCATAAATAAAATCAATTTATGGAAGATCATTGAGAAAGTATTGTGCCATCAACTCCTTAGAAAGTCAGTGTGAAAACCTGATGAATCTCCATGGTGAAAATACCACAGGACAATAATAAGCAGCAGCCTGTATTTGTAATTTTCATTAGACTAATTGATATAATTTAAAAACAAATAAAACAAAAAGTAGGAAAGATTTATGAACTGCTACTTGTCTGAAAGTCTTTTTTTTCTCTTAGCATATTTGTTGATTTAATAGAAGACATGACTTCTTGCAAACTTTGCTCACCACTGTTTCTAGACCATCATTACCATCACTACTATTCTAGCAATATCTATAACATTACTAAACAATTCATGATTAACATGTCAAGAAGTAGTTAAGGCCTGACTATCCTGAATTACTGCATAATTTTGCAAAACAAAGATGACACCTGCTGCTTTAAATAAATTTTTAAACAGTGTAAATAGGGTTTCTTTTTTTTAATTTTTTTGATACTACATCCAAAGACTGTAGGAAAAAATGTTTAAGTAGTAAGATTCAGAGAATATTCCTAAAAAAAGAAATCCAAGGACAACCACCAGGTTTTGCATCAAGAATATCATTAAAGCTCAAGACTGATTTTTCCTCCCAGGCTTACTGATTTTCACCAGTTTACAAGCATTCACCATGTCACTGCTGCTCCTTTGCAGTATGCAAACTTGTTGGGGGCCAAGTGCGAAGCATCAGTGGGTAAATTAAATTGAGACCAGGCATGAAAATCCTACTTGGGAGGAGTGATAAATTGTATGCTAAGAAGTCAAGAGTATGCACACCTCCACACTTTGGCTAAAACTGCATAGATATGCCAGCCGACTACAAGCTATTTTTATAGCTTCTTAACCCTTTAAGTACTTACATGTAGGTCTTCACCCATTCAAAGTGGATCCGACAGAGACAAGCTGAGGGTCTTAAATAATTGCCAAATGAGCATCACTAAAGAACAGAAAGATTTTTTTTTTTTCTATTACCTGATAATTGATGTTACAAGAAGTCCTGGCTGAAGTCATATCTACTGTGACACCAGTGAAACTGAGAAGAAATAACAGTGCCTCCATACTACTGCGTTGTGCGGGGTGGAATGAAATCTGAGGCTGCGTAGTTTTATATGGAAGCCACGGAAAATTGTTTAGGCAGCCATAATTTCTGTTATAAACTTTTATTTAAACACAAACAAGTTCTTCAAAGTCTGAACAGTATTTTCACCTTTTTTTTTTTTTTTTTTTTTTTTCCATTTCACAGTGGCCTATGAGCTTTCAGTTTCTGATTCATCAAATGCACATATTCCAGGAGGTAGCCTGGGCTAGACCTTCACTTTTGCCACCACAAGAAAGCAGAAAGTATTGGAAACCTTTGTGAGAGAAAATATTCTCCTGAGGTTTCCTGCTTAGCTTTGCAGATGGAAATCCAGGGAAAGCTGAACAAAGTTTAGGACTTGTAAGAACAGCATTCAAATACAAAGACAAAAATAAAAAGACCTTAAAATAGCAGATAGTGCAGACAGCAGTACTGGTAGATCTAACGTCTATTCCTCCTTCTCTCATTAAATTGCTATGTGATCTTTCACAAGTCACTTAACTTCCCAGTTCCTTAGTTTCACTTTTTATAAGATTGAGGATGTTACTTCATTAATTTCTCAGAGCATAAGCAGGGCCATCTGTATTGATGGCTGTCCATCTTCCAGTGTAAGAGTCTCCTTTGTACTGAGAATTTTATTTTGGTAATATCAATTCAATGTTGATTTTTTTTATACCCAGTTTTGGTTTTTATATACACATATATATGTCGTATTATTTTTGGTAAACCAATTTGGCCATTTCTAAGATTGGGGCTTTAACGTCTTCCTGGAGGATAACACTTCTCTTTAACTGTGAAATTATATAAACAGAGTTATGGATATGCCATTGGAGTTCATATTTCAGAGAGAAAAAAACGTTTTAGAGAGAAAAAAAATCCTTCATGTCTCAAGCAACCATTTGAAGTTCTCTTAAATAGTTGTCTTAAATTGTATTTTACTCTGAACTAAGCTAGAAAACTACAGTGAACAGCGTTTGATGAGAGTTGAAAACGATCACGGGACTAAACCTTTCACTGCTCATCAGCTTCTAGCAATAAAGCACAATTCAGAAGCAGGTGGCACTATTTGTGGTCGATGCCATAAAAACTTTCTACGATGTCTTCATCTATGTCAGAACTCTTTATTTACAAGCTGTAAGGGTCTCAGAATACGAAAAACACTGGTTTCCTGCAAATAATCGCATATCAAGGTTGCTTCACAAACGTCGCTGATCCCTGTGACCCTGTGTGTCGAACGGCAGCTCTAGGGCAGGCACTGACTAGTCTGTGCTGCCAGCACAGAGGTCTGCTTATGCCAAGTGGGTAGTAATAGTTTAACTGTGATGGACAACGTAATGGAGCACTCCGAGCACCACAAAGTACAGCGCCGGTGGTTGTTCCTACAAAGCACACCCGTTCACAGCAGCAATGAGAGCACAAACGGCAAAATACAGGAAAAATTAAACGAAATTGTGAACCTTACGGTCAAACGACAAAATAGCTTTGGCCCCTGAGTTTTATAACATCACATGAATGGAAGGAGGTACAACAAAATTAATTAAATCCTCTAAAATTTTCTTAGAAAACATACATTTAACGATTCCTATCGCAGTGCCAATTTGCAGGTAGTTTGCCAGAGTTGCGGCAGAAGTCATGGCTATTCCAGCTATTTATGCTGTGCAAGGAAAAAGCAATACACAAACATTTCTTACAATAAGTAAGACAGCAGAGAAATGTGAATGCAGCACAGCATAAAGAGGGAGTCAAAGCCAAAAGATAGTATGACATACAGCTATGACTAACTTTTAGCCTA
Source organism: Rhea pennata (assembly GCF_028389875.1). NCBI lineage: Eukaryota > Metazoa > Chordata > Aves > Rheiformes > Rheidae > Rhea > Rhea pennata. The sequence continues at coordinate 161,228,115 of NC_084664.1, forward strand.
GACAAAAATTTTCAGTTACATACTTTCTTTGGCATCTTTGTAGAGATACACAGCCAGAAAAATTAATAATCATCTGTAGTTCTAGGCTAAGTTTAAAATTCTTCAAATAGCTCAATTTGCTGTGACATGGTTTTCTCAAAAATACAATGAGACAGACTCTGAATTTTAATTCCATGTACGCCTTATCTGGGTCAGTGTCAGGCTCATCACTTAGGCACACTCTTAGAGCTGTCTTCTGAAAAGACAAGGTTATTAATCAGTTTTCAGGGTAAAGCTCGTATGCAAATCTTCCCAAACCGTCATCCTGAAAACTTTACCGAACAACTGGTCTGAAGGGCTGAAAAAGTTTTGAAAGTGTTTCTGAGTACTTCCACCTAAACTGAAACCTTCATGGGAGATTATGTACTAGATGAATATGGAGAAAAATTCAACGGCAGAAGTCTCCTGACAGGTCCTGCCTGTGGATTTTTTTTTTTTTTTTTTTTTTTTTTTTTTTTTGAGGCTGTCATTCAAGAAACCAGAGACTTTTGAAGACTCCGGATAAGCGAAGAGAATCTCTGAACTTGTTGATTGTCCCAGTCTTTCGTATATGCAGCTGATCAAAGCTTCTAACTCTTCATTCCTTCCCTCCTTGGCATCTATGACAAGGGCTTAAAAAGTTGAGCTCTACATGGAAGAAAAATTACAGAAATCTGTACGTGTGCGTGTATGATTTCTCCCTTCTGCTTGTCAAAGCCTCTATACTTACCATATTAATTTATTGAGTTCATCTTTTTAATGCCAGCTCCTTTAAGTCATTAGAGCTGCTTTTTCTCCTTATAATCCTCTTACTTGGGAATCAGAGTGAGCCTGTCTGTATTTTTTAAGAATGTTTTTAAGTTTTTGGTGGCGATCAAGGGAAGTTTTCTCCTAATCTTCTCCATAGACTCCAGCTTTCTATTCAGTAGTTCAGGGTGATCCATTGGCCTAAGAATGTTTTGTCACACTTCTGTTTCTTGTATTGCTTTTTAGGTATTGAATGCACGGGTGACCTTTCTTTTAGATGCATTATGGCCTTTGAAAAGTGACCAGCAAAGAGTTAGAGGAATTAGAAATGAGCATGGCAAAGATCATAGCAGTTATTGTAACGTGCTTCAGCTAGAAGAGCCAACAACAGGCCCTTTTATATAAGTCATCCCTAAAATTGGTCATAGAGCATTTCTTAAAATTTTAATTATTTGACACAGAAGCTTCTCTCCAGATAAGAGATCTGAGACCACAAAATAATCGCAAGACACCAGGCAGATATCACACTGTGAACAACAAACTTCCAGTCGCTCTGACTCAAGTTTCTATTTCTAAAGACAAACAAATCCATTACTCATCATTACTTGCCTTCCTGCTGTTCATTACATGTGCTTTAAATGGCAGAGAAATCATTAACACAGGTCAACACCATTTCTCATTTTGAAAGCCTGGAAGAGAAGTCCTCATGATCCCTTTGCAGCTTATCTATGGGACACAGCAAGACTCAGTAGAGAGATGGGCAGCATCAGACTCTTAACATATGTTTAACACCTCTGCTATTCCCTCTATACTTTTTTAAACCCATTTAAAAATAGGAGTTCATTTATCCACTTAAGCAAAAAAATGTAGACAGCAGGCTGCTTACCCATCTTTTTCAAAACTGATGTTCAGTAGAGGAGGAGGAGAAAAAGAAAAAAAAGAAGAAAAGAAATCAGCATAAGGGCAATCCCACACCAACTAATTTCTACAGTAAATTAATTAAACAATTATATTAGCCAAGCCTTCACTTCTGACATGGCACAGCTGACACTAATTGGGCCACAATCAAGATAGTAATTCAGGTTAATTGGATTTCCACTGTCAGCAGCTATGAGCTTGTTTCAATATGCTGCTGTCATTTAAAAATAATTAATTGCAGATGACTTTATCAGATGGCACGGGTTGACAGCTGATGGTGTGATGATGCTTGAAAAAGATGGTGGATTGCTGCAGGCCTCCAGAATAGGAGAGATGGTTTCTTTCCTGGAGTAATTTCTCCTAGAAGAATTTCCTAGAATAATTTTACTGCCACTGTGTTCCTGAGATGCAAAACCTGCTACAGAAAGCATCAAAACAGTGATACTTGCTGGCTTTTTCACAGGTGCAGGGAGGAAAAGAGCAGGCTAGACAAGGAAACAGTGATTCCCACTGAAATAACAGCGCAAAAGGCCACAGGGACGTGCTCACCGCAGCCTTCAGGCACGTGCTCCTCGTTTGGCTATTGCCACAATGACAAAAGATTCAATAATAAAACACTTCACATGTTGTAGAAAACAAAATGCCTGGTCTAGTGTTATTTGCTTTTCTTCATTCATAACATGCCATTACTTTGGTTAACGTCTGATAATATAATTTATTCAATCTATTGCCAGAATGCCTGCAAAAATGTCAAGGAGTTTATGAAGCCAAGTCTTTATTTATTAATAGTGTTTGTTAAAAATCCACAAAACTGTTGTGGAGAAGTGGGGGGGGGGGGGGGGGGGGAAGCTGAAAAGTTAAGCATAAGATGAAAATAATTTAAAGTGTTCCAGAAGGAGTAGTAGGAATATATTATGCTTCTGGGGGGGAGGGGGGAAAGCAATTTAAACTTCAGGAAATAAAAAATCTTAACACTAACATCTATTACACTATGTAAAAATAATCCCAGTGGGGGAAAAAATATATATAGATGTATAATATTATATCCTATATATTTAATTAAAGTATAATTTTAAAATATTCTTGTCAGAGCCCTAAAAGTTTCTGTCAAAAGTGGCTTTGGCAGCTGGATGGAGAAATTCCTGTATCATAACTGTGAAGAATTTATTGTGTAAATAGCAGGCAGCAGCTCTAGATGGATAGAGCACACAGGAGCAAACTTCTGATGGAAAACAGGGCACTACAGCTGAGAAATCTGGCTTCCTCTATTTTGGAAAATGCAGGACAGAAGACCAGACTGTTTCTGCACCGCAAGTTTTGTGCTTGAACAAAGGATTTTCTTCTTGAGAGTCTCACTCTGACAACTTTTAGAAGCTCTTAAGTTACTAAATGCATTTTAAAAACAGGAAGAAAAAAATAAGAAAATAGCTCAGTTGAATGCCACCAAGCATGTGAGTTGTGGGAGTCTGTTCCAGCAGTGCCAGAGCAAAGCAAACGATGAGCGGACTTAAAGAGTGCTCGGTGGGGTCGTAAAGGTTTGGATCTCTGTTGGCTGTCAGCTGTCCTCTAACATCTGGTCTCCCACGCCTGAAGGAGCTTCTAGGCCATACCAATGCTACAAAGCACTGCCACCTTTAAAACCTTGGAAATAGGAATATCCAATGAATTTGGAGATGAAGCTCCAATGCCATTCTGGGCATTAATCCGTATATCTTGTTTCTTTCTGCCTTGCCATTTTCTTTTCCTCATTCTTCCTGTGAAAAGATCTTGGAACTGTTTCCATTATTTGTTTAAATAAAGAAGATGATCCAGATGGCAAGCAGGTGAGTATAGTGTTTTTATTTTTTTCATCTTGGGGAGACATGCAGATGATATTTCCAAGAAGAAAAATATGCCTATACCTTTTGCTCCACCTGTTCGATGGAGCAAAAATTATATTAATAGATGGGGGAGTATTTTTCATTATTGGTTTGTTTAATAAGGCTGTAGCCATGTTGTATGAGACTGGAATATTTTTGTTTGTTTGGTTTTTGTTTTGTTTTGTTTTTTTTAGAATTGTTGGTTTTCATAGCTCAATCCCTCAATGCAAATAACAGTTAATAACAGACCACACAGTCCTCAGAGATCTGATGCAGAAAATAGTAAAAAAATGAAATAGCTGTATCTCACAAACCTACAAGTACCTAGTACCCTGGTGTTACTTTATACTGAAAAGACTGAATAAGTATCATCCTTCTAATATCCTATTATAACAATAGCTCACAAGAAGGACACATGTGCAGTGACTTAGAAATATTTTCTGAGGTGAGCAGGATGGTCTCTGGAGATCCACCTAAACTTAGAGGCTGTAGAAACTGGTTCAACTAGAGACTTTTTGGAAACACCACACCAAGTGGCTCAAAATAGTTGAAATCAAAGGAACTGAAGCGATTAGCACATTTATGGGATTAGTTCTTGTGTTGATCTCACTAGCTGGGCTCAGGTGCTGATCTCCTGATTATTACCTTGTAACTGTCATGAGTCAATAAATGAGCTTGTTGGCACGGAGGTGCAAGATCAGGGGGAAAGAGTATATATTTTTAAAGAAAGCTTCTCACTTTCTTTGAGCTCTTTCTTTTCTTTACTTTTCCTCACAGGAAAAGATTCAAATCCTCAGACTTTTTCCTAAGAGTATAAATATCCTGCGTAAGGATGAAGGAGTGCAAGCTTCAAAAATCCAAGACTTCTATAGAAAAATAATACAATGTAGACAATAATATTTCCACTTATCCATTGGCATCTATTTCATCCCAGGGTTACTATGCAAGAGGACTACAGAGGAGAGCAGTTCTGAATCCATGGTCTATTCAATCCTCAATCTTCATTAGGACAGCCAAAGAAGATGTTAGTATTGTTCTTAACGAGATTTTCCTGTTCAAAGCTGTTGGCAAGGAACTGACATGACCTTGTGTCTAGCTTCTCCCCATCAGCTCAGCTAAGAGGATTCTGGACACAACAGCTATCAGATAGCATTGAGTTATGAACTGCTCTGGAGAGGATCTGAACAAGTGACACAGAGTTATGTCAATGAAAGGACAGATACATGTCAGGGGTCTAATACCAGAACAAATAATCATCGTTGTGTATTTGCTATGCATTTCCACTGCACAGATTTACAGTCAACTTGGCAGGTGGTGAGACCTTTCCATAGCTGTTAAGATGGTAGTCTGGGAGGTGAAGAGGGCAATGGACTCAAACTCCATCTGGCAGCTGGAGAGGAGGAAAAAGATTCTGGGATTTTACCCTCTATTTTGCCAGAAAGAAGATAAAGCCTTGCAGACATCCCTCAATTTCATGGCACTTTTGTTTTACTTGTAAAAGTACATCTAATACATGCAGAGGAGGACTAATCTTTTTTTAGCTGAATGCAGTGTGACCAGCCATGCTCATAATGCAAGGGAAGTATGTGTATGAGGCAGATGAGCTGCAAAGTTTGACTCTACAGTGGCAAAGTGATTGACCTGACATGACAAATAGCACATAGGTAGGATGTTTTCAACTTGCTTGATCTGCCAGAAGTCCCCAAAACAAGAAAAAGAAAATCGGAAATTCTTACACGTGAAGAAGTGTAACTGAAATTACGAAATTCCTTTTGAAAGACTGGAAAGAAGTCACTCCTAATATTAAGCATTTCCCTATTTAACCATGCAAGAAGATGGAAGGGGTGGAGAGACAGACAATAAAAACTCTATGTCAAAGACACTGTTACTAGTAATTCAGAACTAAAGAATTATTTTTGAGTCATTATTATGGATTAATTCTGAATTTCAGATATGATTTACTAAGAAGTAAAGTCCAGGAGCAGGCATAGTGGTGGGGATTTGTTACAACTATCAGGAAAAACAGCTAACAGAGAAAATGAAGTAATGCCTTAAACACCTGTCTGTTGGTGAGAGAAACATGTTAAATGTTGTTAAAGGAAAATTCAGGTTTGGTAGGACTAAAATTAAGCTCACAAGTAGCCAGTAATAATGCAAAAAATAGTTACTTTTTATATGAGGCTAGCTAGCCTGAGATTAAATGACTTTGCTGGACCTGATTAATTAGTTACTGGATTGGAAATCCATAGTTTCCCAGGGATGAGTGATCATGATTGGATTACATTCAATATGAAAAAAACAAATTCTCAATCAGTAGCATCTTATGTATATAAGATATATGCATAAGATGTGTGCCTCAAAGGTGCACATCTCCCAAAACTGAGAATCTTACAAGCAAATTTGACAGCAGAAAGCATGTAAATGGAAAAATGACAACAAAAACAGGAAGAACTTAAGGAACAGTCTATTAGTTGGCCAGTATGCCTTGATATTGCAATCAAAAAATGAAGAGAGTTAGTTGCTTTAGTAAAAATTTGGTTGTGATTCAACGATAAAGTATAGGCAGCAATTAGAAATTCGAAGAGTTGTGCTGTGAATAGGGGATAAATGCCCTCTGGTTTCCCATAGATTTACATCCAGTAGGGTGTATATATCCCTACACTTGTAACAAAGCTCTTAATAAATATAGCACCAATGCAATATCCATAGGCCTGCTGCCCTGTAACGGAGACCCAGAAGCCACCTTGATCCACAATATTCCCAGATACCATTGATGACAGAAGCTGACAGACAGATTTATTGCATATATCTCACTTACTTAAGAGATGAAGCCTTAGAAAAATAAAGATAATATAAATAGACAGAAATCAATGCCAACTAAATATGACAGATGTTTAAAGGCACCAGTGGAAATAATTCTTGGCTAGGCTAAAGAAATAAGTTTGTGAGGCTTTTAGGGGGTAGAGTGAGAATAAAAGAAATCCTGGTAATGTCACAGTCCAATTGGGGTTGAGACAGAAACACAGCTAATAAAACCACACAAAACAAAACAAAACAAAACATTCAGTAAACATTTCTATTGCATATCTGAGTAATGGAGGATGTTGTACTTATATCCCTTAGTGGACCATGTTAGGAACAAGGAAGGATTTTAAACATCTGCACTCTTATATCAGCAAGTCTAGACAGCTTGTTCCCAAAGGCTCCTAAAAGAAAGACAAGTAGACTCAAGCCCTTGTCAAATGTTAATAAATGCTGTTATATAGTGGAAATTCCAGAATGCTGAAAAATGTTGATGTTATACATCTGTTTAGAGAAGGGCAAGAGGGGCAAAAGATAACTGCAGCATGCTTAGCTTGACTTCAGATAATACAACACAGAACTCAACAACGAATTAAAAATTAAAGAATGGAGCTGTAACTAATAACTCTAATACCTGGAAACCTTTTTTTTTCTTTTTTTATTTTTTTTTCTTTTTTTTCTTTTAAATTGAAGTCATTTGAGCTGATAAAATTCATTCTAAGAAGTTACAGAACTGATTTCTAAAGGTGATTGTGGAAATCCAGTAGTGAAGGATAAGGTGTTTGGCTTTTATAGTCCACAACATTCTGGTAAAAAATATAATGCTGAGAAATTTCCAGCTTGCTAATCACCAAAATAAACTCCACTGAGGAATCCACTTCAGGGAAGGCAAGCGAAGTCCAAGCACATCAACAGGCACGCATGATCCATTTCCAGAGACATAGTCATATTGGTAAACCCTTCCACTTCTTCAAGCTGCTGTGGAAAATACATTAAAGAGCAGGTTCGAACATGCTTCTCAAGAACAGCCACTGGGCCTGATATTACCGATCGCTGCACCAGTGATCTGAAAATGCTAAATTAGTGTGCCAATGAACACACGTTGATGACTGTGATGACAAGAAGGATCCATCCAAGCAAATAAATGCACTTTAATTTAGCTACATGCAAATCCAAACATCTGAGAGCAAGCAATGTATATGGAAGTAGAAAAAGGAACCGCATTTGAGAAGAAGAGACTGAAAAGGATTTAAGAGTCCTAGCGGACAAGCAGCTCAAGATGAGCTAATGGTGCAATCAGGTGTCAACAAGTCTGAAGCAATATCTCTGGCCTTGCACTGCCAGTGGTAGAAGAGGGAGGAAATTTCATCACAGTGTATGACATTGAGGAGACTGGTATGAAAATAATGAATATATTTCCAGTACTCATGGTTTAAAGTGGATGTTACAGGATACAACACGGATCAGAAAAGAGACACAAAAAAGATTTATGGGTTGGAAAACTATCTTTCAGTGAAAGATAGAAAATTATAATCGATAAATATATTTACCTGGCCAGAAAAAAAAAAATCTATGAAAAGGCTCTTTGACTTGGTGGAAAAGACTTTAAAAGCATGTGTGTGTCTGGAAGCAGACATTAGTTCCGTTCTAATTAGGAACAAGGTACAATGTTTAAAAGTGAGGTTGGTTAACCACTGGAACAAATGGCATAATTTCTGAATCTAGTCTGTTATTTAAGCCTGGATACCTTACTGGAATAGATGTTTTGTCAAACACAGTTATGAGTCTGAATGGAGGAGTAATTGGGCTGATATATAAGTAATCAGACAAGATTATCTAATTACTTATGAGAATTCTCATATTATCAATACCATACACAAAATTTTGTGAAGCTTACTAGTGACCAGAGGCATCAGATAGCTTCAGAACCATGGATTTCTTCAACTCAAAGGAGAGAAAAAGAGAGCATTTGAAGCAATAGGGTCATGTGCCTCTGTGAAGTGGAAAGAATTTATATTGCCTGAGAGTCCTTGCCTTGTCCTGAGTATAAGCTGTATTTTTTTTTCCAAATGGATTTATCAAAACTATGTAAATGCATTCTATGTAAATATATTCATAAAACATAGAATTTGAGATAAATGTATTTATACATATTTAGACTGCATTTCAGATGAAGTATTCTGAAAACATGCAATTTAGGTCTGTGTGAAGCGTATTTATTTCTTAAGTGGTGTTGTTTAAAATGCTACATTTGCTAAGTAGATTAAAATGCTCTAATTTTTAAAAAAGGATATAGTACACTGGGAAGGGATGACAAAACTGTGGCAATGTATGAACAACAGAATTTATTTACTGAGAAATTAGAATTACACAACGTATTTATTAGTTCTCAAACAAACACAACTAACTCTACATTTACTTTCGCACAGTTAAGGTCCTGCTCTCACCAAGAACTGTGCACAGGCCAAGTCTTTCATCCACATAAAGCTCCACTGACTTCAGGTAAAGACCCAGATCTGTGTTTTCTCGCAATGTGTCTAGAAGGTAAGTCTTTGTGCTACAGTGGTGCTTTGTGTGTGCAGGAAGATCTGTTCATGAGGCTTAAAAATTACCCTATACTGTATGTCATTAAGAGGAACTGGCTATGTCTAAATTAGGGACACCCAGATCACGTAAGGTCCTGGGGAAAGGGAGTCACAACAGTATAACTAGGCAAAAACTGTCTGTGTATTTTCTGCCCCATATGTCTCCCAGAAGGGTATCTGGGTCCACACAGATGCTACAGGTTGTTTCAAAAAATGGTGAATCTGGGTGTTTGGACCTGGGTAGACCAGAACTCTATGTACAGTGAAGCACGCTCTGCATAGAGAAAGTTTCTAGAAAGCAAAGGCCTCAGCTGCAGGCTTGGATAAATTTCACTTACTTTTACCTGCCTAGAAGTAGCAAGTGTGATTTGGTCATCTAGGTGCCTCCATAGTAAATAAAGACAATGGACTTCCAAAACCAAGGCATCATAGGAATCATCTCATACTTAAAAACCCCCCAGAAATTAAAGATGGTAGAAATACAGAGCCCACCACACTCATGGCTATTCCAGGGACTGATCTGACAGCGAGGTATAGATACAGCTTATGAAGCTGTAAGATCTTCCATGCACACAAAGACGATGGAAAGCGATTGTCATAAAAGATGGAAAAGAGAGAACACATCTGTTACAAAGGATCTACCAAAATGGGACTTTGCTATGAAAAGGATAGCCACAGTCGCTGAGCTGAAAAGCTTTTTGATATGGGTTGGCACTCCAAGACTGATGATGAGCAGACAGCACAGCAAGCAGAATTCAGTTCTTGGCAGCGAGGACGCACAGCTATGTAACACAAACAGCAGAAGAGCCATGAGGACTCTGCCACCACTGTTATCACAGCCAGTGGCCAGGCTGGTCCAGCCCAGTCTATGTTAGTAAATACTCTCCTGTTTTTATCACATTTTGAGAAAGGAAAAAAAGATAGGAAAATCAACAATAATAACTTGAAAACAACTTGAAGAGCAAAAATGCAATCAGCATCTCTCTTGCTGCCTGTGAAGTCATGCCTTGTGATGAGTCGTATTGCTTGTCCTCCAGAAAGGTGGTGCAGCGTTAGCCCATGGACATGTTTTTTCTGTTGTTATTCATCTCCTGGCTTAGAGAAATAACAGTTTGATTTCTTCTTCATTCATTCTTGTGTTGACTTGTAGAAACTCTGCTGAGGTGTAAGGAGAAAAACAGAACTTTCGTTGTTGTCGTCATTGTTCTGATATTCAGTAATCACTTGAAGTCAAGAAGGCATCTGCTTACTCTGTAGTTGGCTGAGGACCCATGACAGTGATCTGAACTCCAGACTATTCTCAACACCTTCCACGAGGAATCTTTCTGGCAGGGAGCTGCAATCTGCCCCAGCCTGTACTATCAGCACATCCCATCTGCTCCTGCAGACTGTTCATTTGACAGTAAGACTACCTGCTGTGATAGCAAGGCCATTTGCAAGCACCGTTTTCTAAAATAAATAGTCACAGAATCCCTTTCATAATGTGATGGCCACTTCAGGAAGTTCTGTGTTATGTCTGTTTTGTATCTGGTGTCCTTTATTATTCATTACTTAGGCAATGCCAAGAAGTCTACCTGGCAATATTGTGTCCATGATTCAACAGCCAGTTTTAAATAGCTCTCGAGAGAGCTGAACACCTCTGGACAGAGGGAGTGTGCAGTTCTGCTTCAATAGCCATTTTCAGCTCTTGACTTCTCAAACCACCCTCCATGTGGAGATACTGCATACATTTCATCACTGAGTCCACAACTGAGACACTTACGTATTCCACACTGCAATACAAACAAAAACTATCAAGAGAGAGAAAAAAACGTAGTCTATATTACTTTGGGCGGGGAAGAAGTGCTGGCAAGTTACATATCATGTTTGAAAACAACCAAAGTGCGTAACGGTCTGAGTAAAACGGTGGAATCATTTGGTGTCTGGGAAATCCCAGACTCCTTCACGTCCCCTCCGGCCTCCAGAACCAGAAAGCAAAAGAAGGAAGGAAACTAACTGGACCATTTTCAAATGACATATTTCATTCCAAAAAAATGATACTATCTCTCTATTTAAATGTAGCCTGTGCCACAGAGGGTATTACTACATCACTTTCCACTCTGTGCTACTCCAAAACAGCAAGAGTAATCAATCATTTACTTATCACAGGAGCAAAACAGACTTTTTTTTGGAGGGAGGGTAAAAAGTGCTACAGTAAAGTAATTTTGCCAATTTGAGCGTTCCACATGACAACTATTTGCATAATAAGGTTTTGCCAAGATAAGAAGATTGGTAATTTCAGCAGCATGGAGGGGATTGAAGTTTTTAAGCTTTTTTGCCCACTATCTGCACACTTACAGACCTCCGCTCTTGATGTACAGTTCTTTTTAAAGTCCTCCGTCTCCGTTGTGTAATGAATTCTGTCACTCTCAATTGTGCTTTTGAGCAGTGAGCAGTGGAAGAGAGTTTGCATTTTGATTATAAAAAGGTACCGTCAGCTCTTATTACAATGGAAAACCCATCTCCATGTGAAATTTTAAGGCTTATAAGCTTAGTCTCCCTCTCAGAAGCTGCCTACAGATCATGCTGTCACCGTGATCTAACAGGTTGCTGACAGGGTGTGCAGGAGAGCAGAGGGCTGGGCTGCACTGGCAGCCAGAGAAGTTCAGAGAAATGGAAGTAAATCCGTTTTCCACCGTGAGAAGCTCATGTGAGCGATACAGGAGCACAAACGTCTTCATGTAAAAGTTGTTTCACACACAACTTAAACTGGTGCTCTGAATCGCTGTCTGGAGGAGAAGGATGGCAGGAGGAGATCAAGGCTGTCAGCTTAAGTCTCTTTCCTTCTCCTCACCCTCATGAGCCGGTTTATCTAATTCTGAGCCTTGTCAGCAATTTTCAGTTTGGGATCATGGAAGGCCAGGAGGAAGATAAGTAGAGCTTTTACAGGTTAAGTGTTAACATACTCTTAGGGGCTCTAATAGCAAAGTGCTGCAGAAAGATTAGGATGTTCGAGAAAATGTAGAACACATCCACATCGTGCCATGGAGAGCACTGCAGAGATCCTGAGCTGGCAAGAGTAAACCTGCTAAATGCAGTGCTCTGTCAAGGGAACCACTCCAGAAGTATCTTATTCATTCCTGCACAGTGCGATCCTTCAGCTAACAGTACCAGCGAAGACAGCTTTGAATACAAGAGTTTTGCTTAAACATCCTGGAAACAGGTTTTCAGATCCAAGGTGTCCAGTGCCCAGTCAGCCTCAGAGGAACAGTACCAAGTTTAGCTCCAGGTGCGGTACAGGTGGACTCAGCTGGATGAAGCAGGCATAAAAATCAATGGTGACCTTGGCTATACTGACCATGCAATTCAAAATCTTGAAGGGATAAAGAAGGAGAGGAGTAGAGTGTAGACCCTAGACTTCAGAGGACCAAATTTTGATTTATTTAGGGAATTGGTAGATAAGATCACATGGGAGGCATCTCTGAAGGGCAAAGAAACTCTGACAAGCTGGTAGATCTTTAAGAACAGCATCCTCCAAGCTCAAGAACAGTAGCAACAGTGCCTCCCAATACCCAGAAAAAAACAAGTAGATCAGGACATGAGTTTGGCTAGGCAGGGAACTCATAATGGAGCTCCAATGCAAAAAAGCAGTACTCAGGAGAGGGAAGTAGGCACAAGTTGCAAAAGAGGAATGTAGAAACATTGCCCAGGCATTCAGGAACGGTGTCAGGAAAGCCAAAGCTCAACTGAAGTTGACACTCATAACTAACACCAAGGCCAATACCTCCTATCACTACATTAGTTATAAAACGTTGAACAAGGAAAATGTGAGTGAGTGGCTGAATGGGAAGACTGATGTAGTGACAGAAGACAGAGATAAGGTTGAAGTACTTTGCCCTAGTCTTCACCAATAGGGTCTTTGTCAGGATCCTGATTGCTCCAATAGGCCTTAATGGTTCTGACCAGTCTCACCTGGGACTCCACCCACATGCTCTGTTCATAGCCCAGGAGCCCCAGCTGACCCAGGCTTCCCCATTCTTGCCTGAGCTGTGTCACAGGTATACTTATGTCCAACCTCGACTCTGGCCCTGCCTTCTGGATGGACCTCAATCCTATGCTGTAAGTAGCTTGTTTCCTGGACGGACTCCAAGTGTATGTTGTGGCCTTGTCTCCAATCCTGTCTCTGGCCCCCTCCCCTTTTGCTCCTGACCGGACTGCTTGGACAGCCCTTGGACCTTGTTCATTGTTTGCTTTGTTTGGGACTGTCAGAGGACCCTAAAACAAGCACCTGGTTCTGCCTGCCCTGTTTGGACCACACCTCATTGGTGAGGTCATTGTCTACTCCAGGACCATCCTCAGCTCTTGGCTCACTTTCCTTCAGGAAGCATCTGGCCCTTGCTGCTCCCTAACAGTCTTTCAGGCATCTGCACTTAGTGAAAAGGTTCAAGGAAAACCAACAGTGAATGAGGGTAAAGTCATGGATTACTTAAGAGAACTAGAAGTTTCCATGGTACCTAACAGGTACCTAACAGGCTGCATTCAAGGGTGTTGATAGAACTGCCTGATGTCATTGCAAAGCCAATCTTTATCTCCTTGGAAAGGTCATGGAGATGAGGGGAAGTTCTCAATAACTAGAGAAAATAAAATATTGCACCCATCTTAAAAAAAAATAAAACAGAAGAAGATGAAAGAACAATCCAGGAAACTACAGGCCTGTAAGCCTCACTTCAGTCCCCGGGAAAATGTTAGAACACATTTCTGGACACATGAAAGAGAAGAAGGTAATTGGGAATAGTCATCATAGATTTACCAACCTGATTTGATTTGAGAATTGGAGTGTGCTCCCACCATGCCTGCAGATGACACTGAGTTGAGAGCTGATAAGCTCAAGGACAGGGCTGCCATACAGAGGGACCATGCAGAGGGACCAGGGCAGGCTGGAGGAACAGGTTGGCAAGAATCTGCTGAAATTCAACAAGGACAAATGCAAAACCTTGAAACAGGGAAGAAATAACCCTCTGGAATAACACAGGCTACTACTGACTGGCTGGGAGTAGGTCAATGGAAAAGGTCCTGGTGATCCGGTAGGCAGCAAGCAGAGCATGAGCCAGCAGTGTGTCCCAGCAACAAAGAAGGTATCCTGGGCTGTGTGAACAGGGGCAGAACCACCAAATCCAGGGAAATGATTATCACCCTCTACTCAGCACATGCTAGACCACAGTTAGATAGTGTGGCTAGTCTGGGGTGAGCCCCTTTACAACCGTGACATTAATAAACTGGAGCAAGTTCAGCAGAGGGTTACAGAGGTGGTTGGGATTGGAGAACTTGCCCTGTGAGGAGAAGCTGAGGGATCTGGGATTGTTCAGCCTGAAGAAGGGACAGTTCAGAGATGATCTTATCAATGTGGATAAATATCTGATGGGAGGGAGTAAAGAAGATGGAGTCAGAATCTTCTCAGTGGTGGTTAGTTAAAAGACAAGAGGCAATGGGCATAAATTGAAACAAAAAAATTACACCTAAACGTAAGACAAAGTTTTTTTTTTTTTTTTTTTTTTTTTTTTTTTTTTTACTGTGAGGGTGGTCACAAGTTGCCTAGAGAGCTTGTGGAGTCTCTGTCCTTGGAGGTACGAGTAACATGACTGTGCATAGTCCTGGGCAACCTGCTTTAGGTGACCCTACTTGAGGAGGAGTTTGGACCAAATGATCTCTTGAGGTACCAGCAAATGTCAGCTAGTCTGTGATTCTGTGACTCTGTCAGCTACGCAGGGTCAAAGAAAACCCACCTGATTTGCATCCTGACTCAGCTCTCAGACAAACTTGGTCTTCACAGGCTAGACCAACAACGTGTATTTCTGTTCCTCTTCTCTCTTATCCTCTTATTGCAGTGGTAACCAAGGGCAGATGTGCAGTATACAGAGCACTGCATAGACAAGGAGAATTTGTACCCAGCAAGCAGCTGGTGTAAGGTCACACTGCAGCACTGGCAACACACGATTAGAGGCTGCATTTGCTGCAGTTCAGCTGGGACACTGTTCCCACCCTGTACTACCAGCTGCTGCATTCACGCAAGAACTGGTGTGTTTGCAATTTAAAACTCTGCTGAAATTATTTCTGTGCCTCCTAATCATGCCTCCATCCCTTTTCTTTTAAAAATCCTTTGCAAAACCCACTTTATGGATGACAGCCTCTTATACACTCAGTAATAAAGAGATTTAAAGGAAATAATCACAATAACTAACTAATAAACATTCTTCATTGTTTCCAAGATGATAATAATCCCTACCATTTCCATTGCACTCTGCATATTCAAGCACTTTATAATCATTAACTAATTAGTCCTCACAAAGCTCATCTAAATATTATTATCCTGTTAATACAGAAAGAGAAGCTGTAAGAGAGAAGGAAGAGAATTTACCTAAGGGCATACATCAAGCCATTTGCAGAGACAAGATTGGAACTCAGCTCTTCAGCATCCTAATCCTTGGCTCATGTCCTCGCTGTCTTTGATAATATGGGCTAAATTACATGACAGTAGGATCATTTTCTTTAGTATTCATCCCTAACTGCATGACAATGAATATTAAATTTCATCTCTTTCTTGTCCTCAGGATTACTTATTTTCTTCTCCTTCCTCTTCTATACTGGTAGGACCTCCTGCCTTTATCTCATGAGCAAGCACTAGTAACACGTAGTAACCAGCTTCGGTTTCTGTGAGAGCACAGGGATAATCAGGTGGAATAAGGTCTCCAATGAGCACATAGGGAAAATATCAGATACCTTTGAGCAGGGGCAGGAAGCTCTACACCTTAGGGAATGTCCTTGTCAATGGTCCACAGACTGAAACTCCATTTTACACGGCCATTTTGTCATTCTTTCCCTACTAACACGTCAGCTTCATAATTAGAGGTGTAGGTTGATTTACCCCAATATTGTTCATACCTCCAGATTTGTGTGTGGATCAGCTGCCTTCCACATTATTTTCAGATGAACTATTTTTTCCCCAATATATAGTTATTGATACAAGAACTGTGGATCCTCACATGGAAGTATCAGCTGGCAAGTCAAAAACACAAGGAAGATTTTTTTTTTTCCTGTAGTATGAAGTGGGAATGTGGAAATCGTTAATGTGGTAGAGTGTGAGTGTTAAACACTAATGTGCATGGAAAGCTGAGTAGACAAAGTTATAGTAAGAAAAAGAAAGTCCATCAAAAGGTATTGAGCACACAGGTAAAATCTCTAGTTAAGAAGGTCACTGAGCAAGGGAGCACTGAACACTAGGAGAGCTGTGTTAGGGACATCTCTCTACATGCCTGTCCTGGTTACTGGGCTTTTCTTTAAACATCCTTTAATGCCAACCTTGAAAATAAGATAATGGTCTAGATGAACATTTGATCTAATCCGGTATGACCATTCTTATATTCTATCCAGTTCGGCATGAAATCCTCCCTGTGCGCTTTGGGGCAGAGTATTAATTTCAGAGTTTATTCTGTTTAGTCCTCTGATTCTTCATCTCAGAGATGCTGCTCCCCAACAGCAACATTCCTATTAAGCTTCACAACACAAGAGTTCAAAACATTTGCTGGTAGGTAGTAGTGCTAGGTCATGCTAATGCAAATTTCATTTGCACTTTTGTATCAGAAATAATGAAAACACCATCATGGAGAAAAGACTTCACCTATGAGGGCAAGTGATCAATCCTGTTCTACAGCCATGCATTATGTCTTCTGCAGCAGAGACTGATTTTAAAATATTCCCAGCATAGTAACAACATTAAAATTATATGAACAAAATCAAATCTTAAACCCTACATAAAAAAACCCTACATAGAAATCAACTAAATATGAGATAGCTCTTGATCCACCACAGTAGTGCCTCAGTACTCAGTACTTGCCTCATTTAATTTTTTGAAGCTGTCATCTTGATTTCCTTAAAGTCATTTTGGTTAATTAAAAAAGAATGATTGCCTCTGAGGGTACTTTTCCTAGTGAGGTAAGTAATGTTTTTGCCTTTACCTCACTCACCAATTGGATTTTTGGAAGGCAACAAGGTACACTTAAATCATTTAAATTTTTAAATTAAAAAAAAAAAATCTAATAAATTTTAAATGATTTAAATTCTCCCAATGAAATTTAGTATCTAAGCCACAGCAACTGTCAGCAGCATGGAAGTGTTTTGGTATAATTAGATTGGGTTGTGCATGTGACTGCATATCTCCAGCAACATTCAGCGTGCTTTTTAGCATTACGGTACAGCTTCATTTTGCCATTGAAGTGTAGGAAGAGATCAGACTATGATTCCACAGTCCTCGAGACTGGATCTGAAAGACTGGATCACCAACCACTGACTGACCGAATGTGCCATCACATTTCTCTTGAATTAATAGGTGACACACATTATCTTTATGTGGTACGTGTTCCATCAGAAACGTGCTCTTTCCATAGAAAGTAGGGAGATTATTTTCCCTTGATTCCTACCTAGTGCCTCCTCATATCAGATGCTGTCTTACATTTTGTGCCAGAATGAGCCAGGAACATTAATATGTTCATCTATAGCATCTCATCTGAAAAGCGTTAACTGCAGGCTGAAGTGTTCTAGCTTTTTCAGCCGCTTGAACCTATAAGACCATGCTAAACTATTATTCTCTCTTGTTATGAAGAAGTTTTGGATTATGCATTGGGTAGGACTCAAAACTCCTGTGATGGTTCTGAAAGTCAAGGCCATACCAGTGAACTCCATGGAGATTAGAGAACATGAATCTGTGAAGAGCAGTATATAAGTTAGCAAAATAGCACTATTTTGATTTTGCTGCAGATATTTCCCATAAAAATGGGCTTGTAATATTTACATACATTATCTCAATTAAAATCCACATCACTTTTGGGAAACCAGATTCTGCTCCACAGTAATGTTCATTCCACCGTGGAAGCCCACAAAACCAACATGGTTCAGCTTTGAGGAATTTTTTGGAGAGGAAGAAGACTGTGATGATGAAGAGAGGAGGAAAAGCTGAAGGAAGCATCAGGCCAAAGAAAGCTGCAGTGCACGGTGCACAAATTAATAATTTGTGCAAACCAGAGAGACTTTTGATGACAGTTGAAAACAATTCCTTTGCTGAGCATTCAGTCACCTCCCAACCTTTTTGATTATGTAGGACCATCTTTCTTTGCCTCATCGAATGTCTCAGGGGAGCCTAATTGCCTCACGTGTTATATAACACAGTCTGCATCTATAACCAGTCTCAAATGCATATCTCTTAAGTGTTTGGGATGAATCTCTTAGGGATGAATCACTAAGTGGAGGTGTCTTTCTCTTCTCACTGGTTTCAGAAGGAGCCTAGATGATTAAGTTTAAACTAGTTATCTCATATTTATATGGTTAAGTTTAGCTGCAGTAAATCTCACTGCTTTTTACAGATGATTCATAAACTGTGTCTTAAAACAAAGTGACTATCCAAACGCTTCTAGTTTCCATGAGAATGCTATGTGAGTGCATATTTGCATACTAGGTGGTGTGACCAAACCAGCCTTTCTTGAAGGTGTTCACCTTTGGGTAACGGCAATCAGCATAAGACATTTCCCATACAGAATCCTGAGTGGTAGATTTTATGTCCCATTTCTTCTGGTCTACTTTGTAAGAGTAGGCTGCTAGGATTTGAAGAAGAATATTTTTCCAAGTGGGCTTGTTACAGATCAGTTCTTTAATTACACCTACTGAAGGAGTAATGCAAAGTGATATCCTAAATTTGTTCCTAATTAAAAACACTGTACTTAAAGCTTGCATGATTCCCTTTCACTGAAAACTTTAATCAGAAGGCAAATAAGGCTCTGAAGCCGTGATTAATAATAGGCCCAAGCGCTCTGCAGTTGAAAATGCCAGGGTATTAAATTTCCCTAAGTCACTTGGTGTCCCTATCTAATAGAGAGCCTGGCAATGTTACTTATATGATAGTACAGAATGATTGAGGCATAAAGTTACAGGTCCTGAACGAGACAAATGATACTAATTCTCCTGAAGACAAGTCTGACGTGGATGTGGGCACTAATGCAGTAAACAAGATACCCTGGTAATTGCATCATTAAATAAAATAAATAGGCTTCCTCTAAGCATTAGCTGAGAAGTCTAATGCACAGGTAAGCAGGATGAACTAAAGTCCCAGCGAATCACAGTACATGGGAACTTGGGAAAACACAGAGATAAGCATCATAAACAAACCACCTCCAAACCTGACACTCCTGTGAGTAAAATGAATTCAGAAAGTAACAAATTATGCAAAGAAGAAAAAAGATGCCAGACTGTTTTACCAAAAGCATCATTTTTGTATCACACAAAGAAACAAACCAAACTTGATCCAAACTCCATTGTACCCCAGCTACTTTTTTTCCAGTCTGGTTTGAGAACAGCTGGTGGCAGAGCAGATCCACAGTTGTCAGTAACTGTGAACATTTCAAAGTACTATACTGAGAAGAAAGCTCCTTCCTGCATGTTTTGGGTAAAATCCCCTCTCCCTAAAGGGAACAATGTCACATATTGCCAGCAACCACATCCTAATCTCCGTTTGCCACCTGAGAAGGTTGCATTCCAACCTAGTCAGACCCTAGGAGATGGTCTCCACTGGACAGTGCTGATACAACTTTAATGTAAATTTATTCATTGGCAGGTTATATCTGTTTGTTCTTATGATAATATTTTTCTTAGGATTAAATAGTTCCTCTCAACCTTTTATTCTGCTAGGTTATGGTGCCATGTAGAGACAGGCCATCCTGGCTGTTAACAACTATGCTAAAGTACCAGAAAGAGGCACAGGAGCTTTGCTCTGGCTGTTTTCCTCTGTTAAGCGAAGAAGTAAAGCTACATGCTGGAAATTAGTGCCTTGCCAGTATTTCCATTGCCTGAGCTAAACGAGGAGCAGCAGGCAGCACACTTTCATGCTAAGCTGCAGACTGCGGTAGGTGCACCAGCCTGCCATCAGATGACACCTCTGCTCTCCCAGTCATGCAGTAGCCCCATTAAGCATCATTCTTACTTAAATTTGCTTTTGCTGTACAGAATGGCACAGGACATCCCAGCCGAGGGCCCCACAGTATCTTGTACAACTGCAAAACTACTTCCTTAGCACTGCAAAAACTTTGCCTACCATATCCTATGGCCACATACATCTTCCCCAAGACCTTACATTCTCAGCCTGGCACACACAAACCTTTTTCTTTCTCACTTTTAATGGATGAAATCTCATTTTGCAGTGCAAAATATTAGTCATTAAGTGAATAACTTGGTACTTTCTGTTATACATTGTGTCTTCTGCTTCACCTATTCTTCCTCAGTGATAACCTAATATTCCTCCAAATTTCCAATACCTCCTGTTGTGCATCACAGTAAAATAACATTGCTAAAATATTAAATAAGATTGGTCCTATCTTGTACTGCAAACTTTAAGTCCAAAAACTATTGATTATATCAAAGCATCTCCTCTTAAATCAGTGCCTTCCCACTTTAAATGTCTTCTGCAATCTCCAGCTTCTCCAAATTAAGCATTAACTTTCCAAGTTAATCAGTAAGCCTATATCAAAGGCTTACTGATTTTTACATACAATCCGACAGCTTAATTTTCCTTATCTAAAAACTCTTGTCTGTTATCATAAAATAAATATTTTTGTATCTGACTTAGCAGTTGGATGTGAGTCTCCAAAAATAGATTATATAGAAATAAACTGATAACATACCATCACATGATTTTGACCTATAGTTTCCAATGAATAATCCCAATATGGAATGGTATGTGAATTAAAAGCTTCTATTTTCTGCCCCAGAAATGGCTGCATACCAGTAGTAAGGGGCACAATGCTTGCACACACAATCAGAATATGATCTCTGAGAAGGCAGAAAAGAGATGAGTGGAAGCAATTGCAGTCAAACAAAGAGGTCCCTTGTGACTCCATCTGCAGAAAATAAAGTGTTATTGAAAAAAAAAATCTTTTTTTGTTGGTGTTGCAGTGTCATAACTCTTATGTTGTTTTGGCTTAGGTGGAGTTTTAGTTGAAATGTATGTTTTAAAGACCATGGATTTGCAGATGCCTCCTAAAATGCATAATATAATGTGCACTTAAAATAAATAGTTAATTATGTGGATAGTAGTACTTACAGGCCAGAAAAAGAGGTTCTGGGCTAGCAGGCACTGTACAAATACTGAGTCACTTACTGCAGGATATTTGCTGAAGCACTTAATGATGGAATGGTGCAGGGGTGGCATTGGCTCAGTGGGAAAGGTCAGCTTGGCGTAGGTGGCAACCGAGTGGGTAGTCGCTTCATTCTCCAAAATCACTGAAAGTCATGAAGCCATCTCCGAGTGAGGAGCTGACACTGTGCATCCCTCTGCTGAGTGGCGGATGGGGTCAGGCAGGTCTTAGACCCACACTAAGGTGGGACACTTGTGTCACGATGACCGTACTCCATAACTCACCCTCCCCTTTTCCACCACCTCTCATGGCCCGACTGCTAATGCCCCAGCTGTTAGTTGCAAACTGTCATGCAAACCCAGGCAAGAAATAAAATAATAATAATAATAAGAGGAATTACATAGAATGTTTTCCCCAGACTTTGCTTATCACTTTTAATAAAAAGTGAGTTTTATGTAAGCAAATTCATTTGAGTTTCTTCACTTACATTTTCATTGTGAGGCTTAAATCAGTGTCAGATTAAAGGCTGAAAATATTCAGCTCAATAGCTATTACATTTATTCTTCCCTTTTTTTTTTTTTAATGTAGTCATCTTATACATAGATCAACAAGGAATTTTGCCAGTGTTTAATACATTAAAGTGCATGGAAAGGAGTAATTCTACAAATAAATGTGATGGAGAATTAACACCAGAAGCTTTCTTGTTGAAACAAACAAACCAAAAAAGACAGCAACAAAAAAACCCACTAGATTGATCTGCAAGGAAAAAAAAAAAAAGTTACAGACAGGGGAGAAATGCATACCCCCAGAGGGTGGTTTCTCCCACTCTCTCCAGCACTTAGGTGAAGATTGCTTGTGCTGTTTTATGCAGGTTCCTCTTTCCTCTGTCTCTGAATCTCTCTGCTGAGTTAAACAAGTCTTAATCTCATGAACCCCACTGACCCTGAATGATAAGCGTATTCCTAAATACGTTATTGGGGTATTTCTACAGAGAAAGGTGTGGTGTGATGCAGGAACCAAAGGTGAGTGAGCTCTCCTACACCAGAAAACAAACAAACAAAAAAAAAAACCCAAAACAAACAAACAAAAAAAAGGCTGTGATGCATCTATTACCCAAATTTCTTCAAATACCTCTGTCTAGCAGAGCACCGTATAGTCTAGCCATTTCCTTAACAGGATTATTAAAGATACTTAAGCCTTCATGTATGACAAGCTGTGTTCTCTGAATCCCAACCAAAACTCAGGAAAACTTATCCCCCTTAAGAAAGAACTTTGGCATCACCCAGACAGTATTTTCTGTGTTTCTTGCTTTCAATTTATA
Organism: Rhea pennata; assembly: GCF_028389875.1. Lineage (NCBI taxonomy): Eukaryota > Metazoa > Chordata > Aves > Rheiformes > Rheidae > Rhea > Rhea pennata. The sequence continues at coordinate 161,250,517 of NC_084664.1, forward strand.
ATATTGCCTTCACCCTTTGCCATTCAGTATATGCCAAGTCTCAAGACATCAGGGGAGCAGATATTTCGATCTCCAAAAGCAAACTCTGACATTTAGATGACACTATGACAACTTGGGGACTGGAAACTCACAGAGTTTTCTTGGAAAGTTTAGCTATGGAGTTAAGTTAGGAGGCAATCAATCAGTGGACCATCCTTCCTCAGACAGGAGACAGGCTGAAGTTCAGATGGTTAAAATTTCTCCTACTGTAACTGCTGGACTGCACACTTGGCTGACTTATCAGATCATAGTTTGCTGTAAGATTCTTGAGGACTGATTAGACTAAAAGAAAATCAAATAAAATTCCCTTGCTGATGTTAGACTAAAAGAAAATCAAATAAAATTCCCTTGCTGATGTTCTCCTGCTCTTAAAAAGGGAAAATTACTCAGATGTTGGTTGATTTCAGCTTTGCAGGTTAACTAAGTCTGACCTGAATTGACCATTTTTTGCTAAACAATGTGTCATCTTGTCACACCTCTCCCAAGGAGATTACAGTGTAATTAAAGAATGTATGGGACAAATCAGAGAAACTGTATCCTTATTCTGAAAAAAAAAAAAAAAAAAAAAGAAAAAGAAAAAGAAAAAAGATTCAAGCAGAAAGAAGTAAATAGCTTTGCCCAAGAGGCACCAGGACATATGTGACATCTTCTAGTAACTTAAAATGTGTCTCCAGCATCCAAATTAGAGTCTAAATCTAGAATAAGAGAAAGTTTCCTCTTCCATATCAGAAGAATAAAATATAAACTATTTAAGATTTGACACCTGATTTGGCAGAGATGAGATAAAACAAACTATTTCTAGTTTGTTCTGTTTGTTCTAATACACTCTTACATTAATCACTTAACATGTTCATGATTTCACCATAATTTATCTCTCCATAAAGAATAAGCCAATATCAGAGAAACTAGTTGATTCAGTTCCGATTTTAAATTCCCAAGTGAATTCATTCCTACTGAAAAAAAAATATTTTTTCGTTTTGTAATATTGAACTTAGTCCTGTCAAGAATATTTTATCTCTCTGTTTGTTTGCTTTCTTGATTTTTCGACACGAATTTCATAAGCCTCTCCACTTGCAGACTCACTATCTTCCCTGAAGATACAGTGCAGATAATGTCAATAAAAGGCTCTGTAAGTATTCAGTGGACTAGAAAGCAAGATTCCATACCTTCAAGACATGGAGCTTAAACTCCTGGGTGCCTACAGAAAGTTAAATAAATAGAAAGAGGCTGTTATTTCTACAGAATCTTTGCTTTTTAATACCTGTGAGTCTCACTGAAAACAAAAGGTTGAGATTAGCAGCAGCACGTTTAATGTCAGATAATTTCCTTGGAATTTCAGCCTCTCTGAAAAGTGAAACGCAGTTGGTAGCTACGCAAACAAGGATCTGCTGCGCTATGCAGGAAATCCTGTCTGGGATAATAAATGACAGCAGCTAAAGCTACAACACATGATATCTTTTGCTCTTTTTAAAAGACCTGTGCATACTGTACAGTCAATGGAGAGTTGGTCAACGGTGGAGCTTGGGGCATGGTTCTTTTTACGCTTAATAACATAGATGTTTATGTTTGATTAGATGACCCACATCGTAAGTGTCATTGACTGTAACGAGAACCTAGGCACCTACAGGCATGAACTACAGATACCTACACTGTAAACACCAAAACTTAGGTGCAATACATCTTATCTGCAGTGATATTTCTGGAGCTGCTTCACCATATGGTAGGTGGGAGCTAGCCTGACAGCAGACACTTCTTGTCATCCTTCCAGCCTGGGGATATCTTTGTGTGCAACTCTAATCCCTTTGGACTGGAAAAGCATCTGCGTTACCCTGCCCTGCAACCACTCAGCCCCTACCCAGCCTAACCCCTCCAAAGAGGTGTAGCAGACCAGTAAGTGACTGTGACTCCAACTGTGGAGGCACCATCCTGTTCTGTCCTTGCTCCCTTTCCTACAGGACTCCCACGCAAGGCAGAGTAAGGTTCTGCCGACTGGCTGATATCACACGGGTACCGAAAACTAGAAAGAAGTTATGAATACGCGACAGAGACTGCCTGCTCTCCTCACAGAGTAATCTGCAACGCGCGACTTTGCCTGCAGAATGCTGTATTTCCATACCCTCTTGCCAATTACTGAGTTAAGTGGTGCATGGAGCCTTTTAAAGACTAGAATTATTTTCTAAAGCATAAGAGAATGTGAATCAAAACTGCTCATTACATATTCTCCTGACTTGGATGGTGTCCTCCACAGTAGGCTGCAGCTACTGGTTATTGCACTTTTTCTGTTAGCGACGAGAATAAAATGCTCTGAGCCAAATCCCAGAAATATCCAACAAGCAATTAGGAAACTCCATTAGGAAATGGCTTCTGGTTAAGCATGCTTATTATAACAACTGCTAATAACAACATATTTCTAAAGTCAATTTGGGAACCTTGCACAGGATGATGATATTTAAAAACATATTTTGGATTTTTGCAGGATGCCTTTCAATGTTGAGTGTGTCCATAGAATATCCTCTTGAATTAGTATTCCCATTTTGACTTTTATATCTTTATATGTAGATATCTATTATAGATATGTAAATATCTGCTGTAGATATATGTAGATACAGCTCTGCATTCAATTATACAAAAATATAATCTATCTGTCTATCAATAATATAAATAAAGGGGGAAAAAAAGTTTTAGCATGTTGGCCAGATCCTCTTTTAGGAGAAATGTACCCTCACTTTATAACGAGTTGTGGGGTTGGTCAGCTATTATTGGTCATGACATAATTAGCAGAAGTAGAACACAGTATTTCTGCTACAAACTGCTCATTGACTTACTTGCTTAACGTTATACTATTAAAAAAAGCCTGTTAATATACCGTCCTAAAATAAATTAAATAATTCAATACAAATTCTGAGTTGGAGGACACAGGCATACCTCCCACAGATTTCAAAGGTTTCTTTTTGCCTTCCTAGACTAGAAGAATGATTTTAATCTCTCTGGTATGTAGTTAATCCTGTTTCATCTCCTCTGTAGCCTCAGTCAAGATTAACAGAAATCAGCATATTCAATATATGTCAGTTATCTTGAGTATCCCTGAGATAAGTTTGGGGTAGATCAGTAGACACATTCTCCATAAAGAAGAGAAATAGAGGCTAATGAAGTATTTCTGTTCATCAACCCATTCTTTTCCCTTTTTCTCACTAATAGCCAATCATGGACAAAACTACTAGGTTGAGATATTTCTAATCTCTAAGGCAAAAGCATCTGTGGCTGAAAATATATAGGTATACACCTGTATATGTATGTATGTTTATTTCTATGGGTGTATGCACACACTCATGAGTGCATGCACGCTGGCGTAGATATCCAACAGGATTTTGAGATTTCCCTCACAAAAGCAGAAGGAATTAAATGAATTGTAAAGATCAGCATGAAAAAATGGGCCTGATGAATAGAAATGGAGTTACTGAAATGGACAGGGCTATCATCTTCTAACTTTTTCCTATAACTTTAACCAGAAGGGCCCTAAGGAAACATTGGAGTCAAAGTCTCCAGATGGACTATTATCTAAAGCACCCGATGCAGATGCAATCAAAAATAGCTGAGTAGCCCACAGCTAAAACATAACCTCTGTTCTCAGAAGCAGACCCTTAACATTTGTGTTGTCCTGTGATTTCCCTTGAAGAGGGTGTTCCTTGAAGAATATTTTACTCCCCTGTAGGTCTAAAATAGCAGATCATTTAAATGACAATACAAGAGTGAAAAAGTAGAAATATGAAAGCTTGATTCATGACCCTAATCCCGGCGAAGAAAATCTAGTAAAATCTTCAGATTTGTCTCTAAGATCTGGTGCACCTTGCTGCACTGGCTTCATATTAAGCTGTGAATCTAACTAGGCCTCTCTGTCCCTAAATTTAGAGGCTGATGGATTTAAATTTGATCCCATGTCTCATTAGCTTCAAGCTAATGTACCTAATTGAAGGTCTTGGAAAACTTATTTACACTGCATTATTTGTAATTGCTGCTAAATCCCTAAGAAAGGGACATCTGTTCCATATGCCCAGGAGGAATCAGAGAGTAACATATTTATGCAGGTAAATCACAGGTTAAAAGTAGATCTCAAGATGAACCAGCTAATGTGGGATAGGGTGGATAGAAAGAGTAGGCTAGTGAGATACAATGAAAACTTAACCAAGAAAATTTAGGAGGTCTGAAACGGAGGAGAGAACAGCCCAGGCCCCCACTTTCCAGTGAGTGTCCCACAACCCAGGCAGCACAAGTGAAGCACTAGTCTTGCAGGACACCCGAGTTGAGTTTGGGGCTGTGTTTCGGCTTCAGGGGAGGCATGGAAGATGACTATCCAGGTATTCCATATAGTGAAGGCACTTGACATTTGAGGGGGACAGAGAAGAGGGTGTAAACCCATATCAGCATGTCCTCTTCCATAGCTCCAGCTCTTACCCCTCTCCAAAGGGAAAAGACTTGTGTCACCACTTGACACTTAGGGACAGGACATGTCCCACCGCCCAGGCTACCGTGAAGAACCGAGACTGCTCCACAGTTCACGCCCCCCCACCTTAAGCACTGGAGCTATTTTTGCTGTCAGTTCTAGCATTTTTAAATTAGTACTGATCCAAGAAACATTGAATTTGGCCATGTGACCCCTGCCCATCACAGCTCCAAGATATGATCCTCTGTCCTCCTCTGTCACGAATATCCTCTTCTCCACCAATAAATAGAAGTTTCTTCTATAGAGCTTTGTCAAACAGCTTGCTGAAACACCCCAGCTCAAGATTTAGTGCTTAGTGCAGCAACTGCAGTTTTGGTTCCTTTTTTTTATTACGTTGCTTTGATTGGATTTTTAATTTTCTTTAATACGTACTTCCAGGCCTTTCAATCTCTAAACTGTCTATAAGCGTGTCCACCATCCAGAATGATGCTAGTAGACAATCAGTATGTCAAAGTCATTCTGGGCTGTTTAGCATCCGGAGGGAACCGTGCTTCAGGATGAAAAAAGCAGCCTTTAGTGTCTTGCTCTGTGGTAATCAATCTTTTTACACACTGAAACACAAACACAGACACACACATATATATATACATATATATATGTATGAAAGTTTAATATTCTCCATCTGTTAAAACTCCAGAGCTGCAGCAGAAGGCTCCTATACTTCATACTGAAGCACAGTAACAAACCATCTTCTTGTAAGCTGTAAAATGAAAAAAAGGCCAAAATGAAAAAAAAAAACACCTAAAAAAATCACATCACCCAAAGGGGATCCTCTGACTAATTGTGTGCTATAGTCATGAAAGCCAAAGGCAAAGGGCTATTAGTGTACACTTGAGATCACTTAGAGAAGCCTATGGGGAAATGCTATAGTATTACTGCCAAAGTAACACACAAAGAAACTATGTCTCTGAATACCCCGAAGGGATGAAAAAAATGTTTAATAAATGAGTTCGTTCCAGAGGTCAAATATTAACAATTTGTGTGTGTGTGTTTTCTGTTCAAATTTCATTTTCTCTGTTCCAGTGTAGACAGGGAAAAAATATCATGAGGCAAACTTTGATTAAAATAAACGAATCGACGTGTGCCTGGGTAAAACTAACACATGAGATTATACAGTGAGACAGCTGCAATATTAATAAGGTGAATAGGAGGAAGAAAGTGATAGAAACCTCACAGGCTGATCTCATTTGACTTGATCTTTTCTGCATTATCTGTAGCAAAGAAGCCAGGAGGATCAGGCAAAGGATGATCTCTTTTGTTCTAGATATTCTTATTTGCTGTTTGTCTGGCATGATTCAGCAGTCAGGGAAAAAAAAAAGAGTCTAGGAAGGAGAGCTAATCCTGGAAAGAGAAAAATGTGAGAACAGATGGAGAAAGTGAGGTCAGGAAGGAAGAGAAGAAGGCCAGAGAAATTGAGGATGTCAGGGAGACGACTGAGGAGAGAAGGACATGGTATCTGAGCAGATTGACTTTGCAGAGCTCAGCTTGAGGACTCCTTTCTCCTCGTCGTTGTGTCCATGCTGAGTTACAGCTGCAAGATCTGCGGCCACGAAGGGCTGACTGGCGACGTCCCCCTGTACTCCTGGTGCTGTTTAGCAATTTGTAATAACGAGATTCATTAGCACTATATGCTCTGCTGGAAATACTTCCAAAGGTTATAATCAGAGCCGTGCAAATGACTATTTACTTAGGTAGCACTTCATTAGCTGCTCCTGCACTGCTGTGTAATATGGTACAAATTACTAGCTGATGTCACCAGCATCGCACCGAACTTGATGGGCTCGTTTGCTGTACCAGGCAGCTGGCCACAGGCTAGAGGGAATTCTCTTTCAAGATACCAAGCCTGGTACAAAACCATCCTAAAAGCATGCAACATTTCAATTCCCAGATACAAAATTGCTGGCCTGTATAGAAGAGAGCGGCACATGCTGGAGAGCAAACGAAGCATGCAGCAGCACTGAACTTCTAACAACACCTGATGAATCAGCGGAGTGCACACAACACACAACCGTCCTTCATGTTCTCTTCTCTTGTTTGTTTTGTTTTCTTTCCCTTCCTCCAAGGAGATTCCTCTTGGCAGCCCAAAGACCTCAGGTGCCAGAAACAAGGAGAAACAGATTGGGTAAGAGGCTGCAGCCATGCCAAGTTTGAGACCTAGGACTTGGGGCCACCTTAGGGTTGGAGCTGGGACCCTGATCTGCTAGACAGCAGGGGTAGAGGCAGATGACAACATCCCGGTATTTCTCTACCCTCCAGTGGGTTGCTCTAGTCTCGTCCACATGGCTTGGGAAGGTGTCAATCTCAGCAGCTGCTGCCATGCTCACCCCACAATAAAGCCACAATTTCCAAGGACTTCTTTTACACCAGTGGGTTGCAACTCAATGATGAGCCATGCATATGTTGCTTCTCTGCCAAAATGCAGCCATCTCCGGGGGAAACGAAGTGAGTGTGAAATGAACCATTGTGCAGCCCCTCCGTGAGAAGGATGGTGCATTTCCCCATCGTTTAAATTGCAGGGAGTGGGAAGGAGCTGTAGTCTTTACATGAAGATTTAGGCCAGAATAACAGAACAGAAGTCCCAATTCCTGCAAATTACACTGCATTCACATATTCTTTAACCTTTATGTTAGGGTAGGATCAGAGTGGATCACTAAATCCTGATGTGGATTGTGTGGTTTTTCCCACAGCACCAGCAAATCACTCTAGTTTTAAACTCAAGCCTAGAACTCAAACCTTTCCTGAGGCTCTTCCACCCAAATAGCAAATTTGCTTTACAATAATCAGCTAGATATGAGGAGACCACAGGACAGCCACTGTCTGCCACAGGACTCTTCAGGCTGCTTTGCTTAGCTTTCACAACATGTCGTTGTCTCAAAACATAAAGCAAAATTAGTTTCCCAAATAAAGGTAGATATGGCAGTAGCAAGAGATGCAAACATTGCTAAGTAAGGGTAAGCTCAGGGTAGGCTGTCAGGCATAATTTCCATGTTCTTGATGTAAATTCCAGAAAATCCTGTATGGGCACTGCACCATGCCATATGAGGATGTCACAAACCTTAGATTTTCCTTCCAAACAATAAATCATTCCTACATTTGGCAATTTCTTCTCCCCCCCTCTCCTTCCTAACTCAGAACAATGTTTCCCAAGGTTCCTCATTCAGTCAAAGCACTGCTACATGCATGGTTTTTATGAGAATTATTTTGTTTATTTTTTATGATGTATGCAAATTAAGTCTTTACTCCGAACATTCTTTATGATGCTATAAACGTAAGAATAGATCTTGAATTAGCCCTTTTCATTGTCAGAGTGGCACTAAAACCAGCTGAGGGATGTGGAGGCTCAAACGTGTAAGCAGTTGAGAATAAAACAGCTTTTATATCTTGCAGAAATTAGGGGCCTGGGTTGAGGTATTTGGCTATTAAAACAAGATCTCTGTGAAGTTAAAAGAAATTACATATTTTTCACAGGTAAATGAAGATTAAGATAAGAAATAAATGAGTGAAGCGCCCCACAGTTTAACAACCTTTCTTTCTAGGATTCTATTTCCTGTATTAACCAGGCTCTTCCAAAGGCATCTAAAGACAGTAATTACCTCTTTCAGCAGGAACTGGATGAATTGGATGATGTTGTATCATTTTTATTCTGCCTTATACATCCCATTTGCTGTATTTTTGCATGCTTAGTTTGCATTTGATAGCCCACACCACTCTAAAAAATGGGTTACTTGCCAAATAAATCATCAGATACTCTACACTTCCACACCATGGTCACAAAATGAGGGGCAGAAGTAGAGAAGAATCAGAAATGGGGAAGATATCAGAGTAAGAGGAGCAGGTGATGGATGATTGGAGAGTTGCTGGGGAAAGGGGACATCTGGGGTAAAGGACCACTTGTCTTTGTTTCCAGTCATGTGCAACTCGAGCTGCTGCTCAAATGCATTTTTGAGAGTTAAACTGACGATTCATTTCATGAAAAGATGGCAATTAAATCCTAGCCTTCCCCCGCAAAGAGGGATATCAATTCCTGCAGCTGGAATAGTGAAATACAAAGCACTTAGGAGAAAATTCCCAGGTTGCAGCATCAAAAGAATACACTGCGTATTCTTCTCAGATGATCAATTGGACAAGAGATTCTTTGGTAAACAGAGTAAAAGGGTGTAGGAGGTGTCAGTGGTCACACAGGAGCAATTTCCACAATTAAAAAAGAAAGGAGGGCTCATAAGTAGCTCTTGTGATCCTCAGTCCTATCAGATCTTCTTACTAGTAAGGGAGTCACATTCATTGGGATGGCTGTAGGAAAACCACCTGGCATTTTGAGCATGCTTCTTCTCACCCCCAGAGGAGACTGTTCAAGGTGAGTCACTTGTATAAAAGAGAAGAAGTTAATTTTAGAACAGGAGATAGGCTTCTTATGAAAGATAGCTAGACAGGCAGATAAATACACATATGCACACTCAGTTCTAGCTACAGATACCATCTCCAAACAATTCCAAAGAAGAAAATCATTGAATTCTTTTTTCTTCCCCCCCCCCTCCCTATTTTATTTTCTCCACAAATGTGCTTTTCTTTCTTATTTTAAGTTTGCAAATTTTGGGTACTACTTCCAAGGCTGTGGGGGGGGGATGTCCAACTACTAGTAAAATTAATGAGAATTATCTCAGACATTTATAGTCTCTCACATAGTATGTTGCAGATTCCCAGAACAGGTAGCTTCTGACCTTAAAAAAGCTCAGTGAGTATAAGCCTTTTAGTGTTAGCTTTTAGGCTTTCATTTTGTGCCTAAGGAAGGTTTGAGGTTCTTCTACTCCAAAACTAGTCCCTGCTTTGAATTCACTAAGTCTGGTTGGATTGTTTTCATTATTCTTAAGGTTTAAATTATTGGTATACACATTTTCCATTTACTCATGAAGGTTTTCAGTTTACTTGAATCTTGACTTCCTCCTATTGGGAATGGTGGGGTCATTGCCCAGACCAGAGAGATCATTTTTGGCCCCCTACCTCACGTCCTGTAGACATACAAATCAGACAAGGCTCAAGCCAAGTGCGGCTGACTTATGTCATTTGTCCCTGTAAGTCAGTCCCCAAGAATCAAAATTCCACTGTGCTCACCATTGCTTTACTTTACTCAATGTTAGTAATAAAGTAATTCTCTACATCATTTTCAGAGATCCCTTCATAACTTTGGTGATTTTTTCTGATCTGCCTATCTCTAAATTTATAGACAGGGGTAACTATTTTCTCTTATTCTATTCATTCAAAGTGGAACTTGGAAATGTAAAGATTATCGGACTCAAAACTTTCCCTTCACTGATGACTCCATAAAAGCACTGTTGATGGATATTCAAATTGTTTGAAATAGCCAGGAAAGCTCAGTGAAGACAGAACTGATCAGCTGTGCTTTGAATTTCACGGCATATACCAACAGGATGAAACTGATGCTAGATGTAGAAAGCTGTTTGCTATGGGGACAGGGAAGGAGGCATCTGCCTGGGCAGAGGAGGTTCTGAAGCAGCTTAGGCCTCCCTACACCTACGTGGCTCTACCACAGGGTGTTGTGGTATGCCCACTGGCATGGCTGGATAAGTCCATTTTGAGGTGCTCCTAGGAATGGGATCATTCAGACTGCCCCACAGCAACGTAGCTCTGCAGTAGTAAAGTGAAGAGTGGCAGAGCATAAGCTCAAGAACTGGCTTGTGAGCATGCATTACATTATCAGCACATTTTTAGGAGTGTGAATATAGTAATATATAGTCCTATAGCAGAGTAGATTATTAACCCCCCAGTTTCCTCCTCCGAGTTTTAGCTGTCTTGCCACTGAACCCAGCTTGGAGCAAAGGGGGATGAAGTGAAGGTGGAAGTCTAGTGTTGCTCTGCCCTGGCATCCTACGTGGTGATCCCATAATGAAAAGGCTGTACCTGCACCAAAAAGTAGGATTATCTCTGTAAGAAAGCATCATGTGAAATTGTCAGTGCACCCTTCACACTGGGTTGAGCTGTGCCACCCAGTGCTCTCCCAGGCGATGCCTGGGTAGCATTTATGACACTGCACAAGTCACATCCTGCATTCAGTAGGCAATGCAGACAGGGCTACACTGCTCTAGGAGAGACCCAAGTTCACCTTCACGTTTGCAGGCTGTGCCACATTTTTATAACAGGAGAATAAACATGCTGCTAGTGTCATGGTAGAGGGGTGGTTAGAGAAACTTGAGTTAGGAGTTTTCCTGTTTTCATCAAATGCAGAATTATACCTCACACTCCTATGACTCACGGTCAGGAAGTGTTATTTTGTTGATGGAGAACGAAAGCACAGTGAGGTGGAGTAACTTTCTCAGTTCCTGTCCATCCCAGGACAACAGCCTGAGCTGAGTTGTCTCAGACTGATCAGATTAGTGCAGCAGCAACGAAAAATCCTTCTTCCCTCTGCCTCCAATTTTACTACTGTGAAAGGGGAAAAAAACATCAACCTTAAGAAATTTTTTACAACTAGATAGTCATTCTCCCAGTGTTACCATGGAAAACAAGAATGAAGGGTTTGTCTGATGAACTACGTCTCTGAGCTCGTAGTAGGGCTGCCTGCGGTAGTCTCTTTGATATTCTCAAATTCTTTGGTCCAGAGTGCAAATGTGGACATCTCCATCAAATTACTTTCCAGATCCATAACACCAGTTGAAAAAGCAAAAGAAATTTGTATTGCATATAAAAGCATGAAACTGAGAATAATACTGAAAGTAGCACAATGACATTATATTATTTAACAACATGCCCTGGCCTTGAATATTGTGTTCAAGTTTGGCTATATTGCCTCAAAAATGAAATGAAATGAAATCCAATGAAACGAAATAAAATAGGTGGAAGGAGAGGAGGAGGCAGAAATAAGCAAGAAAATGCAAAGAAAATGAATGGAAGCCTGAGAAGACTTGCCAACAAAGCAACACAGAAGAGAACAGGCAATTTCATTTTGAGTATTATGATTGGCATAGGGAAAGTCAGAGAAGAGAGAGAGGGGAAGTTCAGGGGGAGGAGAAGCTGGTGGGAGAGCTAAGAGAACACCGAGTAGTCCTACAAGAGGAGGAGAAAGGGCAGAAAAGGAGACAAGCTTTTTGTGCCATGGACTATTGAACAGATACAATATTCTGCAAGTTCATGGTATTATTTGATGTGTCTTGCCTCTCTGCATCTTAAATAAACAAGTGAGACAGAGGGAAATTCTCTTACCACTGTGAATTCTTCCTGTAAGAAAAGTTAAATTAATGAAATTAATGTTAAGGAACAGTAGCATCTATAAAATGCACATGGTTACATTGTTCACATATATCAGTGACTGAAATAAGACTTTATTAAAAATAATAATATAGCGTCACGGGACACAATTAACCTGAAGACCATTTGTCAAAATGTCTCCTAGATTTCCCAGTAGGCTTGCTCAAATGTCAGACAAGAAGTTTCTTTTGAGGCCACGCAACTAAGTTTTAATCTTTTGTTCATGCAGCTTGTGATGATATTTCAAGGGTTTAAGGAAAGATCTCACCTGGTGCTGATTACACTACAGCCCCCCCAGCTAAAGCCTTTAATGTCTTCTGCCAAAATATACAGGCAAGTTGCAGGGTACAGAGAGCTGGGAAAAGCTAATGCATCACTTGCATATCCTAAAAGATGTTCCCCCCCCCCCCCATTCATTTGTTTTTGTGGGATTTATGTGATTCCTTGGGTCTCCCCCACAATGCGTACAGAATAATCAAGCCTACGGACTGGTAGTGTGGGTGCGGTGGAAAACTGCACTGCTGACTCTTTTTTAACCCAGTGTTTGCATGTTCTCACTGCTTCTGTCACTGCTGCTAATCAAAGCGCCCTAATTGCATGCGCCATCCTGACGACTTTGCTGATGCTTCTGCCAAACGATTTGGGCTTCTTTCTGTAGATGACTTCCAGAGTTCACCTGCACAACAGTTATCCACTGATTTATAAATTCGAACCTGTGCTAAGGTCATAATCAAAACGCACCTTTTCAGCCCTGAAAGTAATCACATGTGCACGAATAAGAGTTCTTCAAGCATCTAGAAATGTGCTTTGACTCTCCAGCTGCACATTTGATGCTGTGAGATTGCCACTAGTACGTCTGGCGTTTTCTTACAGGGCTAATCCTGCTTGCCGGTGCCAGTGCAACCTTTTTATGGTGGGATCGGCCTGTGGGGTGCCAGAGTAAAGCAATGCTAAACTTTCACCTTCACTTCATCCCCCGTTCCAAGGTGGGCTCAGTGGCAAGAAAGCTAGAGTTGGGAAGAAGACCTTGGTCTATCACTGTATTATGGCTATATCCACATTGCTAAAATATATCTACTTCAGGATTTGGACTAAATGGTATAGAGTGGCTGTATCCACCCTGCTCGGGACTGGTCTCCTCTGAAACAGATCAGTAGAGTCCATGGATCATAGCATGCGACTCTGGACTTACCAAGGTGCCTCTATAGCATTAGAATATATTTATGACATTTTGTGTTTTGTCTTTTGCTTTTTGTTCTTTTTTTCCCCCACATCAAAGCAGCCAAAGAAATGGGAGAACCTTGCTGCTGACAACCAGAGAGGATTTTTATGACATGATACTCTGGAGATGGGCTGCATGCCTTGACATCAGAGCCTGACAGCGCATTTGGTGTATTGTTGAAGGACTCTGGGTGGTAGAAAGAGCTAAATCTGATGTATTTCCATGAAGACCGAGGAGAGTCCCCCCAAAAACTATCCCCCAAAACTGTCTCCCAAAACACTCCAATTTCATTTTGGAGTGGACAAATTGGATCTCTTCATAAAAGTGCATGTCAGAAAATTAATATTTATGCAGCGAAGCTGATCAGGGGACCAAAATCTTGGAATTACTTGAGAATGTAAATGTATCTTATGTGCCTTCCTCTGGTCATTCATCCGTCCTTTATCCGATACAGCTATTCATAATGCAAGCTTTCTGTAGCAGGAACAAATTCTCCCTATGGATTTGGGTAATGCCTAGTATGAGAGGTCTGTGATCTCAGCTAAAAGTTACTGACATATCAATATCAATAATATATCTTACCTAGGAAGACTCCCACAGAACATTATAATTTTTAAGTGATTTACATAGACTGGGATTGTTCTGTTTATTCCTGAAATGTTGCAGTCTCTCGGGGAGAAGGTACTGGCCTATAAAGAGTATATAGGCACTGCATGAGGGAATTGGGATTGACTAGTGCTCTCTCTCTCTCTCTCTCTCTCTCTCTCTCTTTCTCTCTCCTAGAAACTTGTTCCTCAGCTGCCTGCACTTAAAGGAATTTAAAATGCAGACCATAAAATAGATGCTAAGTAAGAAAACCAGCAGTCTGCAGAATAGGTTGCACACACTACACAAAAAGCTATTGAGGGAGAAATATTGTCATAAATTGTGTTAAGTACAGTGTGTTGAGTCAGAAGCACAGCTCTGATGAAAATTACAACAGCGGTTTGAAGACAAGCCATTTTGCGTCTTGTACAACGCCAAGCAATAACTGCTCCTGCTCACACAAGATCTACTTGATGGGGAACCATAAGTACACCGACTTGGCAACAACAATTACTGGTATTTTATTCTCCCACTACCGTTTTGCAAGAGATGCACCCCTGCTGGAAGGTATTGACCAATTTGGTCAAACCGGTTGTTAAAGTCATACCTGGTGATTACAAAGAGTCTTTGGGTGTCTCTTTGTCCTCTTTTTTCCCAACTTGCTGGGCCTTGGACCCAGGATGCCTTGCTCATGGCCCTGCCTCTCTGTGCTCCAGCCCACCTGCACAGCTGCCTGTGCTTAGGTGGCAGGAGTGCCAGCATCTGTCCCTCCCTGCAAATACAGCAGGGGATAAAAATGCTCACCAGTCCTTCAGCTTTGGATCTTTCTGTGTTGGATTTTTCTCCACGGTTTAAAAGTAGGTCTTCTACGGCTTGCAAGAAAAGCAGGGTTTTGCACATACAAGAAAAAAAAAAAGAAATGAATAAAAAAGCATAAACTGGCCCGAAAACTTACCAGCTCAGCCTCAAACTGGATTTGCTTCCCTTGTGCTGTATTGATGATAAGCGGAAAATATTTAGAGCAATTTTCAGTTAAAAGGTAGGGAGCTTAGCAAGCTCAGAGCTTCCTGAACACACAGAGAATTGATTTTGCCCAAAAATAGCTGATGGGGAATTTCTCTGCCATTCATGCAGTTCTTGCGCCAGATGACTGCTTCTAGCTTGATGTAAAAAATACGCTAAGGAAAGGATAAATACTGATGTGCCGTTTCAGTAGTGACAACATGTCTCTAGAAGAGCATCAACCATAGGGTTCATCCCCACGCTTCAGTCCTCCTGCTATCCACACTGCAGGCTCACCTATGGACCAGAAGCAACTAGTCCCTTCCCCAGGAGACACTGGTGAACTTCAAAGCAACCATTTGCTTTTAGGTCTGCTCTGTGAAGAGAGTTAGCACACGGATCACACCCAGGAGTGCTTCCTGAGGGAGGTCAGAAAGATATATTACTTTAAAAGTAAATTGTGACAGAGCAAAGGTTTTTGTAATTTCTCATACCAAATGAAGGTTGTGTTGACTCAGGAGGTCCTAACAGACTCCTGGGCATCATCTTTATTCCCTCAAAGTTGAGGAAAGCATGAATTCAGCATACTGAAGACCAAAAGAATATAATAAACTTAAAAAAAATTTGATTTTTTGTCTGTGATTCTTATTCAAGAATTAACTGTGCCTAAATACTATTTAATTTGGGGACTTCAGATGCCCTTTAGTGCCCAGTGCTCTTGGCATCAAATCAGGGCCTGATTTTTCCTCACAGAGACCAAATGGGGGGTTCTAATAAGTTTTACAGCACATCAGTGGGAATAAAATTTCACCCTGCAGCCCAAACACATTTTGCATTGAGCTATACTCTCCTTCCAAACTTTTTGCTCTTCCTTAATCTGTCAGATCAATCCAGAGAATTCAGAAGTTGGTAAAAAATGTGCAAGTAGGTTTCTGATTCATCATGCGTAAAACGTGTGTTTGCCCCCAGAACAGCAGACAGAGAGGATGTAACTGGCAGATCTTCTTCCCTTTCATGCACTTTAACTTTGCCAAGAGCAAGCTGACAGCGAAGGTGAGAGCACAGACAGAACTTCTCAGATTTCAGAGAAAATGATGGCCTGCAGCTTAGCATTAGCTTATAGATACTACAGAAGTGCAACGTTAGTCATAGCAGAAAGGCCAGACTGGTCTGGAATATCACCTGCCTTCGGGTTGCTGTAACAAATGAAATGAGAATACCATCTCGCCTTTGAACCGCAGGTGCACACGTCCTGAGAAGCACGGAAGAATGAGCAATCGCTCTCCTCTGGAAGTGATGAGTTCTCCTGCTGCTGAGCAACACTTCAGGAAGGAGACTGCATGAAATGGTGTCATCACGCAGGACAAACGCGCACTAGCCTTGGCTCAGGCAATTCAGGGAGCAGTTCTGTAGCTGTTGTGATTTAACTCCTTAGCATAGAAGCCAAAGTGGTGATGATGGAGGACACGCATAACGATGCTTTGGACCATCACATTCATTTCTGGCTTTTGCCATGTCCTAACTTCTCCTATATACCCCATAAGAAAGAAGGAAGGAGCCAAACCCAGCTTGGCATCCTGCTGTAGTGACTAACCTCATGACACCAGCCACATAGCTTGCTCATTTTTCTGCAGATTGATGATAGTTTCCATGGAGGACCTGGTCCAATTTGTGCTGGTATCAGGAGAAAAGATGCCAATTAGCTCTTTTATAGTGGCCTTTTGATGGCATAAAAGGAACAGCATCACTGTCACTAATCAATATTGTGAATCTTAAGCCCTAAATCTAATCTATGGCCTGGAAGATTTTGATTATGGCTCTTATTTCAGTAAAATCAAGTTCAAATGCCACGAGAGATATTTTGAAGACAGTATGTTTCATAGTTTGTGAGTGTGTACTATCCATGGATGGTTTAGACTACTAGAATGAATGCTCAGAAAAGATATTACCAGCCTCTATAAATAAAGCAGGGGAGTAAACAGCAGGGAGGAGACAAGTTAGTTAAATTAACTGAAAATGTTGTCACAAGGACAAATGCTCATAAACTGGTCACAAAGATATGAAGACTTGAAATTAGAAGATTGCTAACACAGGAGTTGTGAAGCTCTGGAACAGCCTTCCAGTAGGATGTGGTGTGTGAAGGATCAAACTGATGGATGTGAAGGCAGAAACTGATGCATTTATGCTCCAAATAATGAATAAATAATGTCTGCATGGACTAAATATCAACCAGCTCTCTTCATCCTGCTAGCACATTAGCAGACTTTGGGAACACCAGTGCAGGTTTCATTTTTTAAACTGGCTTATTTTCAACAGTTTTTCTCCTCCAAAGAACAAACAAACAAATATGCCCATAAATAATAAATCTGAGGTGGAGAAAACCAAAACAAAAATGAAAACCTCTAGAAAAAATAGAGAATGAACCATTTTCTAACCTCAGAAGATTGAGGAATTCACTAGGCAAAGAAAGCCCACATTGTACTAGGACTGCACATCCATGAAGACCTTACTATGAATATTTCATCTGTTCTTACAACTAAAACTATGTACATGTTACAAAATATATAGTATATACAGACATAATGCACCGACTTGTGATAGACAAATGAGAAATACTTGGTTCAGTAGGCAAAACACTAAAAAATCCAGACTTGTTTTCCTGTCTTTCCTCAAAAGTAAGCCCAAGTCAGTTCCACAATAAGAGATTTTCTTACTGACTCATTTACATTTATTTTTAATAGATCTGGAATACCTGGGAAATTCAGGAGGCTAGAAAAGTAAAAGCAAGTAACACCATTATGGTTCACTCTGTAAATGGTGTAATGAGATGAACATTGGAATACTATCCTTTAGGGGAAAAGAAAAGAAAAATTAAAACTAGATAGTGTGCAGGAAAGATACACCAATAGTATTTTAAAGCTGATGAAATGCTTTAAGGTGATAAAGTCAAAGAGCTACACTGATTGCTTATGACATCCTTCTGTTCTGGAAAAGAAAAACAGCACAGGCATGTGCCAGAGCGTATGACAAGATATTGTACCATGTTAAGGATTCACGGTTTTGAATTTGTATTCAAGCCACGGTTCCTTGTATCTGTTTACTTATAACACCTAGTCTGATGAGTACTGTGATGTACTGCTTTACTCCAAATAGCATTCATCTGCATCTGCTTTTAGCAGTACCTTCATACTGGGTGTATTTTGAGTTGTTTCTCTATCCTTTGTAAAAACATTAATGCTGGTGACTTACTACTACATTTACACTTCAGAGCAAATCACTATTTAGTTGTTAGAAATATAAAGAAGTGTGATAAAGTTGGTGGCCAAAACTGGCCTGTTGCTCGCTGTAGTAAGGGGAGCAGAAAAACAGTCTTTTTGGCTCTTTCAGTGAGGGTCTATCATGTTTCCCTCAAAAGATTTTCTTCCCTTGGTAGCAAGTATAGAGCAAAGTTCCTATTTTGAGGAGAACTTGACAGTGTGTTGGGCAGCTATAAAGCCAACAACGTCCAGAAGTAGCCAAGAGGTAGTAAGAAAAAGGACACAAAGTGCTTACTTGGAGTAGAAGTCAGGGCTTCCAGATCCCACCACTGGCTCCCTGCTGACTCACCCTATGACTGAGAAGATCTCAGGCAAAACTGGCATCTACATGCAAGGAGCTCTTCTTTCAAAGTCAGTAACAAAGGGGAAGGCCAACAGCCTTCAATCTACCACCTTTTACGTCTTTGATTCAGTGCTAAAATTGCTGCTGATTTTATGGAGGAAGCCCCTTTGTTGCACTGCCATTACACATTGTACATAAGACAACAGTGAAAAGACACAAAAAAAAAAAAGAAAAACAAAAAAAAGCAAGCAGAGGCTGTAAGTGAAACTCATCTCTGCCACATTCATTGTCATTTCATGGGATGCTAACCAAAGAAGAGACTTCATAAAGCTATTAATTTGCTCAATTATGGTTGATAGATGTTAGCTTTTTCATTTTCCAGAATCCATCTCTTGTCTTAAAGCTTGTCAATGAGTCCCTGAGTGACACTACATGTTTCACTACCGAGGGATCTGAGGGCTTCATTATGGAAGATTTTTATATTGTTCAATGATTTGTGTATGCCAGTAGGTGCAATACTTTCTCAAATCTACAAGCACAGACAAGAGAAAGAAAGACAACGAGACAGTCTGGTTATTTAGCATTTTCTGCAGTGGAGGAAATAAACATGTTGTTTAATCTTAATAAAAAGAGAGGTTTAATAACAGTCTGTTTTCAGCAACTCGGACCAACCAGATGTAAAATGCTCATTAGCTGTTGTAGTATGTGACAAATTGCCTACCTATCACAATACTTTACATAGAGCTTTTCATACCAACTGTGCCCATGAAATGCTTTAGAGTTAAATAATGAGGTTATGGTTAAATAATAGCAGAGGAGAGGAGGAATTAACAGGCAGAAGCTAGGGAGAGATGAGCTGTTTTCAGCTGATGTTTGAAATGAGTCAGAACAAATGTGGTACAGGGATAAAGTCAGAGCTGTAGGGAAAAAGACTCCAGCAGCAGAAATACTCCAGGAAATGACTGCTAATAATGAAAGGGAGAGAAAATTGTGGCAGAGGCTGGTGTCCCTTTATGGTGGGTTTTATAATACAGAAGGGTAATTTTAAACTGGATGGTGTAGTGAATGATGGAGTTAGCAAGAAATGTCTAAGGCTAAGGAGAGGGTGGGATTTGTCTGTTAAATATGTAGAAAGCAGCAGCATCTGTGCTTATGCCTGATGAAATAGAAAAGTAAAAGATGGAGATGGCAGTATTGAAGACCAGTGGAGAACTAAGTAAATTCAATTTATTATTATTACTCTATTTTCACATGTTCCACATTGATTCCTATGTATCTATTCCCTAACTCCGCTCTTCTTGCAGTATTATTCCCTACTTGGCTAAGCTGCATAAACATGGATTTTAGCTGCGTTTGGAGCTTCCAGGATGTGCCAGGTAAAGTCACATTGTTTGGGGCAGATATTCTGCTTGTAAATCATTTGGTAATTCAAGCAAACGGAAGTGTGAGAGTTAGCTCATAGGGAATTGGCCAATTCCTAAATTGTCACTGAAATCAAAAGTCACCCAGGTTCGTAATCCTTAGGTGGGGCATACTACTGAGGCTGAAAGTAAGCTTGCATGTCTAAGGAGGTGAAATGTATTTGCTATGAGACCTCACATTGCTAGAGATCACTTTCTGCCTGCAATCTTCCAAGATCCCAGCAATTCTCCACCAGTCCCTATGATAAGAAATCAGTGAGGTGCTGGAGCATTACAGAGCAAACAGTAAGGGCCAGCACAAGGAGCTGCCTACCATGGGGAATAGTTTCCTAATCTAAACAGTATCAGTGAAGTCGGAAAGAAAATATGATGGGCCAAAAATCCATGTGCAAAGATAATGACTAGAACATGTCTGGATAGTCCATGGGCATACTGAGCTTGTGTTGCTTTTTTCTTTCTTTCTTTTATTCTATTAAGCAAAATTTTATATGAAGGAGGGAGACTGTACTGGAATCACTAAAACTGTTCTGATTTATCCAACCTAGGGTTCTAGCTGACTTTCTGTTATGATCTACTGTCTTGTTCTACATCAGTACCCTTTATTACTTGAGTCATTCCCTGTAGACATTAACAACCAATTCTCAAAGAAGGAGGTGAATACGAATGTGCAGTGGGCTGATGCATTCATTCACAGAAGGGGTGGTATTCATCTCACCTCACTTTAAGTATCTGTGATATAGGTGTCCCATCTGAGCTGCTTTTCTAGTCTTCCCTTGGAGGTATAGTAAACATAGCCAGTGGAGTTCAGCGTGTGAGTCATTTGACCAAATGCAAATGTCTATTTTAAGACGTGAAATCATGCCCTAAGCTTCATTGACTCTACTGACTCATTTGCCATTGACTACAAACAGAGCCTGGGGCAACTTATTCAAATGCAGACACTCACATTTTAGGTACCTGCACTTAGTCAGATGAAACCCACCAGATGTGTTCCACATGAAGAGCTCAACCTATAAGACGTTAGGTGAAAGACATATGAGAGTGGGAGGAAGAGAGGGAGGAAGATGGTCATTCTGCTGGGAGCAGGACGTGGGATGGCCAGAAGCTCTGTCTGTTGGTGGGTGGAGAGGAAGGGACAGGAAAGATTTCTCTGTTAAATATTTTCTCAACATGCTGATCATTATGAGTCTGGTTTTCAGAAATGCTGAGCAGCCACAACGCCCACTGGAGACAACGGGAGCTCAGCATTTCCGAAAATCAGGCGTTTGCTTCTTAGCATTGAATGTAATCTATAATATTTAAAGGAATAAAAGGGGCTGGGGAGTGGGAGCGCAAACAAGTGAATGAGCTTCCTCCTCAGATGCTTTGCCTAGCCCTCTCTATCGTTATTACCACTGCTTTCAAGGAGACACTATCTGCAGAGATACAAGCAAGAACTACAGCTGGAGCATTACACGGAAATGAAGATTGCTGTATTCCCTGGGCCTGATCCAAAGCCTGGTACAGTCAGAAGACACCCACTGAAGTGGTAGGTGGGAGGTATGCTTTATCCAGCTGCAAAGCCAGGGGAAGACGTTCCCAACTGTCCATCTCTGCCAGCGTGCTGCAGTTCACCGTCCCCTCAGAGTGAAGCTGTATAACTTGGTTGAGCTCACGTAAAAACATATCACTGAGAGAGATGCGTATCTTGCTCCCCAGCCCCACTCCTTCCTCACCCATCCAATGAACTCTCATATTTCAGCACTAGCTAGCTAGACTTTTCTTAGAGCTATCTGAATTCATTAACACCAAAGAAAATGGTATTATCTTCTTGAGTTTTTTTGAGTTATTTCTCTCCTAGGTCAATGAGCTGTTTTGGCTCGTTACAGTGCTTGGTAAATGTCAGACCCAGCACAGAGCAAGCTGGAGATGAGATCTGGGAAAAAAAGGAGAATGTCTCCTCTGCCTTTTTTAGAGATGGTAACACTCTCAGATCGCCTGAAGGCATCTTATCCTATATAAATTCTCCCTGTTGTGCCTATGCATTGGCGCTAAAAAAAACCCGTAAATAATTGGGGCAGCATAGAGGGAAAATATTTTTCTTTCTGAATTTGTCATTTCTTTGCTTAAAATCATCTGGATTCTTTCACTCTTGTGGCTTGCAGTGTGACCCAATGAACAATTGCAGCAGCAAAATAGTGATGGGACCGTCTTTTGCCACTGTATTGCTTATTGCAACAGGTTTTGGAGCAAGCCAAACCACGGTGAAACCCAGTATAGCCCAAGTACGGAGAGTGGAAAGGCAGTGACTCTTTCATTTTAGCATTACCTTCAGAAGGAAAATAGTGGCACTATAAATCAGAAGTTAAAGTAAATCACTGAGGAAGGAGAGCTAATAAATGAAGACACAGAAAGGCTGAAGTATTCCAAGAATGCTTTGCTTGTCTTGGCAAGGGAGGAAACCTGTGCTAGATATTGGCTGAGTTTATCCTAACAGAGGAGACTGGGTCGCACTACAGAAAAAAGAGTTTTGAAATATTTTGTGATGGCAGAAATGTTCAAGTCAGTTGAGCCTTGAAGATTTGGCAGGAAACTGTCTGAAGCAAACTGAGTCATTAGTGATTATCTTAAAGAGCTCGTGGAGGATTCAGAAGTACCAGAGGGCTGAAGAGAGACAAATATAGAACCCATCCATGAAAAACAGAATTGGCGGCTGGGAAATTGCAGACTGGTCGGCCTAACTTCAACTTGTCGGCAGATGCTAGAAGAAATTATTAAGCAACCATTTGCAAATATTTAGAAGATAACGAATTGACTAAATAGAAATAAATAAAATCGAAATTTGGCATAACAAGAAGAAATCATTCAAAATAATCAAATTTAATTTCTAACTTAGCAGAAGACCAGGTGAGAAAGAATGTAAAAGAAGTTATTATAAATTTGATACTAGAAAAAAAACACAAAAACAAACAAAAAACCTTATTATCCCTTACACTTACAATGAGGTCAGGAAAGTCTAATTCTGATAAGCTAGGGCTGACTGGAAAATCATGCTTGAAGGGTAACTGTCAGAGGCTTGCTAGTGTCAAATAGAAGGGGATCTTAAATGAGATATTTCAAGCATCTGCCTTAGGCCCAGTTCCATCCAAAATTCAAGCACTAACTTACTTGTTCTAATAAAAAGTATATTTATATGCTTGTGAACAACAGTAAGCTTGAATAAATGTTCAAGCACCTTGGAGAACAAAGGTAAAATCTAAAATGAGCTGGGAAAAAAAGTGGAGAGATTTGTGAAATTAGGAAGAAGAAATTTAATATAGAAACATATTTCTACATATGCTACAGCTGGGATGAACAAATTAAATTATACAATATATAAAATATACAAATACAAAAATATTTGTTTGGTTAATATGATGTTAGAGAAGAAACTGAGGTTGAAACTCAAACTCGATATAAATCAATGATGCAATGTTGTACAAGAAAAATAAATCTCATTTTGGAATGTCTTGATGGGAGTATTATGAATAAGACAGAGGAGACTTTTCAAGTGAATGCAGTGTCAGTAACGTAAAGTACTACATGCAGTTTTGGACAGTGCAATTTAAAAATTGCAGATACAAACTGATAATAATCCAGAGAGAATAACAAAAATGACAAGAAGCATTGTCATTACAGGCTTGAACTATTATGGAAGGTTGGAAAAATAAACCTCTTTCCCTGCCTTAGCTACTGCAACCATTTCTCCACCTCTCAGACAACCTCCTGCTTCTCAGAGATGAAGCGCTGCTCAGATACCGTGATTGGTGTCTTGACCATCCTGATTTCTTCTTTAATGCCCTTCCTCAGAATACCTGGGTTAAATTCATTTTTCCTTGATTTCTAAAAAGCTCTACATTCAGTGCCTCTCCTTGCTTACCTGCCAGTGCCTCGTTTAATTTTGGACCTCCTCTGCTTTGGTCCATAATGCCTTATAGGATCAGATTTCCAGCTGCTCACCTAATCTCCTCTAGGCACTTTTGCTGGAATAAAGAATGAATCATATACCTTAACTTTAGGAATCAAACTCTAATGTCTTAGCCAGCCCCTCACTTCCTGAGACTCCCTGTCAGTCAAAAGCAGAGAAATATTACTCCGGTGGATGATTTGTTACTACAAAGCCCTAATGTAGGCACCTTAATTTAATGTGTAAAGTCAAGTGTTGTAAATTTCTTTCCAAAATGGCCTTCCCTCTACTGAAAAAAAAAAAAAAAAAAAAAAAAAGAAAGAAAAAGGTTCATTTTTGCAAGGGTGTTGGTGAGAAATCTAGGACATGATGTCACACAAATCAGCATATTTGCCCCCTTCGCTGTAGAAGCAAAATGAGTAATGTGCAATACCTCCCTGCCCTCACTTCCAAGCATTAACCCCTTCTTTTAAACAACGGGAGCTTCTCAACATAGAGAGTTTTCTAACACTGACACTTCAGAAGTATTACAGAAACATATAACAAGTAAAAAAATCTTAGAGATTCCAATTTCTCCCTTATCTTCAGCAGTCTTGCCCATCCTGTGTATAAACTGTCTTCCATTTCCACCCTTCCTCTCCAATAAAGTCCACTTACCTTCACAAGCCCAGAATTTAGGTGACTTAACATCTATTCTTAACAATTTTAAAATAACCACTCTGAACTACTGGAAACTCAAAGTATTTAGCAAACTCTTCAAGATAATCCTTTGCTCACTGACCACAAGCTACTCCAGTTCAAAAACGCCGACTCTCCAAAGGAGTCACACACTTGTATTTTCAAAAATATATTTCCTACCCAAAATTTCTGATAAATATAGTGGAAAGCAGAGACAGTCTATAACCACCTGCTTCATCTGCAATGCTTTTGTCCTCAGCAAGCAACGTACCCTTCTGGACAGGGAGGAGCCAGGTTTCCACTCCCAGCTCTGCAAATGATTTACGGTGCAGTCGTTTGGGTAACTCACTTATCGTCTCTGCTCATTCCCTCCTGTGCAAATCAAATGGGCTATGAACTTCAAAATCTCAGAGAAGGTGGAAAGTTCTCTGTGTTAATGGAATTATTTTCACACCAACACTACTGCCATTCAGTTTTTTGTTTAAATCATTATTCTCTGGATGAGAATTAGAAGCCAGTCCAAAGGAATTTGGAAGTAATGGAAATTCTCCCATGCCCTTTAAATCACTGAATTCGGAACGAGAAAAAAGGAAAAAAAAATTTCTTGTTCTGAAATTAAATTGTGGCAGTACCAGAAACTGAAAAGCCATGAAAAGAAACCTGGAAACAGTACCTAAGGAAGTAAGCTAGATTTTTCTGAACTACACTCTTGAATGTAGGAACCTAAATCGTAACTAAATAGTATTTTTATATTAAATTGCTATTTTGACCCCTTTGCTTTAAAAGGATTAATTTTCCCTGCCAAGCTTTCCTATAGAGTTTGATCAATAAAAATTCTCAGGTATTTTGAAAACAGGAACAAAAAGAAGAATGTGGTATAAATCAGAGGATGGGAAATGAAGAGAATTCATCAGGGGAGTTATAGGGCAAAAGGGGGGGAAAAAAAAAAAACGTGACTCTCACTGGTAGGGACAATAAGGAGGATTCTTCCAGGTATGATAAAAGGCAAAAGTATCCTAAAGTAGAACCAGTTACTGCATGGTAAAGGGAAGAATGTCAATAGTAATGCTGAAAAAAAAAGTGAAAGTGCTGAATAAAATGTTTGCTCACTATTTGGGAGGAAGCCAGATGATGCAGTCAAACTATAAAAGGGATGACCCAGGCTACCAGAAGCATGCCAGTCTAACATTGATCTTAGTCAAAATAATGGAGCAACTGATATAGAACTCTATTAATAAAGAATTAAAGAAAATTGACATAAATAAGCATCAATCATCACCGGCTTCTGCAAAACAGATCATCTTGAACTAATGTGATGTCCCTTTTAATGAGGATACAGTGCTAGCTTGCGTGATGAAGATAATTATGTAAAAACTGTCTGGGCTGGTGGAACATATCCCCTTGGTACATATTAGATGAACCAAATGCTGGCCTGCACACTGGTCTCAAGCTGTTTGGCAAGTAGGGAATTTTCTGTGAGATAGTGCTTCTTTGGTATTTCTGCAGACATGCTGACCCTGTGCATATTTCTACTAGCAACCTGACGTATCTTGCGTGTGTTGAAGTTTGCAGCTGATGGACTGCTTGTGGGACCCGTTACAGAGGGGTCAGGAGCCCTCCGTAAGAGGAAAGCAGTCAGTAGGCCAAGTGTAAATCCAGGTACCAACGATTAAAGAATTCAAGCCATGTGGCTAGGATGAGGATTCCTGCCTGGGTGACTCTGAAAAAAAGTCGTGGAAGACAGTTCAGACAATCAGGTCTATGGGACCTCCAAGAGGGACATGATGGCTTGAATGTGGGGCTCCTAAATAGGGATGAGAAGAATTAATGGGCCCTTTGATCTAGCAGCTAGGGGAAAACCCCCTGTTAGGACCCTTAAAATGGACTCAGGAAATCTGGTGCAAATTTTGAACACTGAAGGGAATTGCCATTGCAGCAGCAGGACAAGGCTTGTGGTCAGCTCTCTTTCGCTGATAATTTGAAATTAAGACTAGACATCTTGGCAATTCCTCCATCTAACTCTTCTTTTCTGGGGGAAATCCTCTGGCCTCTGGGCAGTTTACATGATCACAGCAGTCCCTTCTGTTTTTATAATTCAGCATACTATGACCAAATCTAGTCACCGATAAAAACTCCCCAAGCATTTCAACATGTTTCCTTCTGCTGCAATGTGCTTGTGTGGTACGACATCTCTTGGCTGGGTGCACAATACAGTATTCTTGCTATTAAAAAGCAAGACTAAAGAAGGCAAAGTAGAGATCTTCCCAGGCCTTATTTGGCTCACATTGATGTGCATTTTTCATCCCATAAATCTGTTATGGCTCCAGCTCCCAAGCTTGAGTGAACATTCATCTTTCTTCCTTTGCATATAGAGCCAAACAAAGCTGAGCCACGGGTTGGCAGTAAAGAAATGAGATTCACATTATTGGCTTTGCATTAGGTTTGTTTATAAAAGACAAGGCATATTAATCATATATATCTACGCTGGGAGAAGCATGCAGCAATGCAGGAAATGTATTCATTACAAAAAGCAGGATGTCAAGCAGACTAGGAGGTGCCTTGGATTGATGCACTGGCTTCTCTCTCATAAAGAAAGCTAAACAAGGCTTTGCTCTAGCCCAGATACAGAGCACAGATTAACCCTTTCCACTTCCAGGCCCCAAAGAACATTACAAAACATTTTTTTTCTTTTGTGTTGTCAACTATTTGAGACTTTGAACTTGTATGACAGAGCTGGTAGATGATGCTTTAACATTTTCCCTATTACACTCCCAGAAAACATCCTTGCCCCAGGTGGAGTGGTAACTGAAGGGAACGGCTGGCTAGCCTGGTTGTTGCAAGAGTTCGATTGCTTCTTTTTTGAGGGCTAGTTCTGCCTGGACTTTATTATTCCTTGGAAAGAGCCGGTGAGACTCCACAGCAAAATAACTACAGAGCAGTCCAAAATTTGTCCCTAAGGAAGCACTTTTTCTTAAAACCACAAATTAAGAAATGTTATTCTCTTCCACAAATAAATGTTAAGGCGCACATACTAGAAAAAAATAAATTACTTTGATACAGGCCCATAATCATGAACTAAGTGGTATTAAAACAATACTATTTGTGTAACTGCAAATTGGAGGAAAGAAATATGCAGAGAAACTGCTTAAAAGAACTTTTCTTTTGTAAAAGCAGCTGCTTGAGGCAGAGTAGTGTTTAGTTGGAAAGAGAAAAGTTCTTCAGAGAGTTATGTAAGAAACCCAGGTATAAGAATATAACAGTCCCAAAGAGGAGAAATTTGATAGGGACAATTTAGGGTGATTCGCTCCTAAATTGCTTCTCCTCAAATTTCCTCCTGAAAGGTGATCAAAAGCTTTTAGAGACTATCACCTAGTTGCACAGACATCCTTTAGTGAATATATGCGCTATCAAAGGTGGGTTAAAAGGCATGGCCTGCAGTCGGAGCTGCAATGCAAAAACACGACATCTTAAAAAAAAAAAAAAAAGATTATCGCGCGGTGCTGTGATGTGGTGACATATTGTAAACCCTGGATTTAGCATTGTATGACTGAGAAATATAGGATTGACAAACATTTGGAGGAAAAAGAGTTGATTTTGGTTTTACATGTTTGAGTATGTTCAGTGGCACCGATGTGGTTAAGAAACAGCTGTTGACAGAGCAAAATACTTAATGCAAAGAACAGCTGCATAGATGTCATTTTGGGAAGTCAACCACAAGATACTTTTGTTGAGTTAAGAGGAGTGCCACAGGCTGAGAGAACTTGATGTCTAGAGCCAGAGGATTCAGAACAGATCAAGAAACTTCAATAGATCAAGATACTTAATAGATCAAAACATATAAAATATTTCAACTAGGGGAGATTAGAAAGGGTGGGAACTTCCCACTTTTAGGGTGGGAAATGAACCACACTTAGGGAAGAAAGTAGCAGAGACTTCAAGTTTGTCTTTCTGCATAATAATGGATGAATGGTGCAATGGATATGAGGCAGACTGCGAGCTGTGAGCCTCAGATGCTGGCAGATGCCAAAGAGAAATGTCTTTGATGGAGAAGGGAGGTGACAGAACGAATGAACAGTGGACTCTATACATAACACGTGTGCAATCTAAATGGGAACCAATGACCAGGGGCATGTGAATATCCAATATTTTTTTCCAGAACAGACAAGATTGTGACTTTGTCGTGACTCCGAGGCCCTTCAGAAGGCTTCCTCTCTCTTGCTTTACAGAACCAACTATACTAATGGAAGACAGAGGATTTGACCAGACATGTAGCTCTGAATTTCATAGGCAGTCAAAGCATTTCTTTGGGTATGGCACGGGATGAAAGCAGGGATGGAAAGAAACTGAACTGTAAGCTTCAAAGATGACACGTGTTGCCCTGCAGAAAACCAACACAAGCCCTCCACTTTGCTTTCTCACTGAGCACTGTACGGCCACTTTGGCCTAGCTGCTCCAGCAAATCTTGCACAGCGTGCTTTCCTTGCTACAGCTTCTGATCTGCAATATAAGCAAAGTAGAGGAGACAGCCTGTAGGACAGGAAGGAAGACACTGAGGTCCTCCACATTGGCAGGTACATCTCAATCATCTTCCCTTTCCAAATATATATATTAGAAAATGAGACAGAATTCATTGTCTATCCACCCAGTTCATCATCTGCCTGGGATGCACAACAGTGATGAGCTTGGCCTCTTCAGACATCATAACATGCAACCTCCACCTGTACCTGCGCCCTGCCTCTGCCCAGGTTCAGCTGGGAATGATGCTTCCTCTCAGACACATCCAGCTCTCAGCTATCATCAGACTGGAAACTTCCTGACCCAGAAAACAAACTGTAAACACGTCACAACATATGTGGCTTGAGAGTCACCGCAACAAGCATGGCTAGAGGAGCAGAAAGTGGTGAAACAACCAGAAAAATGAGTCACACCCCTTCTCCTTCACACCACACACAGTCAGCAGCAGCTGCAGCCCAATTCAGCTCAATAGTTTACAGGTGTCTTCAGGAACAACTGTGATAAAAAGCTCCCAAAATATGCACTTTTTTTCTTGTTTTCTTTTCTATTTTTTATGCTCTTTAAATTTTGTACAGCAACAGTTACCCAATGAAAGCAGGAATTAACGGAAACGAAAGGAAATGAGAGACTCTGAAGGAAAAACAAACATAATCAGCTCCAGCTGCAGCTCAATTAAACAACCGTTCAGAAAAAACTACTCATTCACAATTTACTCGCAGAAATTCACTTTCTTACATTCTTTTTGGGCTTTCAAAGCCAGAGAAGCACACTGCACTTTAAGGCTCTTTAAAAAGTAATTTAGGGCTCTTCAAGTTGCACAGGCAAAAGCAGCTCCTTTGCTGGTCAAATAGCGGAAGCAGGTAAGAGGTGAGGCCAGGAAGATGATGTCCCACTCTTACTTGAAGGGATAGGTTCATAGCCTGTGCTCATTTAAAGGCTGAAAGAAGTAAACCTGTATTTCTTCTGTTCAGAGGTCCCCAGGTCTGCTTGCATCCTC
Source organism: Rhea pennata (assembly GCF_028389875.1). NCBI lineage: Eukaryota > Metazoa > Chordata > Aves > Rheiformes > Rheidae > Rhea > Rhea pennata. The sequence continues at coordinate 161,280,262 of NC_084664.1, forward strand.
TTCTTACTGTTTTTTTTAGGAGTGTGCACTCACCACTTCATTCTTCATCTGTTTGTTCTTCTCACGTGCCCTTCTTGTCTGAGGTGCTCCTGATGTCTTCAGCTCATACCAGAAATGTCCTTTAAGCACAGAACTTTAGTACAGCCACAGTAAATCTCACTATGGTGCTAAATGTCCCAGGAACACAACACGTTAGGTTTAAATACCTTTCCTTCAGTCTCTGACACTCAAGTGTTAGTCCCTCCAGTGCTCTCCCCAGAAGATATGGACCTGCTTTTCATGAATTTGTCTCATCCCAGGAGACAGAAGCTTTTATTTCAGTATTAGCTCAGAGCAACCGTGCAAGCATCAGCAATGAGATCTACCAAACCAGGGATGAGTGCAAGTACAACATTACTCCTTCTCGTTCTTAAATCCAGCTGCAACTGTGACTAAGCAGTGTCCTGCAAATGCTCCTCTTATTATCCTCTGTGGGACAGTAATTGGTCTAATGTGACAGAAGGAAACATCAAGATTCTTTCTAAGTAGCTTTTGGATTTTTTTATAATGTTCCGTGGTTTGTAAAAACAAGAATTTAGAACAATAGCATGGACTCAAACGTAAGCAGGGCAAGAAGCTACCACATCTTTGGATGAAATATCAGAATTTTCTTTTAAACAAGTTTTCAAGGACAGATAGCTTACAACAGAGAGAGAGAAAGAGAGAAAAAGATCATCTTGTCTAAAATCTCGCTGTGACAGAAATATCTGCCAAGGCTCTCAGTGTCACTTATGTGTTTGGGGAAGGGGGAATGTCACTAGACCATTCACAAACTCATAAAACACAGCCTTGGAAGACCAACCACTATTGCCAAAGTGGTATCTATCTTGCACGCTTTCATTTCTAGTTTCTGGACGCTAGATGCTACTGTACCTTCTTTCAGCGCATGATATCATGATTTTCCCAGTTGAGCACAAATGCACTGACATTGCTTTCCTCCTGCTGCTCATACATAGTAACTAATGAGAGTCTATTTGTATATTTTTATTAGTGGAAAGCCAAACCTCTAGTCCATTTACAATGGGAGGGGAATAAGGATTTATAGAAGATGAAAACAAGACATCCACTGCATAATCAGTGTAATTACCAGTATTTGGAACCTCATATTTGTGCTATTTTTAATGTCTGAAAACTACTGAAGCCTGAACAACACTCTTACTCCAAACTCACTCCCTTATTAGAATTGCCTACATGCTGATTCACATACTTTTTTCATGACTGAGTACAATTATCTCAATTATAGAGTAGGATGTGGGAGTAAATATTGTGTGCAGTTTCCTTATTTATTAAGGTCAAGTTCACTACAATCACTCGAGAATGGATTTGAGGAGAACAGTCATACGTTGACTCTAGATGTAGAAAAGATCTTCTTTGGTAAGACCTGCTGAAATATACCACCTTGTCTTCCTCATGGTACAGGACACTCAGGCACAAGTCCATCAGCAGGAGATATTTAATATTTTATCAAAATGTCACCCTAGAGTAATCACCAGCTCTGTTGACTAGGCTTTTCCCTTGGGATACAGAGGAATGGGAAGTAATATGTAGACCTTGGATCACCTGCATGCATCTAAAAGTGTTCTGGGCATGAAGCTGTTGAGCATTCTGGAGTGAGGAACTTGTTTTTGCAAAATAGGTATGTTCATTACAGGAAAATAAAGAACAAAATCATAATTTTTCTTTATTTCTTCCAGAGCATGTTGGAAACAATAAATTAAATCTGGAAAGTTTCACAGAGAAAAACTAAAATACAATAGACCAGAGAAAATATTACACAGAACTAATTCAGAGTTCCATGTCCCGCACACACCTCTGCACTACCTTACTTCCCCATCACCACCACCCAAATTAATCTTCTTTTGACCAAAGTCTGAGTTGTGGTATTGTCTTCCTAAGAATTCACACATGCTCCTTCCCTTTCCACCTTAAAAGCTCCTAAAGGCTAATCAGAGAGTGCAGGACATCCTGAGCAGAAAGCTCCACGGCACTGTCTGAAGACATTTCTCTGACTACAATGATTTTTTTGTCCTGTGTCTATTCACATCTGCAAGCCTTGGCAAAGGGACTGTGCTCTCTGGCATGCTGACCAGCTGGAAAGTGCTGTGCACACCTTTTGGAGCTCTGTAAATGACAGATAAATATGAATAATAACGCAACCTAACAGATGTTTCTATCTTTAACTACACTGCCTCCACGCAGGAAGTAAATTTCGAGTCCATAAAAATGATTGGAGTGAGGAGAAATTTTAAAGAGGTATTATCGATTAATATTTTGGCACCAAGAGCTGAGTAATTCTTGGCAAAACTTCTAACTGAATTTATTCACTTTAGATTGCATTAAGTGCTAGTAAAAGGTGTCCAGCTGACAGCACTGAAGACAAAAGTTCTCAGAGAGCTATCTTCAGTATAATATTGAGATTTACTTAACACAATTTAGCAACCAATATCAAATGGGAAGACACAGAAGTTTACAGGTTTTAGACTAACTAGGTCATAATAAACCCAAGATTACTCTATGTTTACTAGTTCAAACTCATAGCTGACCATTGCAGTAAGGCATCTTTTGTGCATGAGTGAAGAATTTGCTCCTTTTATTAATGAGAATATAATCAACATAAGTAGGTGCAGCATTAGCAGTGCAGGCAGAGGCTACCAAGCTTCAGCAAACACACTTTTCCATAACATGCCTCCTGTTTCACACGGAGGGATAATGCCCAAGGACAAAATGGCAATTTGATCTTTGTGGTTGCCAAGAAAAGCCATTAGTATGGACCTCTGCTTTCAGACACATGATTTCCCCCCCTAGTTTCCAAAAGACATCTGAACTAGTGAGAAATCTATCTATTTCAGCATGGCTCCATAAGGCACATAAACCACCCCAGTCAGTAGCCTACATTGACGGGGGTGGCTTTGCACCATCTCCACATTAAACAGGTATGCCTCTGTCAGATTTTTTTTCCTGCAAACTTCACTCTTTGATGTGTTTTCAATCGACGCCCATCTGCATGAACCATCACTTCCTTTCTAAACATCCTATGTCATGGCAGTGTCACAGCATGCACCTCACTGGAAGGCGGAGAGGGACCCTTCAAGCTGCAAATCCACCTTCATATCAGTAATATCAGCAATACATATTGTCCCATTTGTTGCTAAAAGAGGGGCAAGACACTGCAAGCAAAACACCTTTGTGTTATCTCTAGGTGAGAAGACATCCTAGCATCCTGGCCCTTGCCCAGAAGCTGAAGCAGCAGGTGACACAAAAGCCGTTCTCCTCCTTACAATGCAGGTATTGTAGTTGCTACAACTGTTTGACACTTTCGGTGGCTCAGTAATGTGTTGGCCCTGCTCTGAGGAGCACAGCTCAGGGCACACTGTTTCTATGACACCAAAAGGGAACCTGCATCTCCTTTCCTTCATCATGTGGCCCAGTGCACACTTTGCATGTTACAGGATATATGGACAATTGCTCCTGCACCCTTAGCCCTTTCCTCACTAAACTGGCACTTGCCAATTCACAAGAAACAGCATTTGACAAAATTATAGGCTATTCCACGTAGTTTAAGTAAAACTACCACCGTGAATAGGGCACATACAGTTGATAACGAGGAACGAAATGTGGACATTTGGATGAGCTTACGAAGATTGCCTCCTGCAAGTTGCAAAAATCAGTACGGTTGCGTCAGTGCCATGAAGAGATGCCAAGCCACCCAGCTCTCACAAAAGCTGTGAGAGTGTGCATGACTGCAGATAATAATCCACCCACATAAGTTTGGTGTTTCTGTGTAAGTTCAGGTACCACGTGAGCTCACGTATTTCTGTACAACACTGTACTGAGCCATGGAGGCATATTCTATATACGATGTACAGATAAGCTGAGAGCAAACCTGGGAATGCTGGTGGAACAAGGATCATCTAAGCAACTCCTTTGAATGCAGTCATGACTTCCGTAAATGTGCAAAAAAGCATTTTTGGCAAACATTGGCTTGAGAGGTACAAGATGAAAGAACACAGAGCCTGCTGCCTGTCCTGCTCCATCAGAGTCATGGTGCAGCCGACCAGCTCCTGTGTAAACATTGTCAAATGTTTCACTTTGAAAACAAAAATGTAATTTGGGAGCATGAATGACTGAGAATGGAAATTACAGGGCTGCCTAGCAAAATAAGTAGAAAACAATGGAGTGAAAAATAAAGAGAGAGAGAGAGAAAGCGAGCAAGCGTAAGCACAGAGCTGATGATAAGGAAAACTTTTCCAGATGTGAAAATCAATTTTATTCTGCAACTTCCCAGCCTTTTCATTTAGAAAGCAATAAAATTCTATTTGTCCCCTGTTCATTTTCTACATAAAATGCCACTAAGCTACTAGCTTTCGGCAACCACACAAAATGTAATAGGTTAGGACTGAAGCTTAAAAATATGTTAGGTTTTTTAATGAAACCAATTTATATCAGTTTGTGCCAGTGAAAGAGCTGAAGCAACTTAATTTAGTTTCATTTTCTACACATTTGTGGCCAAAGCTCGGATTCACTTATTTCTAATTCAGCCCTCCTTCCACATGCGTGTCGAAGCCATTTCTAACTGATTTAGCTGGTGACCTCTATTAAATAGCCAGGTGTTGGGCTCTATTAAACGGATAATCTCTTGGTACCTACACATCACTGTTACAGCCACCTCCTCAGCTGTACAAACTTTATTTGCATGTGTGCTCAATCAGAAACCTGGGATCTTTCTGCAAGCAAGGGGGAAAAAAAAATATAGCTGTAAAGCTGACTATTCTTGAAGCTAAACCCCGGCTGTCTCTGTCAATGCTGCATGCAACATCATCATAATCTGAGATTTCAATATAAATAAATAAAATAAGATTTTCCAGGGCCTGATTCTAAAATAACTTTTTTTTTTCCCACCCTTTTTTTTTCCTATTTGGACTCTGTTTCACTCTCTTCACTTCATTGGAGCTTTCCTAATTTAGATCACCGTGACGTCAGTCAAACAAGCTTTGTAGGAAGAGCATGTCTTTTATTAGACCAACTGAAACAGCTGAGGAAAAGAAGCAAAAAGCTTTCAGGCACGTAAGCCGTTCTACAGGCCACTCCAAGAGTTTGCACTTCTGAAAGAGTCTCTGCTTTCTCCCGCATGCTTTGGTCAGCCCAAAAAAAGACACGATCTTCACCACAAAGCCTATCATCACTTTCATCTCAGAGCACCACCATGACAACCCCATTTCTAGTGCAGAATCAGGTGTGCGCAGCTGGACTGTTTGTTTCTTGCTCTCCACTCTAGCAACGGGGTCTCATTTTAAAGCTCCCCTCAGTCTGTTAACTCAGAGAGCATCAACCCTATTGAAGCTGTTTTTCTCAAGCCTTCTGTCGTATGGGTTATTTCACAGATACAGGGGAATGAACTCACCTCGTAGCCGTTCCTTCCGTGGAGGTATTAATAATCTTTCTCCTCTACCTGAGCACAGCTTTTCAAAAAACTTTGAAAGAACGTAAAATTGAAGATTTCTATATTGGCAATCTTGATAGCCATCAGCCAATTGGTTCTAACGCTATACAGAGTGGCCAGGACACACAGATAGGCAGACCCACAAACAGCATTTATGTGCAAGTGGCATCTCCGTAGACTAGGTGAAAAAGAGCAGAAGAGAGGTATAAAAGAAAAAGAAGTGCCCTGACTTCTAAAAAAGCATAGGTTCTTGTGACACAATTGGAAGGTCAATCTGGCTGCAGAAGGTAATGGGAGAGAAGTCTTTCCACCTGCCCACCCAGCAGCTCTGAAACTCTGTCTCAGCCTTAGGGATTGAGGGATCTCTACCCAGTGGCTTCTACAGACCTATGGATCCTTTCATTTCATATTAAGTGGAAAACAAGCAAATAAATTCCTGTGGTCATTTCCCAAGGAAGTGAGGAAAGGCTGAAGTTCCCTTCACCTCCCTGAGGACATTTCCCTTGCTCAGGTTGATTAATACAGTTTGCATAGCCAGTTTCTCCAATATGTGTCTGTTTTGGTAAAGTATGAGACTTTGTTCTTAAGAGGCAGCTTGATGCTGCCTTTAGACATTAACTTTGCATCTATATTTAGGATTAAAAAAAAAAAACATCCATCAGGACTTGATTATCAAGTTGTTCATTCTTTCTCCTTCTTGTATCCTCAACAATCACAGAAATTATACAAAAAAATAGTAAATAGTGTTGCTGTTGATGCACGGGGCAGAATACCATGACATCTACCTTACTGTAGCACAGCTCCATCAGTCAACAGAGTAAAAAGAGAGCGAAAAAAACTAACGCATTTCAGTAAAATCAATCTGAATCAACGTCACAAAGGACAAGACCATCAAGCGGTCAAAACTGATTGCAGTGCCACAGGCTGAATCTCTGCCAGCTTTTGCAGCTGAGAACCTGGTCCAAGGAGAGGGAGTTACATAGATGGAATTAAACATTGCTTTATTTTGCAGACTCCAGTGGCACCTTGTTAAATTTCAGAGGACAGCGGCATGCTTCTGACATGCTTACTTGCTTGTATCTATTTGAAAAGTTGAAAACCTAAGATTTGCTTTCTTTTAAAACTAAAACTCTGTTTAAGAACTCTTCCCATCCCTCTAGCTTTACTGGTGAAATACAGATCTCAGCTCCAGGAACACCAGTTTCTATTCCTGCTCACTTGATCTTGCTTGTTAGCCTTTCTCCTGACAGTACAGCAACTTACTTTAATTAAAGCTTAATTAAAACAACATTGCCATAATCACCATATGTTACTTATATAATTTTAAAGCATAACTGTTATCAACTGTTAAAAATACAAATGGGCATTTTATATGCATTTATTTTATATGGTTCATATACTATTTATGGCACATTAAAGTTTGCACTTCTCTCAGTACAGGCCAGAAGGAATTACTGAAGACATTTCTATATCCTCTCCACTGTTATCTCCATTTGTAGATTCTCAGCTTTGCAGCGACTGTGTTGCAGCTACCGTAGTTTCAAATTTTGAAATGGGCTCAGGTAAAGAGCAGTAGCAAGCAGGAAAGGATGATAAGGACAAAAAAATCCCTCTGTAAGTGAAATAAAAGAATTCCTTTGATCTACAATAATATCAGGAGACATAAAACTGCTGGCAAGTGGCACGAACTCCCGCTGACCCGGGTCTCGATCAGAAAGCCATGTATATAGGTTCGTTATGTAGCACTGCTAGTTTTCAAAAGCACGCTGTGTTAGTGATAATGGCATCCAGCATTCACGACCTTGACTGCTCCGACATTTTTCAGGCCCTCGGTTCTCTCTCTTATTTGTCTGCCTTCAATATTTTGCAATTCAGAAGGTAAAGCAGAGGCACTTCTAACCGATAGGGTCCGTGGGACTGGAGGTGCTTTCAGGAGGAAGGAAGAGCTCCAGCACTTGCAATAACCACTCTACAGTTCCGCAGTCGGTCCTTACCAGCGAGCGCAAGGGGGATATTTTGGCATCATTCCCACAGCTGTTTTAAAGCCTATACACAATCATTTTCAAAACAATGGAGTGCAAATGAAGAGGAGGTGGTAGAAAAGACTGGGATTTTCCTGGCATAACCCTCTAATAAGCTGATGGTTGTATGTAGATGGACGAGCTGATAGGACTATATATTTCACATGCTGCAAAAGACAACAGTAATATACAGCATAGACGTTTTCAGGTAATACATGAATTTAGATTTCCTTTCTCCAGAGCCTGATCATATTTGAGTCAAGAATATGGCTGTGGTGCATTACAGAAAGGGACCTGTTTCAGATCCAAAGCTCCTCAAAACTGGATGTTTCCACTGATCCTGGCTCATATCCTTTTATGATCATTTATCACTCCTAAAGCTCAGAGATGCTCAGACTTGGAGGCTGGTTTGAATACTCAGTTAAGCAACAAAATAACTTTTCTCCATTTTCCACTTCCCTAAAAAATAATATAAATATTACATTGTGATGAGGATGTCAACAATATTCACCACTTAGAAGCCATCACTTCAAATTCAAACTCAATGACAGACTAGGTTTAGAAACAGTTAATAACAAAGAAATTGGCTTTTTCCCCCCCCTCTACTGATGAAGGTCATATGATATAGTCCTGACTGCATCCTACTCGTCTTCCAAAGATACAGTAAATGACACATATGAATTATTCCACAGTTAAGAAGAGTAGATAGGGATTGTTTTTTACAACCCAATTGAATTGCTATTACTCCTTCTGAAAACTGGTATTAGGTGCTAAATCTGGATTCTTCTAGAATCGCAGGTACATGGAAAGCAGCATTTTATTAAGACAGGAGATAATTTCCAAAGAGTTCTGGGTTAAAGTGAATATGTGAGGAGACAAACAAAGGAAAAGCAAAAGGAAAGAAAAAAAGAACAGGAGAAAGTGACAAGGATATAAATTCTGGGAAAACTATTCCTTGATTTATTAGTTGTGACTGCACAAAAATATTGTGGGATATGACGTCAAAAGCCTTGCTAACATCAAGGTTGATGACCTCCACTGTCCTACCTTCATCCACAAATCCAGTTATTTTATCATAAAAGGCAATCAAGTTGGTCAGACACGATTTACCTTTGGTAAATCCATCTTGACTATCCCCAATCACCAGCAAAATGTCCATCACTGAAGTGGAATATAAAAGTGTGTATTAGCCCTCCTCCCCCTGCAATGATACATACCAGATTTACAACACATACAGCAGCAAATATTTCTTTGCAGCATTTCTGAAGCACTAGTATATCTAGAATATGAGATTTTAAATACAAAAGCCTAAACACTTTGCCTGCACAATTACTCAAACTGTGTCAGCTAAAGCTCATACATATTTTGCTTGTCTCTCTTATCCCACAACCTCTAAATGTGAACAATTTGTTTTCAGTTATTAATATGTTTCCTGTTTAGAAATGGATTGCAGTTTACTGTAGGGTGAGAAATTTCTTTCTTCATTTATTTGCACAGGCAAAAGATCAGATGCCTGTCACAGCAATCGTTAAACCCAAACTTAGAGTCAACATGATAGAAATTAAAGCCATTAACTGCCAAGCCACAACCTTGAGTTCGCAGTTCAAAAGGGGTTAGGGAAAAACAACAAAGACAATAATAAATAGGCATAAAGCAGACTTTTTCAAGTATGTAAATCCAGGTCTGCATTTGAAGACTGACTATCATCAGAAGGGTATGGGAGGTCAGACAGAAAACAGTTAAAAGGACATATCCATGAAAATCAATGCACAGGGTTTCAGGAACAACTTTTAAACACAGAGTAACCTCTCTTCTTTTTCTACCATTGAGATGCTTCAGTATTATTTTGGGCCAAGATTTCAGAAGGTACCAAGTGAAGAAAAGTAAGCACTGAGAAATGTATGACAGGTACAGAGAAAATATCCCTCATCTTCAAATATGTAGTGCATGAAAAGGGAACAAGCGATGTCACCTGTGAAACCAAGCTTACAGGACAATGCATTTATGGTCGTTTTTTTTGGCAATGTAGCAGATGAGAAATGGTGATGAACAGTGTACATCTGCATAGTCATTCACTCAGGCAAGGGGAGAGGAAAACGAATGGGCGGTTGAATTTGGGGGCTCAATTCAGTTGTCTAGGAGCTTAGTGCTATTTGAAAGGCTCTAGGGCATCCTACCGAGACATCAGCTGCTAATCCTGAAGGGTACGAGTCTCCCATGGGTCCCAAATCTTATCTAACAGCCTTTGTGGATGTCTTGAAACCACTAAACTGTTTGAGCTGGCACACAAACTTTTGTTTAGGAACTGAATTGATCTTCAATGGACTGCCCTAAGACTGCTCATACACATGGATTAGAGTTGGATGCGAGTATCTCTCTTGATATCACTAGCTTTCACTGTCTAGCTATTTAGCTAGCTATCACTAGCTAAATAAGAAAAAAAGAAGCCCACAGTAAAGACAGACAAATGTTGAACACTGGACTGGTGGAGGTCCTGGAACAGGATCCAGTGTCTACCTAAATACCAGTAAACTGCAGCAGTTTCAGTTCAGGTATACAACCTTGGGCAACCCCTTATCATTCCAGTGCTGCATAAATATCCTTCCTTCTCTTTTTAATATTTAGTCTACTTAAACACCGAGTTCTCTACAGAATAGACTTTTTCTTTGTAATTTATCTACCATGATGGAGCTCTGCCTTTGGTTAAGAGGCTCTAACATACAATGTCATTTAGGAAATGGAGAAAAAAAAATAGTGTTTCTTGTACTCTGTATGATGTGGACAACATACAAACCTATGTTTCTTCAGGTCCTCAGAGGCACCCGGCTCCTACAGGTTCCTTAGAAAGTCATTCTGCACCAAAATCATGAGATGCTTTCCACAGACTGTCACTGCAACATGCCTCAAAGGTCCAATATCTAAGTGAATTCGTCTCACAGTCCTCACAAATCTGAAAAACCACCCACAATAAAAACAGCTCATTTTCACTGTATTGCTTCTACAATCTGCTCTAACCAACACCACTTTATCTGTATTTCTACAGTCTCTCAGATATTAGAAGTGTCTTAGAAATATTACAAAGACTTCAAGGACCTTGCTGGGTTACTTACATACAACATCCATTCAGGGAAGGGTAAAGTGAGGCACTTAAATGACTTCTGTAAGGACATGCAAGCCACTGAGAGAGCATGCACACTCTGGACTCATAGCCCTATATATTGATATTACCCTTTATTTTCCCCCCTGGAATATTCCTCTTGTCTTTGTGTAAAGCTCTGGTGATTTCAGTAGGTCTCTGAACTGTCATGTGTCAGCCCACTGTCTATGATAAAAGTGTTCCTCCAGCAGCCACAGCTCTGATCTCGGCTTGAGCCCAGCTGACTAAAACCCAGTTCTGAAGTTCGTAGCTATGGTAGGACGTACCTACTGTGCATTTAAGAAATAAATTTAATTCATATTTAACCCTTGCCGAATATGAGAATCTTCCCTTTAATGCTGGCAGTGTTTACAATGGATCTTTTAATCCTTTTTCTGCTGACCAAAAAAAAAAAAAGCAAAACCCACACTTTATGCTGAATAAAGCACTTTCTAATGGTGGTACAGGAGGATGGTGGTACATTATAGATAACTGAGGTTATGTTTCATAGGGTGGACACACAAAAGTCATGTTGTCTTAACAGCTTGTATGATGTCAAGCTGTATTTGTTCTTGAATACATATAGCAGTCTTTTCCACCTTAAACAGTAAGGACTGAAGTGTACCAAGTGCCAAAAACCTTACTTAAGAGCTGTTTCCTTTCTTATGCTCTAGTAAAACAGAAAAATAAAGGCAAGCATCAAATTCCAAGTACATCTCAACTGTCATTAAGATCTGTACCTGCCCAAAGAGAATTAAACACGTTGTATTGTGTTAATTTCTCAAAAACTTTCTTTTTTTGGCATAAATTCCTATAGCTTCATAATGAGAAGAGATAATTGGGTCATCTTAATTAAACTAGTCAGTCCCTGCTCTGCACCACACATTTCCTATGCCTCAGGACAAATCACCTTCTTAAAGAAAGTTTACTTTGAGAAAAGTATCCACCCCAGATTGGGCTGCATCAGAAGATGAAAAACCCCGCTGCTCCTTTGGTAATTTCCACCAGCTGTTCATTACCTTCCCTGCTAGAAATAATGAAGTAGAAGTGTCTTCCCTCCAGCTAGAAAGTGTATACCTCTAGGTTTTAGGCATTGATTCTTGTTGTTTTTCTCTGTTGCCTTTGAGGACCCTGAATACTCAGTATTTTCTTGCAAGGACAGTATTAGTACAGTGTAATAAAGTTTTTATCTCAGTCTTCATTCTGATAATCTATAGACATTTCATTTTTCTTTGTATATGGTATTGTTTTCAACCTGGAATTTTTCAACGCCTATTTTAAAATGTAGTTGGCAGATACAGATGTCAACTCTTGACCATGCCAATGCTATATACAGAATAAAAACCTCCTCTCAAGGCTTCGGGATGATTCAGCTGTCCAAGACAGCAATAGGGAGGAAGCCTTCCCCAGAACCATCACCTAGGCTCCCTTTTTAGTCAGTGGGGAGAGACAGGCACTCCCAGGATAAGACTGGTGTGGCCAAGGATAAATGTGGAAAATAGATGGGATGAGCTGTGCCTTAAAAGACTGTTTCTCTGCATTGACTGTAATGAGATCACTGGCAGTAAGTTTGAGGGCAGACATTTACAACGAAGGCATCTAAAGTTAGTGAGGTGAATCACACCCACCTGGCTATTCCTCAGGGAATATATCCAAAGATACAGGCCTTGTGTTACAGTAATATAATAAAGAGAAAATAATGACAAGAGAACACCACCGCGTGAGACCTCAATAACAAAGCCAGGCTGTCTTGAGAAAATACTTCATTCCTTTTACTCTAGAGGAGGTGCGGAGAGGCTCATCTTCTAAATCAGCTCATTAAATAAGATGCTTGAGGTTGACAGGTGATTAATCCTCACAGATGCATTCAAGATTTGGGCACATCAGGCCCTTGGGGGCCACCAGCGGCTCTTATTCCAGTCAAGTCTAGGCCACAGTTTCTTGGGCATCCCATCTGAATGCCTCAAATCAGACTGACTTGCTATCTCAATCTCAGCACTACTGACTGCTAAATTGATTATCATCTCTTACAAAGCTGGAAAAGTACTATTTAGCTCTCCAAACTTCAACGCCCTTACATTTTATGTGAAGTGGCCCCTTTCATGAGCTATTTCTGTCCCAGCCTGACAGAAACAGTGACTAAAGTGCAGGTCTATTGATTAAATATACTTATTTTTTTCTTCATAACAGCCTACGGCATTTAATCAATACGGCAATGCCCCATACCATGGACCGAAGGCACAATCCCCAGTGATCATAAACTGCTTTGTGGAAGTGATATAAAGCAATTTTATAACCTGACATCTACTGAAACGTCCATTCATGGTGGAATAGACACACACATCTCCTTCCCGAGCCAGCTGCATAAACAGAACTACACATCATGGTGAACAGTTGTATAGTTTCATCTTGACAGAAGACACCCCTATGACTTAATTATTTCACATATATCAAAAGGACACAGACTTTGCCAAAGTGCACCTATACGACATGCCATATATTTCTTACAGGTGATGCACAAACACATCCCAAGAGGAAAAGAACATGGCAGTCTATCTAGCACACTTATATGGCTCCTGTTCCTGTAGCATCTGAATTGCTCACACGCTTATTATCTTTAAATGTAATTCTTCTCACAGCCTTTTTGCAGGACAGGAAAGTATATTTATCATTTGGAAGGTAAATCTGACCTAGGTTGATTTTTTTTCTAGTAAAATAATGCACCATATGGTCATTATTATGGTGCTGTTCATATACTGGTGAACGTCTTACCTCAAACACAACTCCACTGTTAGAAGAAAAACAAATAAATAAGGAAAGGTAATAATAGTGTTAATTACTTCACTTGGGAGACTACGAGGTACCATAATGAAATTAAATTTTCTGTGGCTACAAGTTACACAAAATCAAGGAAATGTTATGAGTTTAACTGCTATCCACTGTTAGTTCCTTTATACATCCACTTATCTATCCTCAGACACGTATAAGCATACACCGTACACCAGCAGCTTTACGGGCAAATCTCTTTCCACTCATTGACGTTAATTTCCTTAACATCATTAAGGTGAAAGACTCTACAGCAAAATAATTATTTGAATCTGGTATCCAAAATACCAAACTTAACTACGGAATCCTCTTTCCATTTTCCCTTCTTTTACACCCAAATGGAAACACCTGCCCTACGAGGAAAGGCTGCAAGAGCTGGGCCTCTTCAGCCTGGGCAAGAGAAGCCTGAGGGGGGATCTGATCAATGTGGACAAGTACCTGAAGGGAGGGTGTCAAGGGGACGGGGACAAACTCTTTTCACTTGTCCCATGTGACAGGAGAAGGGGCAATGGGCAGAAATTGAAGCACAGGAAGTTCCGCCTGACCGTGAGGGGGAATTTCTTCCCTGGGAGAGTGACAGAGCACTGGCACAGGTTGCCCAGAGAGGTTGTGGAGTCTCCTTCTCTGGAGATCTTCAAGGCCCGCCTGGATGCAGCCCTGTCTACCATGCTCTAGGTGACCCTGCTGAGCAGAGGGGTTGGGGTCGCTTCCAACCTTACTGATTGTATGATTCTATGTGGCAAGAATTTTAAGTGAATAGAATAGCTAGTTTATTTATTAATACCTTACTTGCCTGGTGGGAGTTGGCAACAATCTGAGACTGCTTATTAGAAAAACTCAGTGTTCATCAGCTCAAAGCTCCTGAAAATTTAAGGTCCAATCAAATTCTATGGAAACCTCAGGGGACAGAAGTCAGGGTAATTGACCTGGTACATGACCCATGAAAGACTGGGACGCAAAGATATGCTGGTGGTCACTATTAAAATCTCTTTTTTTCATGAACATTGTCTGTTAATTTATCAGAAAATCCATGCAAACTAAAATCAATAATTCTCAGTCTTGACCGTGGCTGTACTGAAAGAGGAAAATTCCCCAAACTTCTGCTCATATTCCTATTTGTCCACCAATAAATGTAAATTCTTCCAATATTTTTCTATTTCTCTCCATCTCCTACTTCAGATCTTCAGGACAAAAATCTCCAAATTTAGGTCTGATTCGTTTGGTCACAGTATGAATTGCCATGGAGGTGCAATCTGGCCTGTACAGGAGAAGAAAAATTCTCATAATCAAGACGAAACTGCCACCTCACAGATTTCTTGTGAGACTTTCAGAAAGTTATTTAAGGTATAAATGAGTTACTCAATACAGCTTGAGGCAGGGAAATCCGAGTTAGATTTCATCAGAGCTAGCAGATCCTGACGTTTCAGGACTATGCAGAGATATCAGTTAAATTCTGGCAGAACACCTATATCAGAGGCATAAAAAGGCTGTAAGTCAGGCATTTCAGCAAAGCCTATTAGCTTGGGCACAGTGAGTTGCACTGATTTGCTACCATGTTTCCAGTCCCAGAGCTAGTGACATATCTGTGGATTGATTTGAGTTACAGGGCGTTGGCGGCCAAAAGGTTTATTGTGGGAGATTCAACTCACTTGGCTTTAAAAGGCTGCAAGGCAGGTGATTAACCAAATCAAACAAATTAATTGTTCTCAAGAGGACAAGTCACTGCATCCTGAACTTGATCCCTACAATAGGGAGGGTGACTCATCCTTTAAAGGCACTAATCTTTCTCCAACAATTATAAAGGAAACCTTGAGCGTTTAGATCTGGAGTGACAAACAGCTCACCTTGTGAAGCTAGACATGCTCAGATTCCTTTACAGTCAAGAAGAACAAATAGCTTTTCTGAGACAGCTATTCACCTGACCAATTTTAGATGTCTCCTCTGGGATGCAAATTTGTAGAGCTTGATAACAGAAATATTAAGATGGATCTGAAAGTCAGAATGGAAATTTCTGTGTGCAAAAGTACTTGAAGAAACACTTGGGGAAGGATTATAAAAATGGCGCACATAGATAATCAAGGACAAAATGGACAGTAGTCAAACTGATGAAAACCAGTGAATATGTCCTTTTTCATGCTTGGAAGCCCTGTACTCTGATAAGGCCACAGTACAGATGACTTGTCTGCAGAAGACTTGAACTCTGGTACCAGGAGGAGAACAACATGGTCACACTGCATCACGTGTGATATTCCTCTTCCTATTATCCCAACAGCAGGACACAGTGTAGCCACAAAGATGCCCAAAATGGGGGGGGAGGGGGGAGACAGTGACCAGCAATCTTGCTTTCTATTCATGATGGATAAAGCAGGCATGATTTTGAGGAAAAAGATTATCTTGTGATAACTGTTGACTTCTAAAGACATGAAAGACTGAACAGACTGTTGTTGTTGCCAGTCAAAAGGAACTTGAGCATAGCAAGGACACAAGAGCTAGTGCCACTTGTCCTGTTCCACACAAGTCACCCTGGCCAGACCACTTGATGTACTCATCTCTGTGTTTATAGATATGTGGGTATGTGAGTGTGAGCGAAATCTATGTGACAATGAGTATGACTGAATCACCAAGATCAGTTTAGTTTCAAATAATTAACAGCTTCCCTTTCCATGAAGTCTCACATTGGGTTTTGCTCTACTCATTTCCTACAAATCATGATGTGAACATGCGTATTTCTGCCTGTTGACTACTGTTTCAGATGGAGATGACCACCTGAGCATGCCTGCTTTTGGTGAAGTCAAGCCCATCCTTTCTGTACAACACAGTAAGTTTAGGTGAATCCCATGTTTTATGTGCAAATTTTCCAATTTTGTGAAAAAGTAGCTCCTTTCGTCTCATCCTCAGAATAAATGTTATCAATATACTGATATGCTCAACTGTGATGTGCCTGAGATGAAAGTCAGTCTGCTATAGCTCTTCATGGCTTCCAAAAATGTCACCTAGCCTGAATAAAAAGTGCCTGTGGACACCTAAGTAAAGGATGAATAAGAAACAAAATTTATGAGACAGTGAGGTCCTTGAGATAATTGTAAGCTTATGCAGTTACAAGGTGTTTAAGGAAATGTATCTGTGCCTATACCTATATATGTAACTGTCATGCTGGCGTGATATAAAGTTGAAAAATGACCTACAATTCACTTACATTCCATTTGCAATGGTCTCTTTTTCCTTTAAACATTTTGCAAAAGCTCAAACACTGTCTTCCCACTCCATCCTTATATTTCTTTTGCAAGAACATATTAGTTTAAATTTTTGTCCAAGATTATATTTTTATTTTGCACTAATATTAATATATAATATAAATATCCATAAAGACAGGGTATGTCATTCTGAAGAACAGAAACAAACTAAACTACTGTGCATGAGATGGAGAAAGGAATATACATGGATTTAAAGGAACTTCGCAGAACAGCAGTTCCTTTTAGAAAGGGGGAAAAAAATGAAAAAAACATTTGAATTTACAGTTCTCAGAAGCACAGCAGAGATGGTACATAATGCCATGGAAGAACAAATTTACAAAAATTTGATCAACTGAACGACATTTGCAAGAATACTGCCTTCAAGGGAGTTCTGAGTTGTTAAGGTCCATGGTAGCCTTTAATGAAATAGAGCTCCTGATAATTTAATCTGATGCACCTGGAAATTAAAAGTGTAAGTCTTTTGGGGGGAAAGTTGCTGCTCATCATAGCAGGTGAAGTTCTGCTTTCACTGCCCTCAAGATACATTTGGAGTAAGTACTGATTTCAGCACTTTCTCCAGTGTTACTCTGGAGGATATTAGAGCCAAATCTCACACCATGAAACAGTAATTTAATCCTTCTCCTCTCTTCCTTCCTTTCCAAAAATCCACCAACAAATTAAAAAAAAGGGGGGGGGTGGAGGAAGGGAGCAAAGAAAAGTAAAACAAAGCAAATAAACAAAGTATTCTTGTTACTTGGACTTATTTTAGATTTAAACTGAGAAAACTGAGACTAAACTTTACCCTAGCTCAGCTCTAAATGTAACCATGGAAAACACCTCTTCCAATAAAGAGAAGGAAATCCTTTCCAGGTTTTCCATTTCTGGGCCACTACTCATTGCGAGGTGAACTCAGTCAGGAACAGTCAGAATCGGATCTTTAGATTAATGGCTGAAAAGGCAAATAACCAAAAGCAGATATAAATACAGAATTTGTGTAAGGAAAAAAAGAAGCTGCAGGATACAAGAGGAAGGAGCAATTGCTTCAATCCTGTTAAGATTCTTAAGAACAATTAAAGACACTTAAATTCCAATTAGGTTATTAAAGATGCTTTACTCAAAGCCACTTCTCCCTGTGGTGCATCCTAATTATGACATCCAACTTCGCACAGGTAGTTTTCCTGTCCCATTTAATCCATCCGGAATTAGGCTCTTCAATAACTTTCATAATTTGGGCATGTAGAACATGGGAACAGATTGGACACGTCACATGAGACTTCCTCACTTAGGGAAAAAAAGAAACCTTTGGGGGACTGCAAGTTGAGCAGAGGATTCACTACCAATGAGTGCTAAACTAGACTTGTGTTTTGGTCTTCCAAGGAGCACTGTGAATTTTTTGGTTTTTCTTTTCTGTGAAGAGAAGGGTTATGCCTCCCTCCACTAGGAAGGGGGAGGAGGATTTGCTGAGGCTCAAACATCAGCCTAGATAATCCAGACTAGGGCCATGCATCATGGCTGTCACGAGAAATGGTGTTGGTGCTATCTAATTTAAATGGGGTTTAATAGTGAAACATGTCCATTTTCACTGTATCACCCTTAAATTATTCCTGAACATGGGATAAACATCTGAAGAACTTCAGTGAGTAAAAACAGGAGATTGCATTGATTGTAAACAGGAGGAAAAAGCTTAAGTCATGAAATGATATATATCAGAAAACTTCCTTCTTTCTAAGTGCTTCAAAGAGACAAATTTTGCCATTGATTCATCATGTTCATTTCTTCGTTTGAAGCAGATTTGAGCGTAAAAGCACACGGGGAAGGCAGCTTTTCACCCTGAAAAGCAATTTTCTATATGGCTGGGGAAAAGAAAGAAAAAAAAAAAAGAGTGAGAAATAAACCTATGTAAAATTTCAGCCCAAGAGACCTCACAGACCTGGGAATGAAAAATATTAAATGAATCACTGATGAGCTCTGATGGAGAATTCTATAGAGAAGAAAAAAATGAAAGAAAACAAACCAAAAAAGCTTCTGTGTAAGATTGGCTTGATGTCAAGAGCAGCATCTGCTGCTGTGCAAACAGGACAAGAATCACAAGGGTTCCTCATACCCAGTGCTCCTGGGTACCGGATGCTCACCAGCTGAGGTCAGGAAGACATCTTCCCCATAGGGCAAGCCCTGGTCATGGGTGGGTACACGTGAACCTCACTGGATTTTTATGCATCTGTCCAGGAAAAAAAAAAAAAAAAAAAAAAAAAACATTCCATAAAAAAAGGCTGAATACATTTGCTCATTTTAAGTGACTTGAAAGTGTTGACAGCTGAGCAGAGGCAGAGTCTGCTAAAACAAAGAAGAGTTACTACTGCCAGCCAGCAACCCTCCGCTCTCCTGAAGGTGATGGGGATGGTTAAACTTTTTAGGAAAAAGCTCTTGATTTATTGCAACAGTTGCCATGTAAGGAACACTATGCAGCCCAATGCTTGTACTACAGTGATTTAGGGTTTGGGGAAGAAGGCTATCCACAACATTTAAACTTTAAACTGCCCCCATCTGTGCGTCAACAACCAAACCCTGCTTTCACAATGGTATTATTCCAGGAATTTCAACCAGAACCTCCAAATTTCTGCTATAGTACAAGTGACAGGACAGTGTCTCATGCCACTATACTGTTCTTTCTGCATCTGTTGTTTTCATATAAAACTGGTATGATGGACATGTCCCTTTCTTTTGCTTTCTTTTCTTCTGTAAAAAGGTCTCAAGGTGGCTTGCTTTGTATACAGGCAAAAATGCTTGGAGGGGACCATCCACACTTATAAAAACATTTGATAAACAAGATCTACTGGCAGACTGAAGGCTTAGGAAACGACTGGGAGAAAATACGGCCTACGGAAACAAGTTAATTGCCTATAAATAAATAAAAAAAGAATATTAAAAAACGAAAAAGAGAGAGAGATTATCAAAATCAGACCAAAAAAAAACCTCTCAAAATGCTGTTCAAGCAATTGATCAGGCTGGCAAAGAGGAACGAAGAATAATTTTAACAGGGAGTATCTAAAATTTTCATCTTCATCTCCGAAATACAGGAGGAGAATCCAATCGAACTAGCTCAAATGGAAAGGGCGTTATACCAGCTTAAATACTTGGGCACTGCTGAATCATTTCTTGCTAGCGGTGTCCTAGAGCCCTCCAAGAGCAAGGGACAATGGGATTTGCAACACAATCCTCCTTTTCTGCAGAAAAACAAACAAAAAAAGGAGAATCAGAGCACAGAGTGAGAACTATGTTTCCCTTCCACCTTCTCCCTTACGTAAATATTATGAAGATGAGCTGATTCCTTATCAAGCGTTTAGGTACTACCTTCTAATGGAACTGCATTAATAAGACAGACTAGAAAAACTTCAGTCACTGGGCAAAGTTTTACCTTATAAGTTGATGTGTTTTTCTCACTGAAGAGCCATCTGCGGGTGGCTACATGGTGGTCAATGCTTTATCCACTTATGCAAGTGAAGCATGTACACCAGAACTTTATGATCTACTTAAGAACATTAACTCAACAACTTCTTTCTATTGTTCAATCCTAATTAGCTTTGGATGCTAAAATGCAAGGGAGGTTGGGGTAAAGCAATAAACCCATACCCGTGCTCCCCGTCACTGAAGGTAATGCTGCTGAAGGAGCCTGGCAATATATGTTGCAGAAATAATCTAATTCCTGGTAGCCACTGGATGTATATGGTAATGGTTATTGATGCAGTAGGTTGCTGTGAAAAACAGTATGTGTTGAGCAGCAGATGCTGCAGACATTTCGCTTCGGCTTTGTTCAGCAAAAGAACAGCTTGGGAGTAAGAAAGAAGAAAGTCTTCCTCATCTGATCCAGAAGCTGTTGTGTCAGAGTGTGGGACATGTTATGCTCTCCTTATGCCAGTTTATTTCTGGCATAATTCCATTACTGTTCCTCCAGATTCGTGACACTGACAATAAGAGCAAAGTCTGATTTTACGGCTCTTTCGCTGCAAGCTGGAAAGCACTCAAAGTAATTTATAAAGAATGTGAATTAAAGCAGATTAGGCCCTGATCCACCAGACTTTGCTTGTCACTGCCTTCTGCCGCTCTGTGTTGCTCTGTAGGGAAGTTGTTCCCTCTGTGAGAAAGTTGTTCCTCATCTTCCGCACAGATGAACCTGCTGCCTGGTCTTTGGCAGATTGCTCTCATTTCAAAATCCTTAGACTTTCAGGTCTTACTTTATTGTATGCTTGTGATCCTCTGTTATGCTTAAACGTGTTTTAAGTGCAAGACCCAGAATTTAATGTCTTTCCTGAAAACATGATTAGTCTACGTGCAAGTGGTACCTATATATGGCACTCTCTTTCTAAAATGAATTTCCAAGCAGGCATAGAAATGTCATCCCTCTCTTTTTCTGTCCTCCAGTATATCTATTCCAAAAAAACTATGAATTCTGGTTGCCATTTCTATCGCTTCATAATCAATTAATGAGCATCACTTAGGAGAGTGTTGAGGTGGAAAAGATTTGTTTGTTTTGCTTTCTTCATCCCTAGGGGTCCAAGTAATGCCTCAGCCATCTCTTCATGTTGTCTCTGTCCTTCCTTTTAGCCTTGAGAAAGAAGACTTACGCATCAAGTCAAGAATTCCTGTGCAGCCATGGAAAAAACAGAATCAGTAATATAATGGGTATGCAATATACTTCTCAAACAAGCTACAACTACTTCAAAATCTGTGGGTCACAAAAAGCAAAAAGGTCCTTTCTATTTTTAAGTACCTACCAAAAAAAAAAAAAAAAAAAAAAATCCCCAGGAAGAACCCAAAATCCATTTCTTACTCTGACTTTCAAGAATAATATGTAGGCATCATGTTACGCACAGCACAATTGCCAATGCTGGAAATCTGAACTGATATATTTGCATCCCTGTGAATGCTGCGTCCAGCTCCCTTAGAAAGCGTTCCATGTGTTAACGAAGCCTGTGTGTCCCTCGGAGGACTTTTGTATTACCAGAGACCCTTAAAGATGTCAGAGAACAGCAAAAGTTGTCTGCTCTGCAGGGAAAGGCAAGCCAGGAGCAAGGGTGACATCAAGCTGACCAGGGAAATGCCACCACCAAAAAGGCCACAACATCCGAGTAAGAAGAGAAGAGCAAGTCTGGTGACAGTAACAGGGTTATCCAACAGCGTAGTGATGACCAGGCAGGTCTGTAGAAATGAGGCAGGACCATGGTCCATCCAGGAAGTCAGGTCAGTGAGTCAGGGTCTGGCTTAGCACTGTGCATGGCCAGGAACAGCACCCCTACAGTGTAGCTCAGGCTGGAACCAGGAGTAAGAGACTGGGCTTCGGTGCATCTCCTGAGCGAAGGGGTGACGCTGCTGTCAAGGCTTCTCACAGCTGACCCAAAGATACGTATCTGCACATATCAGAGCTGGCACTGATCACGGACAGGCAAGCCCCTGGGAGAGGGGAAGAGATGCAGATCCTGCTGGTAAACTCAGGACCCTGGCATAGGCTTTAGCACGGAGCAGCTACCTCTGCACTAATAACCCAAAGAGGGACAAGGCATGGGCTCAAAAGCTGACTAACCACCAACCACACTCTTCAATTTGTTGGCATGCTTCATTGTGCAGCTTCGTCTTGTCCTAGCCAAAGCACGGCCAGATCTGGTGCAGGGAGCAGCATGCAGCGATCATTCCTAATGGACAGGTTGGATAAGGTCACCCTTTTTATAAATGGAAGGCAGTTTAGCCGTGAGAACACAACCAGTTCTCGAGGATGTAAAACAGTCCCTGGCCTATTTTAATTAGCAGTAGAGATGCATTTCCTCCAAAATTCTACAAGAATGTTATTTTTTTTTTTTTTTGCTCTTACCACAAATACTCCCCATTTCCATCCCTGATGCTATACTGATCATACCTTGCCAGGACTCAGAATTCAAAGAGGCTGTGAAAGTCCAATGTGATGATTATCTGCTACTCTTCAAGGAGAGTACCTTACTAACCCTTCCAGCTCCTACACACCTCGTGTTCAATCTTTGCGTGGCTCAGTGACCTCATCTGGAACACCATAGAGTGCATACACTACAATTTTACTGGCTCCTCTTTGTGCAAATAGTTTGGATGGCAAAGCATAATTGCAAACTAAATCCAGGACACCCAAGAATCAGGTAGAAAATGTTTGGATAAGGCAAAATAATTTACAGGGTTTGTACTCAGCAGCTGCTCAAGCAAAAAGCTGATAGAAAATGCAGTCTCATTACTTCTGGCAAATAAAATCAGTGATTTTGATCTCTAAAGAAAGTATTTAACAGGAACTATCCACGATTTTCTTGTGGGAAGGGACAGGGGAAAGAGAGAAGAGGATGGAAATCAGGGAATAATTCATGGCTGGAACATTTTCCGATGAGATAATGATGGTTTGTGATATAATATGAACAAGTCCTGTTTACACTGTACATTGCAGTGTGATCTAACAGACAAGAGTAAAAGCAATTATACCAATACCATTCCCAAAATATGTTTCTCGAGATACTCCTACAGCTATCCAGTGCTAGAAACTCAAAACTCTCCCCAGAAAGCACTTCACATGCCTTATCATTAGACAGATTTCCTTAATATCTACCCTGATTTCTTCTTGTTGCAATTTAAGCCCATTACTTCTTGTTCTTTCTGTCTGTGATAAATGAAGAGCAATGCTTATTCTTTTCCTCTTTGCAGGAGACTTTTATGTACCCACAGACCGTTATCATAGGTGCCCCCCCCCCCAATCTTTTCTTTAGCCTAACCCACTGCTAAAATCTCTGCTTTGCAGTCAGGCTGGCAAGCCCTTAGATCATGTTTCTTTTGCTCCCCCGTAGACTCTCTAACTGGCCCACCTCTTCAAATTAGTGCCCAACACCAGATAGCATATCTATCTGAGGTCTTTAACAGCACTGAGAAAGTGAAAGGATTATTTCCCTGTGAGATCACATCTGTGCGGGCAGCTATAATGTGTCAACAAAAAATTCTCCAACAGTTTTGAGAGAATTTGTCCTATTGTTTCATTCTCACACACACACACACACACAAATACCACCAGCCAAAGACACTGTTTCACGGCCCAACGATACGCTGGCAAGGCCTAACTTAATCACCGCTGCAATTAGTCAGAGTCTTACCCTTGAATGTTACTTTTCTCCTCCAGGAAGATTTCATTCCTGCTACGGAAGTGGTCTCTGTGGACAATTTCTATAGCCATTTGCAAAGTGATCTTTTGGGATGAAAGGTACTTTCAGAGGTAGATGACCAGAAGTACGTATACAATTTAATAAGTATTTAAGTGATTGCAATTTAATGCATTAGAATCTAGCTTTTATATACATATTGACTCTGTCATACTTTCTTTTTTCCTGCAGTATCATCAATATCTGCAGAAATTTACTCAATCCGTTGAATATTTTATGAAGGGGAGGAGAGGAAAATTTAAAAATATTACTTCTCAGGAAATATTGCAACAATTCAAGAAATAGAAATATAATAAAGGAAATGTGCTTCTTGTTGGTACTGTGAGTAACTTCCATTCCTAAAGAGACATCCATTCTACTAACATTTATATTAAAGCCTCTTTGCAGTATTAGGGTGGTATAAAGTTTCCCTAGTTTAATGTTATGAAGACTCCCACTAAAAGTACAGTACAGAATGATTTTTAAGGAGCCTAAAGTGTATGATCTCAACCCAGGTATCATCTATTCCTGAAGTAAGGACTCAGACTCACGAGGAACAGCTTGGCACAATGAACTGCTCCGCAGTGGGACTAAATGCGGTTCTTTATTTGGCTGCCTAAACACAGGCATCTGGAGCAATATAAGATCCCCTTGGGCATCCGAGACACCGCGAAGGAGCAGAGAGACACAGCACAGGCCATCTCTGAACAGTAAGGGAGGGTTCCATCATGGTCAGTGGGGGCCATTGGCATCATTGATCTTACCTGATAGAAGACATCTACATGGATCATGACATTTGCTAGATCTCTAGCAAATATGAAGGGCACTTAGAGAACTCATTCAGCCATATATTCCTGTTTTGGAGGAATCCAAAGTTAGACGAGATGAAACCCATCCCATGTGCCAGCTGAACTGCAATGAATTCTCTGTTCATGCTCTGAGCTTGTGGTAAAGATTGAAAGCACTTGGGTTTTCTTTTCCTCATGTTGTCAGGAAACATGGATAAGAGGCATGATCCAACACTGCTGAAAGTGGAGTGCGTGGCTTAACAATTCTGCTCGGTGCAGACCAAGCAACAATAACTCAACTGTGAGCTTCAGTCTTGACCCTTCATTTGAAGCAAATAAAACCTGGGTAATTGGGCCATGTTAATGCTCATCAAAAATTAAATATATTTGTTTCTTCACTAAGGTTTTAGATCTATTCACATCCTGCATGGACAGAAGGAAACATTACTCTTAAACTGCATGAAGCACTATCAGCAGGCTTCAAATTGCTCATGTTGGATTGTGCAGATAGAACAAAAAAAAAAAAAAAAAAAAAAAAAAAACCTCCAACCACAGAGACAATCCTCTCCCCCAAGGTTCAACACAGAATAAAAGGCCATTCTGAAACAGAAAGCTGATTAAGATGAAAAAAAAAATAAGAACCACAGTACTTTCCATGTGGTTCTCAAACTGTGGACAGGATGCTGCTGAGTTGATCTGAAACAAGAAACAAGCAGATTGCAACCCTGAACACGTGTTTCATGCCCATGGGTTGTACGGTTCCATGTCTATCCTTATTACTGAAGAAGAGCTGCAAGAAAAAGAAAACCCATGTCTTTCATCCTGAAATAAAAATAACTAGAAGGAAATTCTGCCCACTTGAAGGTTTCTTATATCCTTCTTTGAAGCATCTGTGTTCAAACTTATCTTATTGAACTTTAGATGTCTAATTAAGACTTCTTAAAATAGGAATAAAAACAGGAATAGGAAGCCAGCTGTCCTACACTCCCTACAGAGGCAACAGAGGGAAGCAGGCAGCTCCAGACAATGGCCCACATAACATCAAAATCATCCTGAGGAAGGGCCTTGAAGATCGTAGAATGGCTTAGATATATTGAATTTAAAAACAAAGGTGGGGAGGGTCCTATTGCTGAATCTTGGGGATATATGCATTGCATGTTTTCTCAGTAGTAAGGGAGAAGGAGGCCAAGAAGGTATATACAGTCATATGAATATAATGAAATTATATTCCTTTTAGGTCAAAGAAACTGGAGCTTAATAAAAAAAAAATATGATCATGACATTCTTGATGACAGTGGTGATAGCTGGAAACAGTCTTTATTTCATCCTTATATTCCTAAATATTCTAAAATATGCCCTTTATCTTTTAAACATAGAATTTGTGAAAGGGTCTGAGAAAACTAAGGAGGCCTTGAGTAGAATTTCAGATTCCTCTGCTTAGGAAAAAAAAATCTTTCTGTTCATGAATTCTCTTCAGTACTATTAAATCAGCAAATATGATCCATATAGTGATAGAGCTTTATTCTACTCTCACTGAGAGCAATGAGAAATGTTCCTTTGGTATCAGTGAAAGCCCTAAGTCACTATATCCTTATAGATGATTGTCTTTTCTTTAAACTCTCTTCTTTTTTTAGTGTTTCAGGAAAAGAAAAATATCCACTGAGGCTGACTATAAAGAGTAAAGATAAGTACAAACAGATTTTATTTTATTTTATTTTTATATGTTTCAGATCTATGTTAGAAAAATGTCTTTCACAGTAAAAAGAACTGATACAAGAATTTTTTCTCATAAATGGAAGGTACTGCTGTCTATAAAAAAGGAATGATATGCTGTCATTCACTAAGCAAAAAAAAAACAAGCTATGTAGAAAATATACAAGATGGACCCACTAAAAAAGGAGCTACTGCTGTATTTACTGTGACCTGCAAAAGATGATGAATTTTTGACCTACCATAAAAAGTGTTTGTCCTAAAGTAATCTTTAAAAATATCGTAATACAAGAATTGGGGTTTAGAAAAGAGGGCATGATTCCTTTAGAAGTTTCCTTGGCTTTGAAGATCATTTCACAGAAGACCACAATGCCAGCCTGCCTGCAGCTTCCCTGTTCCCTATCCAAGAAGGCAAGTAGACAGTACTGATGCAGTCTTGCCCAGGAGCTATAATCCCTGTACGAGTGCTGGAAGCCCACCAGCTTCCCCAATATCTGCTTGAGGGTCTCCACTTCATTTGCCAGCCTTTTCCCTTCCCCTAAGTCCTCCAGGATGCGCTTCTGCTGGACTATGGAGAGCGCTGCTGTCAGTACCAGGAGGACAGCAGAGTGCTTTTCTGGAGATGGCATTCATTGCTTGCTTCTCTATGGAGAAGGCATCATGCACAATCACCTCAAAAAGGCTGCATCTGTGAGGATGAAGCAGGGAGAAAGAGGAAACCAGTCTACAGTGACCCTAGTTCTTCTAATGCTTCAGTCTAGCCGGGCAGGGGCATCTCAGTTGTCCTCAAAGGCCCTCACACACAACCAGACAATTTCACCTCCTCATCTGCGAGGCAACATCAAAATACCAGAACATGAATTCTCTCTGTTTTAGCAACATAGCAAGAAACCCACATAAGTAAAGCACTCAAGCAGTGCTTTCTTTGATGCCATGTTTTTGAGCTTAGAAAAAGCATTTGGGGGCATACATTCTTTTGGGGTTTTTAGACTGTATAGATGTGAATATCTTTCCATGTTTGATACTGTGAACTAGAAGTTGCGATTCTTTTTTTCCTTTGGAATACCTATTTCATTTGAGGTGTTTGGAGATAAAAACTTGGAGCTTAAAAAGTCCTGTCTATTTCTGTGTACTTTTTTTTGTTTGTGTTTTTTTTTTTTTGTTCGTTTTTCTTTTTTCCTGCTGTTTCGAGGGGTTGTTTGTTTGTTGTTTTATCTGCAGGACCAATGTTTTTCAAGTAGCTCAGAGATCCTGTGTAAAAGAGACAACCTTGCCCTTCAGGACATCCTGTAAGAGATCAACAATGAATATTGTCATATTGTCACTCTGTTAGAGTGACGGAGCAGTAGACCAGGCTGCCCAGAGAGGTTGTGGAGTCTCCTTCTCTGGAGATCTTCAAGGCCTGCCTGGATGCAGCCCTGTCTACCATGCTCTAGATGACCCTGCTGAGCAGGGAGGTTGGGCTAGATGATCTCCAGAGGTCCCTTCCAACCTTACTGATTCTGTGATTCTATGTTTCTATGATTACTGTAGGCAATAGGCAGTCTGTGAGCTGCCAGCTGTATGTCTGCGGTTAGGAATCTAACATTGCATTAGAGAATTGTCTACTATTTTTGGAGACAACTTTACTAAGAAAAACTCTTCACATTCCCTTTATGGCCTTCCCTAGACTGCTGCTCTGAAGAAAGGATGATCAGGATTGTTCCGGGGTTTTAACTGAGTACCTGAGTCCACGGTTGTAGTGGGGCATAATTCTGAGCATCCACATCCCCACCATCAAAATTACCACCACCATCTTCCACTTCTTCCAGAAGGACCTCAACTTCTTCGGTAGCCTCCTCCTGTTCAGCCAAAGAACTTCTCAAAATCTACACCAACAGAGTATCAGCCAAAGGTATCCCTGGCAAGCAACTCTATCCATCTTCTTTTCCTTGGTGTGCTTCTTCTTATGGGGTAGGAAATTTCTTCCCCAAGGACTACATCTTCTAGATAATGTTGTTCAATCCATCTGTGGCCAAAATCACCTGGAATTGCTCATTCTATGAAAAATCACACATATTCTAGTCACCTCTGACAACACAATTTTAAATTCTGCAGGAGCAAAGTTGGCTCTTCTTCCTAGCGAGCCATCAACCAATTTAAATCAGTTCCTCTTGTGAAAAAAATGAAGCAGAAAAAGCTGATTTGATGACGTATTCTCACCAGAACCTAGAAATAGTGTAGTGAAAGGCATGTGGTTTCCTGATATTGACAAAAAGATTACTTAGAAATGGTACAAAGGAATACAGAAATAAATACACTGATGCTAATGTTAATTGCTTATGGCCTCCATAGGACATTAATAAGAATATAAACAAGGACAAATGACACCACTGAGTTTTAACTGCAGCAGAAATGAAGACATTTCTTACCCAGTGTAAAATT
Organism: Rhea pennata; assembly: GCF_028389875.1. NCBI lineage: Eukaryota > Metazoa > Chordata > Aves > Rheiformes > Rheidae > Rhea > Rhea pennata. Next base: position 161,309,072 of record NC_084664.1, read on the forward strand.
TATTTCCAGGTGCTGCACAGATTTATACCACGTGAAGAGATCTACTTTACAGTTTAAAACAAGTCTACGATCAGATTTTCTACTTATACTGAAGCAACTTAAAAAGAAATCCAAATGACTCAAACTACTGAAACTCAACATACTGAGCAGAACAAGGCTGGATGTACTTTCCAGATTCAGCATTTCACATGCTCCTAGGAAGACCAAAACTTGCGAGTAGAATTTCATTTGAGTGGATATGTGAAAGAAGTTTCTCCCTATTAACAAAAAATGATAATCAAACTTCTCAAGTGTAACCTCCATCTCTTACATTTTTATATGAGTTTAATAGCACTGAGATCACTAATGCAATTTTTCATGTGCGCTGTTAGTGATAATACAAGAACTAAGCCTGTGGAGCCTGTTGGCTAGTGATTTGGCTATTCAGAAACACAGACAACAGTAATGACAAAAAAAGTTATTGGAGAGCCAGTGGAGAAACAGCTGATATCTAGCTTACCTGGAAGGACAGGCTGGGTTTATTGTTGTTCAATATTATATTTAGACAATAAGAATTAACAGCAAACTGCTCCTGTGTCCATGACAGTCTGTATCCTACATGCCCATTTCATGTTATAGAAGATTATAAAAAGATCTATGGTGCTGAGTTTTAGCTTAAAAGTTGAGCACCAGTTTTTACCTGCAACAAATAAAAAATGAAGCAATTTTAAGATTTTCATTTTAAATCTATCTCACTAGGAACTTATGCTTGTTGGGTTATGATCAATAGGCAAGAGGTAAAATAATTTCTCCTGTTTTTTTTTAACTTTCAAGTATAATGAAAAATGGAGACTCACTTGATAGTCCAGCAAAAATAACATGAATAATAGTTAGTCCTAATCTTAAAATTTACATTTTTCAAATTTCTTTAAAACTATTAGCATAACAGCTCTCATATTTCCACTGCAAAGGCACTGCTCCTAAGAGGCTCGAGTCTCCAATGCTACTGTTAGTACTAAATCAAAGTGTGAAGATCAAGGTTTTAATTTATCAGTAATGAAAATATTGCTGACCAAGAAAGAAAAATAAGTGGCACGGGGATGCCAGACCAAACAATACTGCCCCCCCCCCTTTTTTTAAGAATAAGCTCCTTATTTATCTGCAATTATACACCTACACAGAAAATATTTCAGTATACTACTTCCATGAATCCTGAGGTGTAAAAATATCCCTGATCATCTCCTAAGTTTGCCCAGTAAGTAAATGAAGGAAGAGAGAAAGAATCTCTGGAGATCTCTGGTCCATCCTCCTTTTCAAAGCAGGTCCAACTACAGTAAGTTGCTCAGAGACTTGTCCAGTCAAGTGCTGAATATCTCTAAGGATGGAGATTCCCACAACCTCCCCACTAAGCCTGTGGAGCCTGCTGGCTAGTGATTTGGCTATTCGGAAACACAGACAACAGTAATGACAAAAAAAGTTATAGAAGAGCCAGTGGAGACATAGCTGGTATCTAGCTAGGTATTCCAATTTTTGAACACCCTCACATGGAAAAAATGTTCCCTATACCTAGTTGGAATTTTGGGTCTTCCAGCTTCTGCTTGTTGACGCTCATTCTTCTACTGTGCACCTCTGGGAAAAGTCTGACTCCATCTTCTCTATCTGCTCCCATCAGGTAGCTGCAGACAGTAGTAAGATCTTCAACAGAGCCTTCTCTTTCTCAGTTTGGAAAAAGCCAAGTTCCCTTAGCCTCTTTTCATAAGCCATATATGCTCTAGGCCCCTGAACATCTTGGTAGTCCTCATCTGGACAAATTCCAGTATGTCAATATCTTTCTTGTACTAGAGAGCCCAAAATGGGACACAGTACTCCTGCTGTGGTTTCACAAATGCTGACCAGAAGGGAAGATCACTTCCCTCAAGTGGTTGGCAATACTCTTATTAAGATAGCTCAGGATGTTCTTGGCCGCCTTTGCTGAAAGGGTATGAGACCGTCTCATGGTCAACTTGTGACTCACCAGGACCCTGTGGTCTTTCTGTAGAGTCGCTTTCTAGTTAATCAGTTACCAGCTTACAGTGCTGCATATGGTTATTCCATCTGAGGTGAAAAACTTCGCAGTTACCTTTGCTGAATGTCATGGGACTCCCTTTGGTGCTGTTTTCCAGATTATCCAGGTCTCTGAACAGCAGCCCTACTTTCCAGTGTATCAACGTCTCCTACTCTCTCCCTAATTGGGACCATCTACAAGCTTGTTGAGAATGCACTTGATCACATCATCCACGTTCTTAATAAAGATGCTGAACAATATTGGCCCCAATATCAATTACCGAAAGACACTGGTAAACGGTGGGACTTTACACCAATGATCACCACTCTTTAAGCCTGACAGTTCAGCCAATTTTTCACCCAACTTGCTGTCCACTTACCCAGTCCCTATCTCATCAATTTGGCTATGTGTCCACACACAGTGTGCTATACATCTACACACATCCTTTGATGTCCAAGCTCCTACTGTAGTCATGGGACAACCAGTCAAAACACTCCATGGAGCCTAGCAGTGAATCAGTTCACCCTAAAGTAGACATTTATTGGCAGGTCAGCTGAATCTTTCTCCAGCCTGTTGACTTCATTGCATAGACCAATTTAGCTGTCCACATTTAAGTACCTAATACCATATGAAATGAGCTCCAGTTGTCAGTCCAGAAAGCTGTGTGTTTCCTGTAGTTTCTGTGTCACATCTGTCAGCCCTACAAGGCTGTCTGGGATTCCTGAGAGCATCTCAAATGGCACTGGATGCCTATATTGTGGCAACTGAATTGTACTGCCAATCTCCATCAAACAGAAGGGACACTCACCTCAGGTGAAGGTCCTGTAAAGTAGACAGATGAGGTCAGGTAGCATCAGTTCAAACTGTATCCCACACAAGCTGATTCCTTCAAGAGTTTAGAAAAGCACTGGTACATCATATGTTTGGTGGTGAGGTGTACACTCTGAAAGCAGATTTGCTGAGGCCTACATCCATTCACTTAGTGCCAGATGATTAGAAAAGCAAATAAGGGCTGTTTTTAGTCACTATATGCGAGGAAACAAGGACCTAGCACCCCCAGACTATTGAAGGTATGCACACAGACATCAGCCTAATAGGAACTATGGAACCATACACCAGAAAAGATAGTGGTGAACTGGCCAGACTAAATAAACAACTGTGTGTAACCTAGAAAGAAATGCAGAGACATCAAAGTTGCTTATATGAGAACGAGCTCTGGCCTAGAAACAACACCTAGTTTTCTAATAATTTTCATTTTAACAAATAATCCTCATGTGGCATTACAGGAGAAAAAGCTTTTTTGAAGTCCAGGAAGTTGAGTCTTTTTCGCTGCCTTTGTCTAAGAAAATCCATTGTCCTCACAAAGAAAGATAAGCAATTACTTTATCAAAGTAAAAGGAAGTTCCATTTTGTCCTAGTCTCCACTGAACTCTATGTTTTTAATTCTTCATTTCAAAATGTCTTCAAAAGCTTTGTGCATGGTTGAAGCCAGGTTTAACAAGACTATAATTCACTATCTTGTCTCCTTCTGAATATAAGTTGTATTTAAGAATTCCTGTTCTCCAGTTCCAGTAGTGCCAGGGCACAATTTGCTAGTAATACTGCAGATGCATCCTATTAAGATTGTGATTTCTTTCAGAAAACTGGAAAGGTCCTCTGATTAAAGTGCTTTCAGGTTGTGCCACCATGAAAACAGAAACAATTTCATTTTCCAATGCTATTTCCTCCTAATATATCTTTTTTCCCCTTCATGATCACCATTATTGTTGCTATTAAAAGCAATAGGGAAATACGTGCTTATTTTTTCAGATGCTTCTGACCATTTGAGATGCCCTGGGTTCTCCGAAACTAAAAACACAGCTAGTAGAAATGACCTGTGATTTTTGAGAGAACAACGGACTTCTACTACAGAAGAATATGAAATATTTATCTTCAGGCAAACAACTCGTGCCCTCACTGCCTAGTAATTAGATGATTTCTTGAAGGTACATGTCTACCAGCATGAAGAGAGGGAGATGCTCACCTCCAGGGCACTATTCATCCCCAACTAAGGATAATATCCACGAGAAGCCAAATGAGCTGTCTTCCAGAGATGTGTGCAAAGGGAGCTTAGCTTGTCTTGCATTAGCTGCTTAAATTTTAAGTAATAAATTGGATGGGATGTCAGGAAACTAGAGGTCCCCACATTGACCCTATTAAAAAGATTAGCTGATAAACTGAAGATTATGAGAATAAAGTGAAATTTCAAAGCACAGAAAGACGAATATAAGCATCCATAATGAAGTTCAACCCTTATCCTCACTGTTGTTTTGAAAAAAAGCCCAACATGGCACCTTTACTGACTACCAGTTATCAGGTCTACACAGAACATCTGAACCATGGTAGTACTGTTTGGATGGCGACCCTTCACCAGAAAGGAGTCACTTAGCAAGTGCTATCTACTGAACAAAAAAATACTCTGCTACGTGCATGTTTGGATTTTCCGTGGTGGATTCCAATACGAACACTGACCAAGCCTGATCATGTTGCTATTTGATGAGATCTGACAAGATCACAACCCAGCGTAATGCCGCTTCAGGCTACACAGCTGGGACTCTAAACTGGGATACATATTTTGTGCTCCTGGTTTTCATCTGATGTCAGGCTAGGTATACATCTTCCAATGTTAATATTTCTTAACTTCCTTATATTCTTAGCCCCATTAAGAGATAAGTTTAATATCACTTCTCAGAGATTTGACCTTTGGACAGTGCAATTCATTATATGTGCCACCACTGGAACAAGGATGACTCTAAATGTGGTTCCCCACTCAGCAACCAAGGATTTCCATTCACTGCTCAGTTAAATGAGGCCATTAACAGCCAATGTAACACTCACTGGTTTATGCGGCTGTCAGTGAGGGAAAATTGCTTTTTAATCTCTGACCCCTCAAAATGAAATTGTACCCTGGAAAGAGATTTTGTTAAAAAAAGCAAAACAGAACAAAAGGAACAACAAAAGGCTGCATGCTATTTCCCTTCTGCCATCTCCAAATTGTCACAGATCAGGCTGGCTTAGTTCTCACATACAAATTCCTTGCCTTTGAAACTCTGAATCTAACCCATTTGTGTGTTATGTAACTGATATTCCTAAATCTTGACTTGACACCAGTCCAAGACTGGACACTGCCAAGCTGTTTTGCCAAAGCCACTCTGAACAATCAGTAAACATAACTGCTCCTCATCCTCTCACCTGCCAAAGCAGCTTTATCAGCAATGCCTCACCGCTAAATACGCTCCCACACCTTCTTCCACATCCAGTTCTCCTCCACGCCTGCCCTTTCCATTTCCTCCTTGAGAAAAGAGTGATTGGTGCTAAATAAAAAGGAATTTCACAGTGAACAATATTTATTTCTGAATATCCTATTATCTTATCCATATTTAGAATAAATAAATAAATAAATAAAAAGATTAAACTACCATTGAGGTGTGTAAACTCTCTCTTTTTGATGGTAGATGTTCCATCTGTGAAGAGATGTTCAGCTGTGATTACAAATAGCCTGAAAGACTATCTTCACTTGCAAGAACATCCAACTACATGACATCCAAAAGCTCCAAACAAACCTTTTCCCAATAAATATTTGATCATAAGGATCCATTATGTAGAGAGAGAGAGAAAAAAAAAAAAAGATGTGTTTAAATAAATGTTATGGCTCAGACCTCACTGAGGTTGAGTTGCTGCACTCGCACAGCTCATTTATCACTTGGAGTGCAGCTGACTCGAACACCATTTCCTATGGTAAGCAGCTGTTTTGTAAATGGGCTACATTAAAATACAGTAAAAAACGCACGCAAACAGAAGCCTCTTCAAAATAAAACACTCTTAAGTCTGAAATCTCAGCCCATCTCTCATCAGAAGCCAGCAGAGCAAGGAGAAAAGAAAGCACACATTTTATCAGAACCACCTACTGCTGCCTATTTGTCACTGGAAGCTAAAGGGTAATACAATTTAATGTTCCCCTGCCAGTCTTGCTTGCCTGTCACAGCACACCACCACGATAAAAGGAGCGTGCAAGCAGGGGCAGGAACTTGGCAAGGAGCTGCTTCAAAGCTCCACGGCAGTATGGACTACATGGGGGCACATCTGAGCGATGCCGCAGGCAAACACCCTTTGGTGATAGGTGTTGAACTATCTGAGACAAAATTGGTGAGATTATTGTAACAGGACAGGCTGTTCCAGACTGCTGTGTCATTGGCATCAAGAGTGGAGGACTGGGGTTGGACATGATGGAGGAAAAGACTTAATGGGGGAGACATGAGGTGGAAGGAAAAGAAGTGTCATGGAGGAGGAATGGGCAACCTTGAATTCAACGGAGAAGTTCCAGCAGAGGTTTCAGAGCTGAGTGGTATGATTGTGGTGTTGTACACTGAGAAGTATAGGGGAACAGAAACGAACTACCAGTGGAGTGTGTTTGAGAAATTCAGTCAGCTCAGGGAGGACTTTTCTACTAAGTGAAGATCATGGTGCAGAATCCTGAGGATTCTGGATGGCAGCTTCAGCTGCTGGAGAGGGGAATTAAGGCTTAGTTGTGTAAATACACAGTCACTTCAGTAATGACTTTTGCTTGGAAGCTTTACAGAGCTGCGACTTCCTCTTGCAGCTCTTTATTCAGCTCCCATCACTTTCACACGCAGAAACTGCCAGAAGAAAGAATAGCTTCATAATCCCCCAAACAAAACTTCCCAGTGCTCATTATCCAAACAAAAAGCATGCTCAGCCACACTCTCGACAGACACAACGAAGCCATAAATGACATCAGATTGATTGTTTACACTGTGCCTTAGTACGATACTGTCATTACATCTCAGTCCTGACTCTACCTAACAAACATCTAGTCTCTCTTCTTCCGAGGGGATTAACTAGCCGTGCTGGTAAGCTGTGTTTGCATTGGGATAACTCCGGCTACATCACTCCAAGGCAGCTTCTCAGCATCCTGGACTTTTGCTGCTGGAGATGTTAGGGTGCAAGTCTCTCGTGCTATGGCAATCTCTGCTGACTGGCTGCACGATAGTTTTGAGACGATTTAATGACAGTGTAAGTCAAGATCTTAGGGCACATCCACACAGATGAGAAGACGATCTTTGTTATCACAGCATTGATAAGTGGCAAGTCCTTTAAGAGGCTTGCACACCAGGAAACTTAAAAGAGTCCAGAGAAGGTGATTTTAAAACTCAAATCATACATTTTTTAAAGTACCAACTAATTATTTGTGCAAAAGTTGAAGTTCCTGGTGGACCCCCAAGCAATAAGATCTCTCTGCAAATGCCACAGATTTATGAAGCTCCAGGCTTCAAAGTGCCCCTCTGTGTACCCCTGAAAGCCAGGCCCAGGAATTGTTTCTTTACAGGAAAAAAACTTCATTATTGTTAGCCTACACAAGAGAGTTGCTGAACTCTACCTTGTCTTTGCAATGCATTCAAATTAGTTTGACTTCCATGGAGAATACAGAGAAGAAAAGCAACTAACACTAATCAGAGCAATACAAGCAGCTCTTCCCCCCAAAATTAGTACACAGAGTCCTTCACTCAGTGGGCCCAAGCTGAACTTTGACCAAATTTCATCTCAAAAAGAGTAACCGATTTAATATGCATCTGTGGATTGCACATTTGTTTCTTTCTCTTCCTCTCAACAGGAAGCTATGAACAAAGCAAAACTGCACAATCTTGTTATGGCCAGCCCCTCTGGGTGATATTCATCACACCTAACCTAACCTGAAGAGCAGGTGCTGACACTGCTGGGTGTCAAGATCTCCTGATTCTTGGACGAAGGGGTAGTTGCTACGCACGAAATTCATTTTCTTTAGCAATATTTGCAATGTAATTGCCATCATCTGGACCTCATAGAGAAAAGGGGAGAAGAGGCTTCTCCAGAGAGGCTCTCACCTGATCTGAGTTAGATATCTCCTATAAGATGAGACAAGCCATGTATTAGAAGCAATTCTTCCTCACTGTCGATGTAAAGGAAGTCCAGGCAACTGGCTCAGACTTACATGCTCCTCTGAAAACATCCAATTTTTGGTCCAATAAATCCCTACCTTCCTGACAGCAATTCTACCCACCGTAAGATTGGTGCCTTAGATAGGTGAGATGAATCATCCTCACTAGGTGCATGACGAATGACATTTCGTGAGACAAATCTGGGCCACTGGTATTAAGCGGCAAGGGTTCTCATGTCTGCTTTAGGTCCAAGAGGTATGAGACACTCATGGAAGGGAAAAACAAAGCGAAGTAAGTCTAGGGCAGGAGATTACTTCAGGCTTTTAGCCGCCAGACTTTCCTGTCTCTAAGGAGGTTTTGGTTTTGTTCTGTCATTCTTTTTTTTTTTTAATTCATTTTTCTGGTGCAAATCAAGACAACGAAGTAAAATAATCAAATTCCTGTGAGTGGTAATCAAGTTGGGGTTATATATGAAAACAGGTCTCTGCACAGTCCTAGTATCGATACCCAATATTTATCTCTTCAGTTGCATTTTAACTCTACAGTTTTTTGCAGATAATGATGGAACATTATGGCCTGAATGAGCTTAAATCTCATCTCTAATAAAAATAAGTTTAAGATAAAAAAAATCCTATAATTAAAATTACAATCCAAAATTTTAAATTAAATTAAAAAGTCTTTAAAAAAAAAAAAAGTATCTATTCCACTGAAAGCTCCCACAGACCTTTTACGCCATATCTTTTTTGTTCATGATTTCTTACAGGTTCACCTGCCACATGTTCTATTGTAACACTGATAGAGCAAGCACATATTAATATAAAAACACAAATCAAGCATTGCTGAAATCAGAGTATACACAGTGATGTACAATAATAGGGCAAGATCTACGGAATTAAAGTCAGTATGACATGAGATACACCTTTCCTACATCATGGATAGGCAAAAGTGTTATGGGTATTGCTGTTTTGCTACGGGGTCCATAGAATCTCCATAATATCAGAACATCACAGAGTTGTGCACATACTTGGTGAGGAAGGGAAGCGTTGTTGCCTCTGGTTTACAGAGGGTGAGGTCTATAGATGAGGCAGGAGACTACAGAAAGTAATGTGGTTAGCAATTATGGTACCCAGCATGGACACAGGATCTTCCCACGGTGTCTAAGAACATACTGAGCAGCTGAGCAAATCTTCTATCCTGGGTTGTCTGCTCCTGCCCCTTCCAACAACAGTGCCCTGTCCTTCTGCCAAGACACGGTGCACCAACTCAGATGGAGGTGTACAGATGCTGCATCTTGCTGTCCTGCCTCCGTATTGAGATCAGTAAGGAGTGGCACCTATCATATGGATACACCTTTCATGTACATGTCCATTGAGAATGGGGGAAGAAGTGCAGGTCCATGGGGCTAAGAGCAGCGAGGAGGCAAGTAGAGCGTTTACCCAGCCGCTGCCTCTTCCCTTCCCAGGTCTGAGTGCAGGAGGCAGGCTGCACTGAGCCATCCAGCAACCTTGTCCAGCCTACAAGGTGGTCACCTCTGCCTTACATATCATATACTTCCCTCATATATTCTCTATTGCTTTTTCAGTTTTGTTGTTGTTGTTGTTTTCTTGTTTTTTTTTTTGTTTTTTTTTTTTTTTTGGATTGGGTTTAGAAGGAAGATGTGAAAACTCGTATCAAGTAGTAAAATGCTATTGCTAGCACACAGGTCACAAGATGAAGCAGCCCTTTTCCAAATTTAATATGCAGAGAAAAGAGATCAGCATGAGGCTATTTATACTTGAAATTACTGATGCTTTGTCAATGTACAGGCTGGGACTGGTCCTCTAGGTTGTACTGTTGAAGTGACTGCACTTCATTGCATTACAAGTAAACATGCTAAATAACCCATCACTTAATCTTTATTCCTGGCAGAAATCTCTTCATTAAGGTCCGTGGTAGGTTTTAAGCTTCAAAGTCTCAGAGATGTGGACATGTTTGATTTCTCAATTAATGCATACATTTGCCAACATACTTTTAAAAAAGCTATATGTATATCCATATATATAGATATCTATATAGAGATGTGTGTGTGTGTGTGTGTACACACACTTATGTATTTATATACATATATATATATATGTGTGTATGTATAAAGAGAGATAAATAACAAATATATGTAAACTAGTCTGAATTTACAGGACAATCATACTGTGCCAGAGGTTCCAGGTAACAGCAAAATACATCGGTGAATTGACAGTTTAATAAAAAATAATGGAAAACTAATGAATAAGATTTTAAAAAACATCCGTAATTTTGCTCTTTGAGCAGCACAGAACAGTGCACAGCACTGAAAAGATTTGAAGGTTGTAAACTGTGGTAGCTCCTTTGAAACCAGGCCATCTACAAAGCCACCCAGCTGATCATTCTCTCAAATCCATCCAGGTGCTTATAAAGCAGCCAAAGGTTCTGAAGGACTGTACGACCAGGACCCTTCCTGACACATTTTGGGGACACCATCCTTTTGGGCGTTAGATGAGCAGATGTCATGGCACAGGGCAGAGGAGGGGTCATGTGCGATTGAACAAAACCCACGCAGCAGTCCAGCAAATGAAGTCACCCCCACTTTCACCTCATTTTTCTGTCTATATCTGAGGAAAACTCATGAAAGAGCTGACAGAGAGCGAGCAGGGGTGGCAGGCAGGAGTGCTCCTTGTCCAGCAGCGTACAGGACAGCTACCTGTGCTCTGCAGCAGATCTAGATCGTACATTTTCTCTGACAACAGAATTTACTTAAGCAATATTTGTCTACACAGGCTTGTGTCAAAGGCATGGGAGAAACTGAAGTGGTTTTCCCAGAGGTACCAAACAGTACACAAAGTCTCTTTTTGCCTGCAGCAGTGGCTGGCTAGCTAGGGCTGGCTGTATCTTCATCTTGGTCAATACACTGAGGAATAAGAGTCCTCCTATTTCAGCAGGCTATTTCAGCAACTCCTTGTGGCTGCAGAAAGCAGACCCGTTGCACTGTGCTGTGCTCATTTTCTGCCTGACTATTCTTTAGCCTTCTTAGTTGAAATTGTCATTAATTCATTTACAACTTTGAGATCTGCTCTACTGTCAAGTACTAAGTTTATTTTTGTCTCATTTTAGACTTCCTGCTGTAACAACGCAACAGGCTATCTTCAAGGCAAATGCAGGATGACACACATTATCTTGAAAAAGTATGCCTTGAGAACCAAAATGCAGCTGAGGACCACATCTTGTTTCTGTAATATCAATGTTCTGCGAGAGCTGCTCTTACTGGCCACAATTCACAAAGTACATTTCACCAGAAAATGAGCTGTAGATAATTTTAGAATTCACATGATTCCACTTCCAGTGGCGTACAAGATGTAGGACTCCTACTCCTCTGGTCTGGAGTTATGCCCCAGACTTTTAGCATTCACCGTGTCCAAAGAGCAAAGAGGAGCCACTAGGTATTCACACAGACCTCAGCTGCAGTTTGTCATAACAAAACACCAGATATATGAAACTCACTTTGAGGTTCAATAAACACACTTATGACTGAGGAAATAATAATAATAAAAAAAGAAATTGTAGTAGTCTGTCAATCTCTTGCAAGCAATACAAATTTTTCTTTTCTTTTTTTTTTTTTCTTTCTTTCATCCCTAGAAAGTAGTAACTATAACCATTGAACAGTTCTTTCTGGTCAAACTATTTTCAAACAAGATTAATGCTTTTTTGTGCGTGTATTTTACTCTTGCTCCAATGGAGAAAAAGAAAAAAAAATAAAAAGCAACCCTCAAATTGCCTTTAAAAAGTGCTGAACATCATTCCAGTAGCCATTATTCACCAACTACATTGTGTCTTTTGGCAATTGCCGTGTTTTTGAAAAGCGTTGTTGCCTAGCTATAGGGAAACACTCCAATAAGAAGAACATATACACTTCTGTGATGCACTTTTTGTGACATCTTTCCAAGAACAACAGTAACTAATTGTTGAATTTCCTACTGGGAAATGTCTCTTTAATGTGTAGATCTCTTAATGACTCCTCTAATGCAAATTGCCAATGGTACAGTAATTTAATCATGTTTATATGTATGCATGTATATGAAAAAAGAGTTTAACTCTTACCTAGGATATGTATGCTTTATCATCTTTCCAGGTAACACAAATCCAACATAATCCATGTGCTACGTGCTTCACAGCTGCTTAGTGTTCTCTTTATTTTAAATACTATCACTGAATGTATCCGTAGGGTTTTTTTTTTAGACCCACTTACTTGGTGCTGACTGGCTTTTGCCAACTGCTCATTGGCTGATTCTACATTAGAAGATGCAGTCTCAATGTTGGCTTCAATACTGTCTGCAAATTAAGATAATAGAAGATAGTTACAGGGTACAAACCTAAAACAAAGACTTTATACCAACAGCAATCCAGCAGTT